>NC_064286.1:12037894-12152762 GCF_019186545.1 Solanum stenotomum | reverse complement strand
GTATTATAAAAATAGAAAGAAATATAATAAAAAATACAGATCAAAATATAAATATAAATAACCAAGAAGAAGATACTATGTAAAAAACTACAAAACCAAAAGACCATATAGACCAAAAAGAAAACTAACGGAATGTACTTGTTATAATTGTGGAAAATTAGGACATACAGCTAGAGATTGTAAATTACCTAAAAATCCAAAGAAAAAATAAATATCAGAAATAATAATAGACGATGAAAAATATATGCAGATAGAGTACATAGATTTTGAATTATAAAGCAATGATAGTATATATGAATTATCGGAAAATGAAATGGAAAATAATCCAGTAATAGAATCAGATAATGAATACAATATCAATGATTGAAACAGATATACAAATAATAACTGAAGAAAAATATCAAGATGAAGAATCGGCAGAACAAAAAATAATATTTGATAATAATTTATTTGAACAAATAAAAGGAAAAGAATTAGACCTAACCGTAGAAAAAATATTTCAAGTACCAACAATAAGAAACTGGTTTAAACGACAAAAAGAAGAATATTATATAGTAAGTCAAAGTGAACATATCATAGATTGCAAATACACCAAAGGAAAGGCTAAAATATCAATAATAAACAAACGAATAATAAATAAAGAAATACAAGATATTAAGGCTAAAAATCCAATTAAATATGTACATTTAGGAGGAACAGAAATACTAATAAAAGCATGTTTTAGAGAAGGAATAGATACACCCATAGAAATATACTTAGCGGATGATAGAATTATACAACCTATTTATTTCCCATTTTATTTCTGTATTATTAAATGTTCCTGAATAATACCTACAATGATGTTCTATCGTATTGTCATCATACCTGTATTTTAATATTCCTCCATAACTTTTTTCACTCGCATCTGATTCTATTATATAAGTAAATTTTTTATTTTCATCTGGAAAGTATAGTTTAGGTAAGTTTTTACATATTAATTTTATCTTTTGTATTTGTATTTGGTCTTTTTTATCAAACTGATACTCTATATCTTTCTTTAATTTTTGTGGTAATGGTTTTAAATTCTCTGCTATTTTGGTATGTATTCTCTTACTTGATTTACTAGTACTAAGAATGATTGTAATTTCTGTTATGTGTCTAGTTGTTCATTTGAGTTAATTATTTTTTGTACTATATGTGTTTGCATTTTTATTCCATTTTTATCTATCTGTATTCCTAGGAATTCTATTTGGCTTTTCATTATGTCTGCTTTCTTTTTACTTAAGCTTATACCCGAATATTCTATGATATATATGAATTTTTCTAATAATCTTATGTGTTCATCTTGAATTTTAGAATATAGTAATATATCATCAATATATACTACACAATTTTCAAATTGTTTAAAGTAGTTATCCATAAAGTGTTGATATCTACCTGGTGCATTTTTATATCCAAATGGTAATACATTCCATTCATAGAATACTTGTTGTACAGTGAATGCTGTTAGTTTTTTAGATTCTTCTTCTAGTTTTAAGTGATAAAATCCTGATTTACAATCAAATTTGCTAAAATAATTATATCCTTGTATTTGTCTTATCTTTAGTATTTTATTTGGTATCAGATAATTATATGTTTTAGTTTTTGCATTTAAATTTCTATAATCAATAGTCATTCTGCTTTTTTCTCTTTTTTGTTCACTATGTTTATTTACGATAAATACCGGGCTTGTGTGCTTACTATTGCTTTCTTGTATATATCCTTTTTCTAGTAATTCATTTATATGTATCTTAAATTCGGTTAAATCATTAAAATTATATTTTAATAATTTTTGGGTTATTATACTATTATTATCAATTAGCTCAATTTTTTCTTTTGTTTTAAGTTTCTCCCATCCTTGTAAAGGATCCTCACTATATAATAATTCTAATTTATCTTGGATTATTTTTACTTTATCTATAGAGAATATAATTAATTCTATTTTAGGGTCTTCTTCTTTTATATTTTCTAATTTTTGTGTAATTTTTTCACTTCCTTTTATCAATTCTGTTGTTTTCCGTTTTTAGTTATTTACTCTTTTTGCTCCTATTTTTTTGTTTACACGTGTTGAGAACCACCAGTGTGTTTTTGTTATTATATGTGAGTATAATTTTTCTAAAAATGGCATTCCTAATAGCATATCTTTTGTGATTAATTCAAAGTTACATATTTCTTCTATAGTTAATATCTTATCCCATATTTGTATTCTTATATTTTTTGCCTTATATGTGATCATGCTTCCTTCATTTTTAAATCCTGTTACTACTATTGGTGTTTTTAATTTTTTCCACTTATCTTCTGATAAACAATTGTATTTACATATATTAGCTTCTGCTCCCGTATCTATCATTGATGTATAATTTTTTTGTAATATCCCTCTATTATTATCTTTGCAAGTATATATATTTTCATATTTTTAACATACTAAAGTCCTTTTTATTATTACTCTTTTATTTTCATAATTTATTATTAACTGTTTGTCTTCTAGATTATATGGTTTAACTTGTTCTAGCCATTTTATTCCTAAAAGGATATTTTTATCTCCTTGATATATTTTAAATTTTATTACTATTGGTACTCCTCCAATGATTATTTCCTTTTCTATAGTTTTTTCGGTATACATTGACGTTTTTGGTAGTTCGGGAAATAATTGTTCAGTAGTTATTATTTCATCTTCCGTCACTAATTCTCTTGTAATATAGTTTTCTTCTAGTCCTGTATTTATTAATATTCAATATTTTCGTTGTTCCATTATTCCCGTTATGTAGTAATAATGTGGTTTTATTTCTTTTTCCATTGATTTTTGTGAAGTTTTATCTATTCCTTTTTAGGTACTCATTTTTTATGAAATTTGTACTATTTTACAATTTATTCTTTTTGATGTGCTTAATCTTTCTTTTACTATTTCTAAATCTTCTTCTATATCAATCTCATTATAACTATAATCATTATTATCTATGACTTTAACTATCCTTTCAAAAGGATCTTCTATTTTTAATTTATTTATTTTATTTTTTGTTGTTATTTTATGTTTTGTTGTTAAAACGTATAGGTTTTTACATCTAGCTGTAAATATTTTACTTCCCGGGGCTAATTCTATCCCTGACATTCTCCAATATAATACTAGTGATTTATCTATGTTTCTGTCATTTATTGCTACTGAGTAGTTAACACTTATTATAAATTTAAATTTTTGGTATATGAGGTTACCTTTTACTGCACTTATTATATTTTTTTTTATAGGTTGTATAATTCTATCTTCCGCTAAGTATATTTCTATGGGTGTATCTATTCCTTCTCTAAAACATGTTTTTATTAGTATTTCTGTTCCTCCTAAATGTACATATTTAATTGAATTTTTAGCCTTAATATCTTGTATTTCGTTATTTATTATTCGTTTGTTTATTATTGGTATTTTAGCCTTTTATTTTGTGTATTTGCAATCTATGATATGTTCTCTTTGACTTACGATATAATATTCTTCTTTTTGTCGTTTAAACCAGTTTCTTATTGTTGGTATTTTGAATATTTTTTCTACGCTTAGGTCTAATTCTTTTCCTTTTATTTGTTCAAATATATTATTATCAAATATTATTTTTTGTTCTGCCGATTCTTCATCTTGATATTTTTCTTTAGTTATTATTTGCATATCTGTTTCAGTCATTGATATCGTATTCATTATTTGATTCTATTACTGGATTATTTTCCATTTCATTTTCTGATAATTCATATATACTATCATTGCTTTCTAATTCATAATCTATGTACTCTATCTGCGTATATTTTTCATCGTCTATTATTATTTCTGATATTTGTTTTTTCTTTGCATTTTTGGGTAATTTACAATCTCTAGTTATATGTTCTAATTTTTCCAGATTTATAACAGGTACATTCCTTTAGTTTTCTTTTTGGTCTATATGGTGTTTTGGTTTTGTAGTTTTTAACATAGTATCTTCTTCTTGGTTTTTATATTTATATTTTGATCTGTAATTTTTATTATATTTCTTTCTATTTTTATAATACTTATCCGTACAACCAAATTGAGGTGTTGTTTTTATTTTTGCAACATGCCAAGTTTTTTACTAATATTTTTTCCATTTTTATTTCTTCTTTATGTTTTTCACATAGTTACATAAACCATCGTTGCAAGAATTTCATTGTAGCTCCTAATGTGTCTGTTAATTCTGCTTCATTCCAACTTTTTATTATTTTTTAATTAAAAGGTTCTGGTAATTTTGTAAAATATATAATTTTCTTATTTCTTTACTTTCTTCTGTGCTATATGTTCCTTTATAATAGTATTTTCTAATTGCACATGTATATTCATCCATGTAACACATATTACATATTGCTAATTTTGTCATTAGATTCCGATTGATGATTTTTTCTTTATTTTGTTCTTCTACCTCTGTTGTCATACTACTAAATTCATTTCTTATAGCTATTTTGTATTTATATAATATTTTCATAGTTGTAGTGGTTATTCCACCATCAAATTTTTTATTATTTCTTAGAGTTTTAAAACTTTCATCTGATAAATTTTGTAGCCATAATTTTATTATTCCTATAAGCGTTCTTTGTATATATCCTGGTGTCTCTATTATTATTAGTTTGTTATCCATTAATTGTTTTGATATATATCCTATCCATAATTGAATTGTTTTATGTATATCTGCTACACAGTCTAAATCTAAAAAATCACGTCGTTCAGTTATTGGTTTAGATGTCCATTTTTTATTTAATCTTTTATCTCATATAGTTTTTTCTCTATCATATTGTCCATAGTTTTCATTATAATATTTTGGATTTAAATTTTTTGGGTTTTTTACTCTTGATGTGCTAGATTTTTCATCCATGTCTACGTCTCCTGTATTTACTTCTAAATTCTTTGTATTATCTATGTTTGCTAAAAGTTCCGTATATGTTTCGCTTGTTTCCAAATGTTGTTCATCTAGATCATCATTATTTATTTCATCAACTCTCATTTCAGGTAGATTATCTTGGTTATTTTCTTCTTTTTCTTCTAATTCATCTTTTAATTGCAATTTTTCTTTAAATTTAACTATCTCATTTGCTAATTTTGTTTTTATTTTCTTTTTGTTTTATTTCATACATTTCTTTTAACACTGCTAGCTCTCTTTCTAGTTCTATTATTTTAGTATTTTTTACTTCTTCTAATTGTTGTACTTCCTTTTTTGCTTGTTATTTTATTTTTTCAATTTCCGTTTTTCTATCTATTTCTTCATTTTCTTTTGTTATTCTTATCATAACAGTTAAACTATCTTCTAGTTTTACCATTTCTTTTTCTAACATTAAACTTATATTGTCACCTATTTTCTTGTATCTTATTCCTAGATTAGAAAATATTATCTTTATTTTTAATCCGTCATAGTTTTCATATGTTTTTTCATCTATTGCGTATTCTTCTTTATTCATTTATAAGTTGTGTTGTAGTTTATATTTTAAGCTTTCTATTTGTATTTGTAGATATAAAATAGTTTTTCTCTGTGCTACTATAGATTTTGTACAAATTCCTGCAAATACATTACTGTTAAGTCTATTTTGCCTATGTGTTAATTCTTGTCTTTTCGTCATAATTATTTCAGTAAGTTTTCGTCTATATTCGTTATTCTCGTTATTCATTGTATTTTTAAATATTGAATATATTTATATTCTATTTTAGATATATTATCTATTAATTGATCTAATTTATCGTTATCAGTTTTTGTGATATTGAGTTCTTTATATTCCGGATATAATTTGTTTAATTTTCTTCTTATTTTTCTTAACCTTCTACTAGTATGTTTCTTACCATATTTCTTATTATCTATAACTCTGATACCACTTTTTGTAGCGGAATTGGTAGTTGAGGAATTCATGGAAGTGGTAGTGTGGTAGGTGGTAGTGTGGTAGGTGAGTAATTTCTTTTAAAGAATTTATTATAATATTCTTTTGTTAAGTGTCTTAATCTTGATATTTCTTTAATTTTATTTTTTGGGGTTGCGAAATTCATGGTAAAATATGATAATATTATTGTAATATTCTTCCGATAGTTGTTTTAATCTAAGTATTTTATTAATATTATTTATGATATATTCTAGATATAACATATCTTGGGTTCTTTGGTACATATATAATTTTTCCTCCATTAATTGTTCTAATAGTTTTATATCTTCCATAGATTCTATCCAATATCGTAAATATTCGTAGTTCATTTTAATTTGAATTTATTTCTAAATCATACCATTCTATTCTTTCGAGGTCTAAATCATGTAGGTCTATTGCATATCATTCTTGGTTCAATATATCTTCTGATTCGCTATCATTAAATATTTTTTCCTATATTATTCTTCTTAATTCAATTATTTCTATATTTTTAAGTATATATAAGATTAAAGTTTCGTAGTTTTTTATTATTTCATCATGAACGTATGTAGTCGTGTTCTTTATCATGCAGGTTTTTTATTTCAAATTATTCCTTCCTATCATATTCATAATTGATTAAATTCATATTAGATCATTATCAACTATATTATCTTTATCATGTTCTCCTGTCACTACTAGCATCGTACTTTAGCGGATACTTCCTTCTTATCAGCGCATCAACTTTGTTTACTCCCCTAAACGGCTTTCTTCGCCTACCGGTTTCAACATTAGGATGACATAGTATAGAAGTTTTCTCCTTGTTTCCAGTGTGCTAATAAACTAGAAATCATGATTCAAATAATTCTAATACATAATAACTAACATAAATTTATTCAATCATATATATGATATTCAGGAATATATGAAATTAATTCTGCATATTTTTTTAACAATATATCTTTGCCTCTTGCTTATTCATGCTGTCTGAAATATCTGGTTTGTTTCAGATTGTTGCTCCATTATCTTTTAAAATATTAGTTTTTAGTTGAGAGAGTTTATGAAAGGAGAGTTTTATAAATTAGGCATTGCCTGCCTTTCATGTTACATATGCTTTTCTTTATATAGAAAGGAAAATCTGCACAATACTACACGTACTCTTCCTAATACATCACACATCATATGACTTTTTACACCTACTTTATGACACATATGACTTTTTACACCTACTTTATGACACACCATACTATACACTTTATGACACACCATAACACTCCCCACCTACTTTACACTTGTCCTACTATTTTACCTTATCCTTATATACCTATACACCTATTATTTTACATTATCACGTTACTTTACACAATTAGTCAAAAACTTATCTTATCTTTTTTATCTTGTCCATATCTTATTTTGTCTTGTCTGCATCTTATCTTGATTGTATTTTTCACTCTAAATTGACATATGGAATTATGTTATCTTCATTGTTACATTTTGAACATATGTGGTCAGGGTATTTGTGACCAATTAGCTTGCAATATCTGATTAATAACTCTGCCGAAATAAATTCTACTTTTAGTGCTCATGTTGTAGGTCGTTCTTCTGGCTTAAGTAATGATAAAATCCATCTCTGGACTTCATCCATATCTGCTTTCCTTAGCTCCCTTGAATTGGAATAAATCATTAACTGATCTCTTGCATAATAGCTTCATATAGCGTTTTTGTTTAAATAATTATTTGCTAGCTCTTGTATAATGGTTGATATACCAATTATTCTCTTATTGACATAAAAACTGGGTATCTCGCTTTTTTGTATCTCTGGTTGTTGTTCGATATCTTTCGGTATTATCATATCTTTTGTTAGTCCTATCTTTACCACTTGTATCGAAGGTTTTATTTCCTCGTATAATATCTCTGCTGTTGCCGTATAAAATTTTACATAGAATAAATTTTCCTTAGTAACTCTCTTATATGTAAAAAATGCTTTATGTAGTTCCGATATTTCACTTAGTTCCTCTCCGTCATATGTATATACTGTATTTAATAGTTCATAGTTGTAACATGTCCTTACTAAGTTGGCGTTAGTTTTTGGTTGTGCAATCAGTTTATTATAACCTTGTAATTTTTGGGTTAAATAATCCTGATTGGGTTCTTGGGTTGTAGTAGATCTGGGTTTAAGATTTAAAAATGTTTGGACTTTGTATATATTTTCTATATAGATTCGCGTAATATGGTTATATGTCCTTTTGTCATGGTGTAGGCTATCCGCGTATGTAGAAGTTTGTGGTTCTATAGGCAATATGTTTTTTGGTGTTGGCCTTGGGGTAAATGGTTTTTCGAATAACTGGTTTAAGTTTGAGTTCTTATGTTTTTCACTAACTCGTTGGCTTGTACCTGTAGCTGTATTTAAACAAATGTTATGGGTTTTTAGGTGTTTCCCAATGTCACCTTTTAGCTCTGGATTTTTTCTGTCTTCCGATCGACATAGCTCCGCATTTTTATAGTCATGCTACTGAATTATACTAGCTTTAGACTTCAGATTATCTTCATTAGTCTTTAGTTTTTGTATCTCGTTGTTCATACTATCCACTTTTGTACAAAGTGTAGTAATAACTTTGAGTATCTTTTCAATTGTATCTTCTTCCTCAGTCTCGGTCTGAGTAGCTTTGTCGTGATAGGTAATCTGCAATAACATTCTTATCAGTTTTTATTACTTCAATTGTAAATGTAAAAATTTAATATATTTAATATCAATCTCCTTATTTCTTTTGTTGTTACCGAATCTTGTATTTTTCTTGTTAGCCACCATTTTATTTGTGTATTGTATGTTCTTATAATAAATTTGTTATATACAATATATGGTTCAAATGATAATAAACACTTATATACTGGATATAATTCTTTTCTATTCATTTCCCATTTTATTTCTATATTATTAAATGTTCCTAAATAATACCTACAATGATGTTCTATCGTATTGCCATCATACCTGTATTTTAATATTCCTCCATAACTTTTTTCACTCGCATCTGATTCTATTATATAAGTAAATTTTTTATTTTCATCTGGAAAGTATAGTTTAGGTAAGTTTTTACATAATAATTTTACCTTTTGTATTTGTATTTGGTATTTTTTATCAAATTGATATTCTATATCTTTCTTTAATTTTTGTTATAATGGTTTTAAATTCTCTGCTAATTTTGGTACGTATTCTCTTACTTGATTTAGTAGTCATAAGAATGATTGTAATTTCTTTTTTGTGTCTAGTTGTTCATTTGAGTTAATTATTTTTTGTACTATATGTGTTTGCATTTTTATTCCATTTTTATCTATCTGTATTCCTAGGAATTCTATTTGGCTTTTCATTATGTCTGCTTTCTTTTTACTTAAGCTTATACCCGAATATTCTATGATATATATGAATTTTTCTAATAATCTTATGTGTTCATCTTGAATTTTAGAATATAGTAATATATCATCAATATATACTACACAATTTTCTAATTGTTTAAAGTAGTTATCCATAAAGTGTTGATATCTACCTGGTGCATTTTTATATCCAAATGGTAATACATTCCATTCATAGAATACTTGTTGTACAGTGAATGCTGTTAGTTTTTTAGATTCTTCTTCTAGTTTTAAGTGATAAAATCCTGATTTACAATCAAATTTGCTAAAATAATTATATCCTTGTATTTGTCTTATCTTTAGTATTTTATTTGGTATCAGATAATTATATGTTTTAGTTTTTGCATTTAAATTTCTATAATCAATAGCCATTCTGCTTTTTCCTCTTTTTTGTTCATTATGTTTATTTACGATAAATGTCGGGCTTGTGTGCTTACTATTACTTTCTTGTATATACCCTTTTTCTAGTAATTCATTTATATGTATCTTAAATTCGGTTAAATCATTAAAATTATACTTTAATGGTTTTTGGGTTATTATACTATTATTATCAATTAGCTCATTTTTTACTTTTGTTTTAAGTTTCTCCCATCCTTGTAAAGGATCCTCACTATATAATAATTCTAACTTATCTTGGATTATTTTCATTTTATCTATAGAGAATATAATTAATTCTATTTTAGGGTCTTCTTCTTTTATATTTTCTAATTTTTGTGTAATTGTTTTACTTCTTTTTATCCATTCTGTTGTTTTTCGTTTTTTGTTATTTACTCTTTTTGCTCCTATTTTTTTTATTTCCACGGTGTTGTGAACCACCAGTGTGTTTTTGTTATTATATGTGAGTATAATTTTTCTAAAAATGGCATTCCTAATAGCATATCTTTTGTGATTAATTCAAAGTTACATATTTCTTCTATAGTTAATATCTTATCCCATATTTGTATTTTTAAATTTTTTGCCTTATATGTGATTATGCTTCCTTCATTATTAAATCATGTTACTACTATTGGTGTTTTTAATTTTTCCCACTTATCTTCTGATAAACA
Source organism: Solanum stenotomum (assembly GCF_019186545.1). Classification (NCBI taxonomy): domain Eukaryota; kingdom Viridiplantae; phylum Streptophyta; class Magnoliopsida; order Solanales; family Solanaceae; genus Solanum; species Solanum stenotomum. Next base: position 12,142,428 of record NC_064286.1, on the reverse strand, counting down.
ATTGTATTTACATATATTAGCTTCTGCTCCCGTATCTATCATTGGTGTATAATATCTGTTGTAATATCCCTCTTTATTATCTTTGCAAGTATATATATTTTCATATGTTTATCATACTAAAGTCCTTTTTATTATTACTCTTTTATTTTCATAATTTATTATTAACTGTTTGTCTTCTAGATTATATGGTTTTATTTGTTCTAGCCATTTTATTTCTAAAGTGATATTTTCATCTCCTTGATATATTTTAAATTTTATTACTATTGGTACTCTTCCAATGATTATTTCCTTTTCTGTAGTTTCTTCGGTATACATTGACGTTTTTGGTAGTTCGGGGCATAATTGTTCAGTAATTATTATTTCATCTTCCGTCACTAATTCTCTTGTAATATAGTTTTCTTCTAGTCCTGTATTTATTAATATTAAATATTTTCGTTGTTCCATTATTCCCGTTATGTAGTAATGATGTGGTTTTATTTCTTCTTCCATTGATTTTTGTGGAGTTTTATCTATTCTTTTTTAGGTACTCATTTTTGATGAAATTTGTACTATTTTACAGTTTATTCTTTTTGATGTGCTTAATCTTTCTTTTACTATTTCTAAATCTTCTTCTATATCAATCTCATTATAACTATAATCATTATTATCTATGACTTTAACTATCCTTTCAAAAGGATCTTCTATTTTTATTTTATTTATTTTAGTTTTTGCTGTTATTTTATGTTTTGTTGTTAAAACGTATAGGTTTTTACATCTAGCTGTAAATATTTTACTTCCCGGGGCTAATTCTATCCCTGACATTCTCTAACATAATACTAGTGATTTACCTATGTTTCTGTCATTTATTGCTACTGAGTAGTTAACACTTATTATAAATTTAAATTTTTGGTATATGAGGTTACCTTTTACTGCACTTATTATACTTTTTGCTATAGGTTGTATAATTGTATCATCCGCTAAGTATATTTCTATGGGTGTATCTATTCCTTCTCAAAAACATGCTTTTGTTAGTATTTCTGTTCCTCCTAAATGTACATATTTAATTGGATTTTTAGCCTTAATATCTTGTATTTCTTTATTTATTATTCGTTTGTTTATTATTGGTATTTTAGCCTTAGCTTGGTGTATTTGCAATCTATGATATGTTCTCTTTGACTTACGACATAATGTTCTTCTTTTTGTCGTTTAAACCAGTTTCTTATTGTTGGTATTTTGAATATTTTTTCTACGCTTAGGTCTAATTCTTTTCCTTTTATTTGTTCAAATATATTATTATCAAATATTATTTTTTGTTCTGCTGATTCTTCATCTTGATATTTTTCTTTAGTTATTATTTGTATATCTGTTTCAGTCATTGATATCGTATTTATTATCTGATTCTATTACTGAATTATTTTCCATTTCATTTTTCGATAATTCATATATACTGTCATTGCTTTCTAATTCATAATCTATGTACTCTATCTGCGTATATTTTTCATCGTCTATTATTATTTCTGATATTTGTTTTTTCTTTGGATTCTTAGGTAATTTACAATCTTTAGCTATATGTCATAATTTTCCACAATTATAACAAGTACAATCTGTTAGTTTTTTTTTGGCCTATATGGTCTTTTGATTTTGTAGTTTTTTACATAATATCTTCTTCTTGGTTTTTATATTTATATTTTGATTTGTATTTTTTATTATATTTCTTTCTATTTTTATAATACTTATCCGTACAACCAAATTGAGGTGCTGTTTTATTTTTGCAACATGCCAAGTTTTTGACTAATATTTTTTTCATTTTTATTTCTTCTTTATGTTTTTCACATAGTTCCATAAATCATCGTTGCAAGAATTTCATTCTAGCTCCTAAGGTGTCTGTTAATTCTTCTTCATTCCAACTTTTTATTATTTTTTAATTAAAAGGTTCTGGTAATTTTGTAAAATCTTTTTTCATTACTTTCTTCTGTGCTATATGTTCCTTTATAATATTATTCTCTAAATGCACATGTATATTCATCTATGTAACACATATTACATATTGCTAATTTTGTCATTAGATTTCGATTTATGATTTTTTCTTTATTTTGTTCTTCTACCTATGTTGTCATACTACTAAATTCATTTATTATAGCTATTTCATATTTATATAATATTTCCATAGTTGTAGTGACTATTCCACCATCAAATTTTTTATTATATCTTAGAGTTTTAAAACTTTCATCTGATAAATTTTGTAGCCATAATTTTGTTATTCCTATAACCGTTCTTTGTATATATCCTGGTGTCTCTATTATTATTATTTTGTTATCTATTAATTGTTTTGATATATATTCTATTCATAATTGGATTGTTTTATTTATATCTGCTACACAGTCTAAATCTAAAAAATCATGTCGTTCAGTTATTGGTTTAGGTGTCCATTTTTTATTTAATCTTTTATCCCATATAGTTTTTTCTCTATCATATTGTCCATAGTTTTCATTATAATATTTTGGATTTAAATTTTTGGGTTTTTTACTCCTGATGTGCTAGGTTTTTCATTCATGTTTACGTCTCCTGTATTTACTTCTAAATTATTTGTATTATATATGTTTGCTAAAAGTTCCGTATATGTTTCGCTTGTTTCCGAATGTTGTTCATCTAGATCATCATTATTTATTTCATCAACTCTTATTTCAGGTAGATTATCTTGATTTTTTACTTCTTTTTCTTCTAATTAATCTTCTAATTGAAATTTTTCTTTAAATTTAATTATCTCATTTGCTAATTTTGTTTTTTGTTCTTTTTCTTTTTGTTTTATTTCATACATTTCTTTTAGCATTGTCAGCTCTTTTTCTAGTTCTATTATTTTAGTATTTTTTACGTCTTCTAATTGTTGTACTTCCTTTTTTGTTTGTTGTTTTATTTTTTCAATTTCCGTTTTTCTATCTATTTCTTCATTTTCTTTTGTTATTCTTATCATAACAGTTAAACTATCTTCTAGTTTTACCGTTTCTTTTTCTAACACTAAACTTATATTGTCACCTATTTTCTTGTATCTTATTCCTAGATTAGAAAATATTATCTTTATTTTTAATCCGTCATAGTTTTCATATGTTTTTTCATCTATTGCGTATTCTGCTTTATTCATTTATAAGTTGTGTTGTAATTTATATTCTAAGCTTTCTATTTGTATTTGTAGATATAAAATAGTTTTTCTCTGTGCTACTATAGTTTTTTTACAAATTTCTGCAAATATATTACTGTTAAGTCTATTTTAACTATGTGCTAATTCTTGTATTTTCGCCATAATTATTTCAATAAGTTTTCGTCTATATTCGTTATTCTCGTTATTTATTGTATTTTTAAATATTGAATATAGTTATATTCTATTTTAGATATATTATCTATTAATTGATCTAATTTATCGTTATCAGTTTTTGTGATATTGAGTTCTTTATATTCCGGATATAATTTGTTTAATTTTCTTCTTATTTTTCTTAACTTTCTACCAGAATGTTTCTTACCATGTTTCTTATTTTCCATAGCTCTGATACTCCAATATTTTACTAAGTCTTGTTCAGTTCTACGAGTGCCATCTATGGCCCCGTCCAAATTCCTTAAGCTCGTCCTGGCTATTCATAGATCAAACTTTAGAAACTTGAATTTTCCAATAACTTAACTCAACCATACGACTTCCATTCTACAGCTTATAGGAATTCCTACGATACGTAGCTAGGACTCCTAGTCACTTCCTTATTGCCAAAAAAATCTAAACTTTTCCTTTCCTTTCAACTTACCAATTTCCGAGGTGTTAAAATATCTCTTCATTGGAAACATTCGTCCTCAAATGAGACTCAAGCTAGCATGAATAGAGTAGGAGAGAAACTAAAAATTAACATGAATGCAAATCTCATCATAATGCATATAAACATGGAGAATCACTCCAAGCTAAGTCATAACTTCAAAAATCAAGTTTTTCATGAACATGCATGCATATGAAATCATTAGAATGACTACACCGCATGAATCCAAAAGAATGAACCATGAAGAACTAATACATCCATCTAGAATATAAGCGGAGGGAAAGAGATGAGGATACATTGACATCATATTGCTTTTGGCCTCCTAAGTAGCACCCTCAACTAATTGATTAATCAAAAGAAGTTTTACGTAAGTAACTTCTTTATTTCTCAAATTTCAAACTTGTCGGTCTAAAATCTCAATTGGAACCTCTTCACTCTTCATAAGAAAGACTTTCTTTAACTCTCAAACTTTCTAAAGGCACAATGGACGTCAGGTCTTCAACACATTTTTTTAACAAATAGACATGAAATACCGAATGTATCGATTCTAAATCATTAGGTAACTTGAATTCATAAGAAACCTTATCAATACGTCACACATTATCATATAGGCCCACATATGAGGAACTAGGATTCCCTTTCCTTCCAAACCTTATCACACCGTTTATAGATGAGATTTTTAAATAAACCCAATCATCAACTTCAAATTCAACCTCTCTTCTTCTAACATCAGAATAAGGCTTTTGGCAACTTTGAGTCATTTCAGACTTTCACGAATGAGTTGAACCTTTTCCATAGCCTCATGCACCAACTCGGACCCTATCAAAGCGGTCTTGCCAACTTCAAACCAACCAATAAGAGATCTACACCTCCTACCATAATGTGCCTCAAACAAAGTTGTTCCAATACTAAAATGAAAGCTATTATTATAAGAAAATTCAACTATTCAGTTGTTGATAGTATAAGCACATTCAGATGGAACCATTCTTCTTTCGATCAAATAAATCCGAAGCACCCCATAGTGAGAAACTTGGTCTGATAAGTCCTTATCCAATAAGTCTTTCAACTAATCCTTTAATTTCTTAAGTTCTGTGGGGGCCATACGATAAACAGGAATAGAGATATGTTGCATATCTGGGAGAAGATCAATACATCAGCTAGAGACGACTCCACACATTTGAAAAAAAAACTCGACTTGACTCGATTTCAATTAAATTTTGACTCAACTCAGCTCGATCTAATCTTGCCTCAATTGGTTTGATTTAAGAAATAATATTTATTTAATAGTTTCAATTACTAAATACATAAGAAATTCAACTAGAATACTATGACGTTCATAGTTCAGTTGGATTGCTTTTTGATTATAATCAATATCAAATTAGTTTAATCGATTTTTAAATTATTAAAATTAAGTCAAACCAAATATAAATACATATTCAGCATCAATTCAAGTTAATATATTTTTTGATCATTAAAATCGAGTAAAACTAAATATAATAGATCTTAATTCACCGGTCTTATTGTTGTCAATGTGGTTCGGTACCCAATATTTAAGAAATCATATGCTATTCATCTTTTTTTTTTCTTCCTACAGTTAAAGAAGATTTTTCATTATTTCTCAACTTATCTTTGATATTCTCCTTATTTAGAAATGAGACTTTGTTGGGACGAACACCGCACAACAAACTTGTACAAAATGCATTCCAAATAGTACTATAAAATTAATTATGGAACATTAACAAAAATAGACACGTCTATTATACGTGTCCTTTCTATCCATACAACAACCCACGTGTACCTTCCTTTTCCCAATTTGTAATTACTTTTCTTCTTTTCTCCCTCAGTTTCTCCCTCTCTGTATCTTGTTATCTTCTTCTTTTTCTACTCTTCATTCTTCCCTTTTATTCTCTCTTTGTTTTATTCTTTTTTAATTCTCTACATTAATGAAATAAATATAACTCCTAAAGAAATTTATTTCACTTTAACCTAATTTTTCAAGTTGGGTTTCTAAGAATTCATTCAATCATCATATATTTTGTAGATGACTTAAGGGATTGAAAGTTCTACAAATGCACATAAATTATTTTGGAGTTCACATATTGTGAGGTAAGGAATGAGAGGGCTGCAATGAAATTGCAATCGATCTTACATTTTTGCCTAATTATATTTTTGGGATTTATTTAACTCGTGATTTTGTTTCTTATTTGCCTCAATTCTGATGAATTCTTCTTTCTTCATTGCTTAATTAATGCATGCAGGTATTGCTAATGGAATTTGATGGACATTTGTATCAGCTTTCGGTTCGTTTGGATACTTGGATTTTCTACATACATATTTGTATGTGTTTGATTTACGGGTTCTTTCCACTTTCAATTTTTTTCGTCGAAGTTTATGCATATGTTTAATTTTATAATCGAATTTCCCCATGTATCTTCAAGCTAAGCAAGTAAAGAAGAAGCCTGGATATATGTGGAACATTTCAAATTTCGAGCTCCAAATAAGTTTTATCATCAACTTCATGATTATTTTTGTGGTACTTTATTTACAGTCTTCGTGGAACAGAGAACTAAATCCTAATTCAGAACATTTATATCTGCCTATTATAAACATGTTACTGTATCACCACACTATTAATTATTAAAATGAGAGCTTGCAAAACTCATTTAGACCAAAGAGAGCTACTTCATTTTTATTTGTTTTAGCGACCTGGTGCAAATTAGAACAATATTGAGCATTATAACATTTTTTATTTTACCTTTTTAGAAGTGGGAGTTGTGCTAGGACGAACACAACACTAAAAATTGGTACCACTATTTAGAAGTGGGAGTTGTGCTAGGAGCAAATTGTACTGTAACCAAAGACATTTCAAATTGTATTGTGAGGCCTCATAATTTTTGGCCCAATTTGATTGGGTATTAACACTTGGAGGCTCTTTTATTTCCACGTGTGAGCAATTGATATTGCTTCAGGTAATAGGTATAGAATTATTGTGGATTTTTCTACAAACTGTACTGCTGACTTTTTGTCAAAGAGGAGCCACAAATCAGATATAGTACACCATTTCTACACCTACTATCAGTTACCTACCTCTTGCGGCTAAAGGAAGCTACATCTTGAAAAAAAATGGGCATGTCAAATTTTCGAAGGAAGAAGCTGGAAAGGATCAAGTAGAGAGGTGAATTTGAAAGTATACTCAAATTAGTGGACCTATTGTTTTATGTTATGAGAAAACTTATCACCTCTAAAGCAAAAATGCAGAAAATGTGCAGAGGATAAATCATTAGATTTATTATTTCAAAACTTTCAAGACATGATTCATGAATTATTTGGATTTTTTCTTACTGTTACTTGAATTTTAGTGTTAGAATGGTATTATCGATCTTCACATTTTGTGATGTATGAACTCATGTTCATTTCGTATTATCATGTCAACTGCTTTTCCTAGCATACATATGATAAACGAAGAAAATTTTCACAAACCCAAACGATACTTAAAATTGGTTTGTTTGTTTTGTTTATTGGTTGTGATTCATGTATTATGAGACATGGTTGTAATGTGTTTAAAGCTTCATATTCAGAAAGTTTCTAGCAATGAAAAAAGTTTTATGGAAAAAGCTTTTAAAGTACCCTAACCACAAACATTTTGTTCAACATGACATCTACGGATATGCATGATTACCATGACGGCATGACCAGACAACTGGTTTGCAGCATCTTTGGACCATGGTACTTTGTATAACCAAGAGCAAGTAAGAGATATAGATGATTACGAGACACCGAAGAGGTAAGAAATTTATTTATTTTTGAATTTTGCATATTCCTATTCCTTTATGTCTTTCTATCTCTTTCATTTATTATGCTCTTTTGTAATATCAGAGTTAAATGTTTGCCTTCCAGATGATGCATGATACTAATAGTAGATTGAGTTTTGTTATTCCTTTCCTTTCAGTAAGTACCTCCAGTCCTCAATCTATTGGTATAAGTTCATCAGAGGAATGAAATATAGGCATTGATTGTAAATGAAATAAAGTTGTGTTTTTATTTTTGTTCCAAGTTATATGTGCTGAAATTGTAAGAGTTTCATATGGAATATTTGAATTTCCACTTATTTTGGAGATGATGATGATATCAAGAAGCTTGAGGTGGAAAGGGTATTGTCATTAGTTATTAGTTTTTGCTTGATTTTGATTTTTTGTGTTTTGGGTTACTGGAATCTTTGCTTATCTGCAAACTCAAAGGTTATCTCTTTTTCTATATTATGGGGTTTAATTGAACTGATTATTTTTTGCTCCAACTTTTCATACATATGCTACTCATTTAGACCTGATTTATACTAGATGTATTCAATTCGCCTAAAAGCTCTAGCCCTATTTGTAGTATTATATTACAATGTTGAAGAAAGTTTTGGAACAGATTGGAGTGCCCTGCCTAACTTCATGGCTCAAAGGAAACAAAAAGGAAAATGAAGGAGAAACCAGATATGAAGATCTATGTAATTTCATGACAACTCTAAATTACCTTTAAGATCAGATTTATTTCTTTCTAGATGTATCAGAAAAGATGCTCAGTGGACTACACTTGATTTATCACATTCTCCAAAAGCAGACTTGTAAACATTGATATTATAAAAAAGACCTATTTTTATTTTCTCTATAAGCAAATGCTGCACTGTTATGCCTGTGTGTGTTGTGTATCTCAGAATAGTTATGTTCACTTCTTTTTTTTCTATTGTTTGAACTTAGTGATGACAATTGTTAACTGTAATGACCCTAAAGGTCATTTTTGGAAATTTTTATAAAATGACCGTTTTACCCCTCCCTATAGTTGCCCCGAGTCCTAATTGTTGTATTTTCGAAGTTGGTTTGAAGGAAAATTGATGAAAAGTTGAGTTTTTGGAAAGTTGAGTTCTAAAGAGTTAAAGTTTGGTTAAAAGTGCTATTTCGAGTCATTTGGAGTTTCGAGACTCGAATCAGATTTTCGTCGATTCCAGCAGTTTTAGAATGTCGAAACGGGTTTGTGGAAATTTACGGAGTCGAATTTGGAGTTAAAACGAAGATTTGAGGTCCTAAGTTGCTAAAATTGTGAAATTTTGATAAAGAGTTGACTTTGGTCAACAAACGAGGTTCCGGTGCTCGAAATGGAATTCCGAAGGCATCATTGGATTCAGGGGGTAATTCTAAATTTAGAATGAGTCTTGGTTGAATTTTTAGAGGCCCCGAGTGCGTTTCGAGTTTTTGAGCCTAAAGTTAGTTTCTGACGCCTTATCAGATACCGGGTCAAGGAGACCTCGAATTCAAATTTCGACTATTTCATTAAGTCCGAAATGTCATTTTCAAGCTAGTAGCATATTTGGTTTGTGTTCGGGAAGTGCCAAATGAGTTTTGGGTGAGCTTTTAAGCTTCTTGGATGCTTTGACACTATTTCATCAAATTGTGGCAACTAAAGGGTTAATTATTAGTTTTAAAGGTCAAAAAATTATTCCGAAAGTTCTGAAATTTTGAGCATGAATTATAGGACTTATCTGCAAATTTTAGGTGCATTTTCGCTAACCCGAGATTGGACTTTTATCGCAAATAAGAAATAATTATTTACCGAGTAGAAATGATATTTGACTGGGCAACGAGCATGAAATTGAGCTCCGATTGAACGAGCAGGTCCGTATCATTTTTTAAGGCATTTACAAAAAAGAATCGGGTCATTTCACTATCGTATGAGGAAATTACGGCCTTTTTAGTGAAAGATTAACTGCTGGTTTTCTGGTGCATAACAGCCATGTACTGTTATAAAAATCTCAGACTGTGTTCATTTGGTATTTTGAGCATATCGGGAGTTCTAGAGATCGGAATGGAGTGATTCTTACGGGTTTCTTCTTGAATTAATATTAGGGTTAGTATTCAATCTTCAATTCGACATTTTCTCATAATTTCTTTATCTGGTTTTTTTTCCTATCCGTGAATCTCTTGGGAAAAATTGGGGTTTTATCGATTTGGACTCCCTTTTTGATGAAAAAGTTATATTTACGATCCTTATGTTATGGGTAAACTAATTTTAACATAAAATTATTGATTCATCGATTATTTTCATCATATTAACCGCGTACAATTTGGACTTTCCCGGTAAAGTTAAAGTTTGATAAATTGAGAATTTCAAGGTCGATCTTAACTCCGTTTTTGATGAAATTTCATATTTGAACTTATCTAAGCATGGGTAAGATGTTTTTCAAGAGATATTTCATTTTTGAGTCGGGGTTTCGGATCTGAATAATTTAGGCTTCTTCAAGAACGTGAATTTTCCTTCAAATTGAGTTTGTGAATTGATTTCAACTCCGTTTTCAAATTGGTTTTCACCATTAGCTTCCAAATACTTTAAGGATCATTTTACATCTAAAATTTCCAGATTTGGGTATTGCTTTCCGGTATGAGACTTTTGGACCGTTTTGCCCTTTTTCCCTAAATTTCTTGATTTTGATGTCATTGGACTCGAATTGTGATTGTGAATAATTGTTTGAATAGATTATCGTGAGCCGGATTATACTCGGAAAGGAAAGGCTCAAGTCAAGTAACTTTTGGAGTTCGTTTTAAGGCAAGTGACTTCCAAACTTTGTAAAACTCTTAGACTACGCATGACTACTTTCCTAATTGTGTTGGGGAGTAATGGGGAATGAGGATGAGTTTTATTTGTTGATTGAAATTATTGTAAATGAAAGATGGGGAATAAAACAAGCTAAATGTGTTATATGTGACTTGAATTTGTTGAATAAGTCATGTGATAACTGATATTGAGAGGATAGAAGAGCATGAGTAGGCTATTATTGATACAGACATTGATGTTGAGACAGATGATGTGTAATACTATGATGTGGTCGTGATATGGTTGTGATTGAGACATGTGATGTGTAATACTGTGATGTGGTCGTGATATGGTTGTGATTGAGACAGGTGATGTGTAATACTCTGATATGGTCGTGATATGGTTGTGATTGAGACAGGTGATGTGTAATACTATGATGTGGTCGTGATATGGTTGTGATTGAGACAGATGATGTGTAATACTATGATGTGATCGTGATATGTTTGTGATTGATGGCATGTGCATATTCATTATTCATCCCATGTGTGAACTATCTGTTGCATGAGTTCTGAGACACTGATATGAGGATGGATGGATATGAGATACAATTGAGACTAGCCCCAGCTAGAGATATATGAGATGGACTAGCTCCAACTAGCGATTTAGATGCCGATGGGATCTGGTTCCGGCGGTGATACATGGTCCATGTGTGGCCCCATGGGTTCTGATTTAAGTATTCAGTGTGGACTGATTACGTCAACAGATGTGTATCATAGGACAGACATGCATCACGACTACATGACATCATTATTGCATTTTGCATCGCATTTGCCTTATCTTTGTCTGTGATGTTGGGATTGTATCGGTTTACCCTTCTTATGTGGAATTTGATCTACTTGCTCTTATTTGTTAATCTGAGGTTGATGAGGATATACTGTTGGTTCTGGCTGTTGAATATGATCTGTTTAGTATAGGTTGGTTGGTTTGCTGCTAGATTGAAGTTTCGGTGGTTCGGTTGGGATTGAAAGGAGTTGTTTGTAGCTGCTAGTTTTTTTTAGTTTAGAGTTACTTGCGAGTACCTGTGGTTTTCGGTACTCACCCTTGCTTCTACACAATTGTGTAGGTTGACAGCTCTCTCAAATTCGGCTTAGTATTTTCTTTAGCAGATTGAGTTTCGGGACATACTCGAGAGGTAGCGGTTCATTCCAGACGTGCCCTTGAGTTATCTTTAATTTCAGTTTTGTTCTATTCGAGAACTATACTCTGAGACTTGTATATTTTTATTTGAATTCTGTATTTATAGGTTTGTACATGTGACAACCAAATTCTGGATAGTGTTGAGTTTTAATTAAAGTCTTCCGCTTATTTATTATCTTTTATTCTCGTATTTCTACTTCTCTATCGTTGTGGTTGGGTTAGGCTGACGTGTCTGGTGGGAAATGGACACGTGCCATCACATCCAGATTTGGGGTGTGATAAAAATGGTATCACAGCCCCAGGTTCATAGGTCTCACGTGTACAAGTCAAGTCTAAGTAGCGTCTCGAGGATTGGTACAGAGACATCTGTATTTATCTTCGAGAGGCTATGGTAACTTTTAGGAAAGATCTTTATCACTTGATTCTCTATCATGCGTCCTTGGTCCGATCTAATTCTTATCACTTCACTCTGTTCTCTCTCATTGTAATGACTCGTGGTTGGTCCTGCGTGGGTGCGATTTTAGGTATCATCGCGTGATTTTAGTGTTAGATCTAGTTTTGATTCGGAGGTGATAGGCTTGTGGAAAAGAATTGTGATCAGACATGGAATTTTCTTCGAGACGAGTGAGTAAGGTTGTATGCAAGGGATGTGTTTTGAGTTTATGGTATTGGAAGATGAACATTTATTAAGAGACTTCAGGAACGTCTTATTTCTCCGATCATTTATTCAACAACGAGAATAGTGCTTGTGTGACTTATACGATAGAAGTGGCTAGACAATGAAAAAGGTGCAAGTAAGAGAATGACTATGTTGAGAGTGCTGCGACTTTGGAAACTACAGTTTGTGAAGTTCATCATAAGGGAATGGATTGCGTAGTATATTATGATGATGAAGTTACACAAATCAAAAATCAGAAGTTCTACGGTGGTTTTATAGTGTGGGTGTATATCATTACAGGGTCATTGTACGGCGACTATGACGGTACTCGTGTTATCTTGGTTAGGGTTATGGGCTATGTTGTTTCTACCATCAATCGGGCTTACGAAATTGTGCATATCATTTTCGGCCGGAGACTGAAGTGCTTTGGTAATGTTTTGCAACTATTTAATGAGTGTGAATGAACATGTTGTTTGAGTACGACCTTCTCAATGGATTTGATGTCTACTAGTGGTGGATTTAGCGGTTGTTCATGATGTGGTACTAGTGATATATGGAAGCAGAGAAATCTGAGTTGTCAACTGTTTCACCTAATCGGGTCAGAAGGTTGATGTTGCATTTTCGATTGAGAAATCAAGTGGTTGCTACTATGAACGCTTGAGTTAAGCATTAATTATAAGGAAAGTTATAGTGATGGATCGAGTGAATCGATCCTGTCTTGTTTCTAGGACAAGGTACGACCCTTGGGTGGTCATGATTATATTGGGAGCTAATGACTTTATGATGAGTCAAAAGAAATGGGCAACAATAAGCCATGGATGAAGAAAGTTTTAACAAGTATACTCGTGTAAAGACAATTAAGGATTTTAGCGAGAAGGTACTATTAAAAAGGAATCGGGTTGGTTTTGTCAAGATGTGGGTTGACAAGGTAAGAAATGATTGGTTGTATCAACTTGTTTTTGCCATTGGAAGGACTTTTGCATGGTTTGAGTTGTAGCAGTTAAATACTTGTGATTGTAGAAGAGTTTGATGAAATTTCATTTGAGAAGTTTGACTTAAGGTAAAAGGTAATATGCGGTGGATGTTTGGCCAAGAAATTATAATGATAAATGATTTACGAGAAGAACAAGAGTCTTGCGTGATTGATATAAGTTAGGAGATGTGAAGGAATAAGACATCACGTGTGGATCCTTAGTTTGAAGTTGAGGATTGTGTAAATGTCTGCTTTTATGTTAGATATGACAATGCAAGGTGGACTGGTTCAGCACAAAGGTATGATGTGTTATCAGCTACTTTCTGAACACTTGGTATTGGTGTTGGTGGTAAACGTTGATGTATAAGGAATTCTGCAGTTTTTGAATTGGTTTGAATTGTTCAGCTTATGGTAGGTGGCTTACGAGTGTCCAACCGGAAGGACTTATAGCTCTACATGGTTATTGAGGATTTTGAACTAGGTTAATAACTCTATTTATGGAATTATCCAGACTGTTGTAACACGTTACATAGATCCTTGATGGTAAATAGAGGTTGTGTGCTCATAGTATAAGGAATTATTGGAGTGACCAAGAACTGCTTCAAGTTTCGGCATGAGATATAAGATGGTTTGAATAATAGTTGAAGCTGGGTAAGTAAAGGATCGCGTGTAATCGATATTGGTTGTGATTCAATAGTTCTATCTCAATGAAAAGGTACTATGACATTTAGAACTTGGATTATTAGCGACTGGGTGAGACCCATATCGATCGTGGAATGCTTCAATGGAAGGAGGAAGGACCATAATTCAAAATTTTAGAAGCAACGATGTGTTTCTAAGAATGACTAGATACTAGTGGCCGTCTGAGGGTAAAGTAACTGGCCGGTATGACTATGATGTTCTGGTAGTATTGATATTGTTGGCTTTAATGGATTATTGTAAAGAGTATGAGAAAATGGATAAATTGAGTATGTCTATTATTGTTATGAGGTCGGACTGGCTGATTGTGAAGTCAGACGAATGGAAAGGTGTGTTATGGACATTGTGGAAGGGATATCTTGGGTTGTTCAATTTCGGTTTCGTATATTCTTATATGACCACCTACCTCATTTTAGACATGGTTTTGGATTATGATTCTCTGTCTATGTTCAGACGTGTTTTTACTTTTGTGGGTGAATGCCTAGTGGTTAATCGGATGGACCGATTCATGCTCTCTTGGCAGAATAGAATACTTGTGTGGGTGGGTCGATTCAGAGATAGTGGGTTCGATGTGGTATTGGGGTGGTGGAAGGTTTTCGGAAGTTCTACAAGTGTCATCTTGCTTTTGGAAAGGTATAGAGAGGCTACCGTATGTGGCTACAGTTTTTGGCTATTTTGGTATTTACCTTGCCCCTGTATGCATGGTTCAACTAGGTGTGGTTCGATGCTTAGGTGGCCCGTGGGCCTAGTTCTTCCGTTGCTGGAGTTGTCTACAATTACGGATCCTACTTCAGTGTTTTGGTGGCATCCTTAGAGGTTTTATATGCTTGGGTGGGTCGATCATCAGCTAGATACTTGATCATTTCTATCTGTGGGTTAGATAAGCGTGATTATTCCAAGATGGGTGCTCGGTGGATATGCATCAGATTAGTATGACTCAGACTTGTGGAAATGTGGTAATGAGAATGGAATTTTTTCTAGAGTCGGTGATGGTTCGTGTGTTGTGAGAGCTTGGTGATTGATTTAGGTTCATCCTTGATTTTTCTGCGGTTATTGATTTCGAAATTTCTCTCGTGCTTACATGATTAGGGGTTTGTCATTGTAAATATGTTGTGATTTTGAGATCTTAGATTCAGATTTCGTCTTTGAGTTAGTCGGTGGTTTGAAATAACCCTTTGAGGGTTAAGTTGTCAAGATTGATTTGGGAATCCTTTTTATGGATTTTTGGGATAAGGTTTAAGAATGGGTTCGTTTGGAGTAGTAATTATTGAGTTCGAAAATTTCACCTCGAGGTTGATAGCATCGAGTATTTTTGTCTTCTTCTACTTTATGTTCGAGGACGAACATGATTTTTAGTGGTGAATAATGTAATGACCCTAAAGGTCATTTTTGGAAATTTTCATAAAATGACCGTTTTACCCCTCCCTATAGTTGCCCCGAGTCCTAATTGTTGTATTTTCGAAGTTGGTTTGAAGGAAAATTGATGAAAAGTTGAGTTTTTGGAAAGTTAAGTTTTTAAGAGTTAAAGTTTGGTTAAAAGTGCTATTTCGAGTCATTTGGAGTTTCGAGACTCGAATCAGATTTTCATCGATTCCAGCAGTTTTAGAATGTCGAAACGGGTCTATGAGAATTTACGGAGTCGAATTTGGAGTTAAAACGAAGATTTGAGGTCCTAAGTTGCTAAAATTGTGAAATTTTGATAAAGAGTTGACTTTGGTCAACAAACGAGGTTCCGGTGCTAGAAATGGAATTTCGAGGGCACCGTTGGATTCAGGGGGTGATTCTAAGTCTAGAATGAGTCTTGGTTGAATTTTTAGAGGCCCCGAGTGTATTTCGAGTTTTTGAGCCTAAAGTTAGTTTCTTGACGCTTTATCGGATACTGGGTCAAGGAGACCTCGAATTTAAATTTCGACGATTTCATTAAGTCCGAAATGTCATTTTCAAGCTAGTAGCATAATTGGTTTGTGTTCGGGAAGTGCCAAATGAGTTTTGGGTGAGCTTTTAAGCTTCTTGGATGCTTTGACACTATTTCAGCAAATTGTGGCAACTAAAGGGTTAATTATTAGTTTTAAAGGTCGAAAAATTATTCCGAAAGTTCTGAAATTTTGAGCATGAATTATAGGACTTATCTGCAAATTTTGGGTGCATTTTCGCTAACCCGAGATTAGACTTTTATCGCAAATAAGAAATAATTGTTTACCGAGTAGAAATGATATTTGACTGGGCAACGAGCATGAAATTGAGCTCCGATTGAACGAGCAGGTCCGTATCATTATTTAAGGCATTTACAAAAAAGAATCGGGTCATTTCACTATCGTATGAGGAATTTACGGCCTTTTTAGTGAAAGATTAACTGCTGTTTTTCTGGTGCATAACAGTCATGTACTGTTATAAAAATCTCAGACTGTGTTCATTTGGTATTTTGAGCATATCGGGAGTTCTAGAGATCGGAATGGAGTGATTCTTACGGGTTTCTTCTTGAATTAATATGAGGGTTAGTATTCAATCCTCAATTCGACATTTTCTCATAATTTCTTTATCTGTTTTTTTTTTCTATCCGTAAATTTCTTGGGAAAAATTGGGGTTTTATCGATTTGGACTCCCTTTTTGATGAAAAAGGTATATTTACGATCCTTATGTTATGGGTAAACTAATTTTAACATAAAATTATTGATTCATCGATTATTTTCATCATATTAACCGCGTACAATTTGGACTTTCCCGGTAAAGTTAAAGTTTGATAAATTGAGAATTTCAAGGTCGATCTTAACTCTGTTTTTGATGAAATTTCATATTTGAACTTATCTAAGCATGGGTAAGATATTTTTCAAGAGATATTTCATTTTCGAGACTGGGTTTCAGATCCGAATAATTTAGGCTTCTTTAAGAACGTGGATTTTCCTTCAAATTGAGTTTGTGAATTGATTTCAACTCCGTTTTCAAATTGGTTTTCACCATTAGCTTCTAAATTCTTTAAGGATCATTTTACATCTAAAATTTCCAGATTTGGGTATCGCTTTCCGGTATGAGACTTTTGGACCGTTTTGCCCTTTTTCCCTAAATTTCTTGATTTTGATGTCATTGGACTCGAATTGTGATTGTGAATAATTGTTTGAATAGATTATCGTGATCCGGACTATACTCGGAAAGGAAAGGCTCAAGTCAAGTAACTTTTGGAGTTCGTTTTAAGGCAAGTGGCTTCCAAACTTTGTAAAACTCTTAGACTACGCATGACTACTTTCCTAATTGTGTTGAGGAGTAATGGGGATTGAGGATGAGTTTTATTTGTTGATTGAAATTATTGTAAATGAAAGATGGGGAATAAAACAAGCTAAATGTGTTATATGTGACTTGAATTTGTTGAATAAGTCATGTGATAACTGATATTGAGGGGATAGAAGAGCATGAGTAGGCTATGATTGATACAGACATTGATGTTGAGACAGATGATGTGTAATACTATGATGTGGTCGTGATATGGTTGTGATTGAGACAGGTGATGTGTAATACTATGATGTGGTCGTGATATGGTTGTGATTGAGACAGGTGATGTGTAATACTATGATGTGGTCGTGATATGATTGTGATTGAGACAGATGATGTGTAATACTATGATGTGATCGTGATATGATTGTGATTGATGACATGTGCATATTCATTATTCATCCCATGTGTGAACTATCTGTTGCATGAGTTCTGAGACACTGATATGAGGATGGATGGATATGAGACACAGTTGAGACTAGCTCCGGCTAGAGATATATGAGATGGACTAGCTCCGGCTAGCGATTTGGATGCCGATGGGATCTGGTTCCGGCGGTGATACATGGTCCATGTGTGGCCCCCATGGGTTCTGATTTGAGTATTCAGCGCGGACTGATTACGTCAACAGATGTGTATCGTAGGACAGACATGCATCACGACTACATGACATCATTATTGCATTTTGCATCGCATTTGCCTTATCTTTGTCTGTGATGTGTGGATTGTATCGGTTTACCCTTCTTATGTGGAATTTGATCTACTTGCTCTTATTTGTTGATCTGAGGTTGATGAGGATATACTGTTGGTTCTGGCTGTTGAATATGATCTGTTTAGTATAGGTTGGTTGGTTTGCTGCTAGATTGAAGTTTCGGTGGTTCGGTTGGGATTGAAAGGAGTTGTTTGTAGCTGCTAGTTTTGCTTAGTTTAGAGTTACTTGCGAGTACCTGTGGTTTTCGGTACTCACCCTTGCTTCTACACAATTGTGTAGGTTGACAGCTCTCTCTCAGATTCGGCTTAGTAGTTTCTTTAGCAGATTGAGCTTCGGGACATACTCGAGAGGTAGCGGTTCATTCCAGACGTGCCCTTGAGTTATCTTTACTTTCAGTTTTGTTCTATTCGAGAACTATACTCTGAGACTTGTATATTTTTATTCGAATTCTGTATTTAGAGGTTTGTACATGTGACAACCAAATTCTGGGTAGTGTTGAGTCTTAATTAAAGTCTTCCGCTTATTTATTATCTTTTATTCTCGTATTTCTACTTCTCTATCGTTGTGGTTGGGTTAGGCTGACGTGTCCGGTGGGAAATGGACACGTGCCATCACATCCAGATTTGGGGTGTGATATTAACATTTTTATTAGTAATGTTGTTATAATAATGTAAGAAATCAATAATGTAGTTAATTGTTGGATCAAAATTCAAGAATGTTGGGCTCGTGCTTAGCATGGGCCATCATCGATCTAGTCTTTTTATTATGGTGACTATAATTTTTTTGAATTATTGAGAAAATGTCTCGAGAGCTCTAAGTTTTAATTAGGTGAATAGATTTTATTAAAAAAAGTTTAAATATAATTTTGAGGCTAGAAAACACGACCTCAAGGATTTTTCACAACTTAACCACTATCTAAACTTGGCGAAATGGTCTGATGGACCATTATATTTG
Organism: Solanum stenotomum; assembly: GCF_019186545.1. Taxonomy (NCBI): domain Eukaryota; kingdom Viridiplantae; phylum Streptophyta; class Magnoliopsida; order Solanales; family Solanaceae; genus Solanum; species Solanum stenotomum. The sequence goes on along the minus strand of NC_064286.1, from coordinate 12,123,631 downwards.
TAGGAGTTTGTATTTTGGATCCTTTTACTTGACCCTTTGTCAATTGAACCCTTAAACTCAATTAAAATGAGACTTTTAAATCCCTCCAACTATCTGTGTAGCTCACTCTTTCATAAATGACATGTCATATCCACATCAGATATAATAATGCCATGTCATAATTATTTCATAAATATTTTTAAATTATTAACCAAAAATGTTATTCCGTAAAAGACAAAATAGTAAAATAAAATAGTTATTTCTCTCACCTTTCATCCACCTCCCTCAACCCACAACCACCATTAACACCATCTACATTCACCTTAGTTTTCTTCTTCTTTAGGATTGTTATTGTCTATAGCCGTGATCAGTCTCTTCAAGTTCTTACAAATCATAATTCATTTTTTCTCGAAGTTTCTAACAATCGTAACTCTTAATCGTATTTTTTTTTTACCAACGTTTACATCATCCACTTGAACCACCATAAATTTCTTTTCTCCATTAATGCCAATAAATCAACATTAAAATATCACAATATTTGTACGCAATTTTACATAACACATTTCAACTAATGTCACAAAAACATTCAACAATCACTTTTCATCCTTCAAGAATATTGAATCTTTGTCACCTTATGGATTGTAATAACCCAGAAAAATGAAAAGAAAAACAGATCTAACACATTTTTGTTTCTCTAGGAAAGAAACAAAATATGAAAAAAGTAAAGAAAAGAGAAATTGGAGATGGCTGGGAAGAGGAGAAAAAAAATGGGGTTGGATGGAGAAGAAGGTAATGGTAATTAGAGAGAAAGAGAAATGGGATTGGCAAGGAGGGAAAGAAGAAAGAAGTGTTTTTTTTTTTTTTATATTTTCTTTTATTTTTGGTCTTTTTTTTTTTTTAAAAAAAACATTACTTTTTGTCTAATTTTGGAGTTCACGCTCCTTCTACGCGTGAAATCACGTGTTGGTGCCAACTCAATAATTAAATTGCCACATAAGTTTGGTCAATGGTCAAAATCGCTTAAAATATTGAGTTTAAAGATTCGGTTGACATGAGTCAAGTAGAAGGGTTCAGAATACAAGTATAAGGGTCAATCATACCATTTCACCTACTAAACTTTTAACTTATGTCACGAGGTGTCTATACTTGTATATATATTTATTAAACCAAAATTTAACCTCTATATATAATGTAATTTTCCTACGAAAATGTGTGCACCCGTTACCCAAGGGTGGGTCCGCTCTTGGACTATACATTGTCTCACAGATTAACTTAATATGAAATAGAGGGAGTAGTTAATTTTAAAAAGTAGCTTGTTTATCACATTCACGGTCATATACTTTAGTTTCTTAAATCATATTTAAATAGAAAATTCAATTTAACGTGAATATTATTTTAACATATTCATTCGTAAGTGGCAACTAAAATTATCAATATGTTCTTGACTTAATAATGTAAATACTGAATAACATTTTTATGGTAGCTTGTTTAGTCACAATCATGATTATAGACTTTCTTAAATTATATTTTTGATTTAATATTAAATAATCGTCCCAGCTCGGGCTCAATTAAAATGTAGAAAATCACTATTGAGCTAGGTCAGGCTCGACTCGATGTCTAGGCCTAATTGTAGCTTATTTGATCGAACACAAAACAATGCACCTACAAGATACTTCGTACATATTCGAACTGTGGATCTCTGACAAGTTATCAAAACTCTTCACATTTGGAATAATGATGCACTTCCTATTAGTTGTTGTACTATTTTTGTTTCCTTTTCTTTTTTTCTTGTCAATGAAATTAATTAACATCATTTGTTGCCTTATATATATATATATATATATATATATAATGTTTAGTATTATTTTTAATGAGATTATTTTAAATTTGAAAAAATGAAAATCCACCCAACTTAGTGATAGTAATATACGTACGTGACTTGTATTTTATGTATATTGTGTTCTATTTATAGTATGATGTTATAGTATTTTATATTTAAATATTACAGCTTATGAAATTTTTTGTGTACACCATTGAGTATAATATAATGAAGAATTAAACATTTCGTAAAAATATTTTTACACTGTTCATATATAGTTAAACTTAAACTTGTTAGCAAGCTAATTGAGATTGACTATTGGAAAAACTACATCCATTTCGATCTATTCACTCTCTTTTGATTTTAACACTTACAAATAATTTATCTCTTAAGACCATTTAGGGATTCTTCAAAATTTGAGATTCTTTAAAACCCTTAAACATAATTTCATTAAATAAAATACATTGCACAAATAACAAGAAGTCAAAAGTAGCAAACCGAACCATTTTCGAACATAATCAATATGAAAAATGGATCTTTATTTATTGAACCATATATATATGATGAAAAGTAAATACATAAATCATGGTTCAATTTTGCATATGCATAATAAACATTGTAAATCAGTTTTGGTCAGTCTTGTGAACCCTTTTTGTTCCATAATTTGGTGGAGTTGGACAGATGCATTGATGTTTTGCCAAGTCACATTTGGGTTGTGTTTCTACGCATCTCAGATTAACACAATCAGCATCCTTAGTGCATCCTACTGCCGCATGACTTCCTTGTCCTACCAAAATTCACGTCGTTGAACAAGTTAGTGACGTACATAATTTTTTTTATAACAGATAATCAACTTTTGAAAAGAGATAAAAAAAATTTATTACTTTTAGTGATCGATATATTTAACTTAAATCTTAGACACGGAAAATTGATAAGAAAATTTCTTACCAAACAACATAAGCAAAAAGGATATCAAGAAAACCTTAAGGAATGTTGCCTTTTCTATTTTCTTTTTCAAAGTTTTGTGGTAACACAAGAGTAATTAACTATATATGTGATTGTAATTATTGATTTTAATTGTCATATTAGCAATATATTTATAGGCAAAAGAAGACATTTAGTTGATGGAGAAATAGTAATTGAGATAAAGAAATTTAATGTACTTTTATAAATTAAAAAAGTCAAATCAAATACTAAGGTTACACAATACAAGTAATCTAAAATCATTATTATGGTCAAATAATGATTTTTTTTAAATGGAGAAATTGAATTATTTTGGAAAGTGAGTTAATTTGCCTTTGCTGTTTGAGAAATAATGTACATATCTTTAATTGAATATACCTTTGTAACTTAACTATTGATTATAGGGAAAATACATAAAAAAAAAAAAAATACCCTTGAACTTGGCAAGAAAACTTACTTTAGTACTTTAACTATAGGGATGCTTATTTACCCCCCCTAATCTCATTTAAAGTGAATAAATATCTCCCTTAATACTGATGTGACATAAAGAAAATAGTCAAGCACGTTTTTCTTTTTTATTAAAGAATTGGTCCCACTAATATATGTATTATATAATTAAAAAAGAAAAAAAAAAATCACCCACCCCTACTTTTATCTTCTCCAAACCCACCCACCCCCAATCCCCTTTTTCTTCTTCTGCAAAATCCCTTAGCCCTTTTCACTTATTTTGAACCCCTTATCTCGCCCCCTTTCTCCTTCTTCGAACACCCCCATTGTACCCTACCTCACCTGCATCTTAATCTTCATCTCATTTTTTTTTTCCAGATCTACTAAAGAGAGAAAAATCATTAAACTTCGTTCCGATCAAACTTGAGATTTCTGTCAAACAAAAGAAAATTTCATCAACACATTTTTATGATTTCAAAAATATGATTGTTGTATGTCATGAAAAAATAAGGGTTTTTAAAGATGGAATATTGGAAAGGATTGTTTTTTTTTTTTACTAAAGGGTCGAATTCATCTACATTTTCAGTTGATTTATTTGTCCTCAAATACCAAAGAGAGCAATAAATCGGTAAAAAATTCAATGTAGGTCCATATTTGTTGCAATCTCACATCAATGGATATTGATAGAAAATGTATAAAAATTTTCTCAAAAGAAATTGGTGAAATTGTTAGAAGATATTGAGGTTGAAAATAGAGAAGTCATTAGTGAAAATTAATGATAATCAAGCAAGAACTGAGAAAACATTAATGGAGATGGAAGGTAGTGCATCCATTGGAGAGAGAAGGGAAAAAATATTAAATTTTAAAAATTGATTTCTAACATGGGAGAGAGAAGAAGAAGGGAAGGAAAATAAATAAATTTTTAAAACTGATTTCCAACATGGTTCTGACGTGGCAATGATGTGGCGTTGATATGACAATGACTTGGCGCGTGTGTAATATACTTGCCATTGTGAGACTGATTTTGTATTCTTAGGGTGATATTTATTCACTTTAAATGAGATTAGGGGGGGTAAATAAATATCCGTATAGTTAAAGTACTAAAGTAAGTTCTCCTGCCAAGTTCAAGAGGTTTTTTTTTATGTATTTTCCCTTGATTATAACACACACACACACACATATATATATATATATATATATGGAAAGCAATAAACATGCACCAAATTTTCATTTGATGTTCAAATAAAAAAAAAGATAAAATTATAATATGATAGAATTACCCGACTCCCAACCCCGACTTAGAAGCCAACACCTAACCCTGACTCGGACTGGACTCCTTACCCTGACTCGGACCCTGACCCTACTTTCGACCCATGACCCAAATCTAACCTACACCCGACCCAAGACCCAACTCCCCAACATATGATACACACATGACTTCTAACCTAGGACCCAACTCCTGACTCTAGACCCTACTCAAAACCTTGAACCAAGAATCAACCTCGACCTTGATTTGAAACCCAAACTCCTAACCCCACCTCGAGAAACTCCCAACCCTGATCTAGAACCTCGACACTGACTTTGAACATGATCCCAGATGTATCTCTTGACCTTGGTTCTTCACTTTAACTCGATCCTGACTTAGGATCCAATTTTCGACGTTGACCCAACTTACGACCCAAAATCAAATCCGACCCCTACCCATGATCTGACTTCATACTCCTAACTCTCGACCCCTAACTAGGATACATAAATGTGTCCTTTAAATTAACCTCAACTAACATTTATGTCCTCTAACTTCAAATATACAAAAGTAGACAATTAAACTTGTATAAAATTGAGCGAGTAGACACATGCATCTTACATGACATGATACTCATAGAACATCACACAAAACACAAATTGCCACATAATATCTAGACACATGGGTCCTACATAACATAATTATTTTTTTTATTAATCATTCTTAATGATGGGGAGAAATCGGAGTTCAATTCACACCACAAAATCTGAGTCAGTTTCATAGATGGTCACTCAGCGTTAACTTTATTGCACTAAATTCAGTAAACTATTTTTATGATAAAAAAGTTACTTATATTTTCCTAAATAGTAAGTTTCAGTGTATCTCAAAAAATCATAAGGATCATGAAATAAAAGAGACATCTTATTTAATACACTTAAACAAAATTGAATGAACTTTCTGTCATGAAACTTAGTTAGTAACAAAAAAAAATAGTTTAGCGACTTTCATTGATACTTCAGCAAAATTACGTACATCATTTACAAGAAAAACAATTCAACGACTTTTCAATACGATAAATAAAAAATGAAGCGACCATCTAAAAAATCACCCCTTACAAATCATCAAGTTGTACGTTGGTGTAACAGGTGGAGCTCCAACTAGTGGGCATGAAGGAGATTTGCAATAACACTTATGTGCTTTCAAGTAACATGTAAGATTTTCACCATGATTCAAATATTTCAATAGAACAACGCAATGAGGATCGCTTTTACACACAGTTTCATTATAATTTGGTTTACTATTTGGAAGTTTACACTAACAACTTTTTGTATTTGCAAAACACGCAGGTATTCCATTCAAGCATTTCAATTGTCGAGCACAATTTGCAATTGTTCTGCACCTAAAAGATTTAGTATCATGTGGAAGTTTACAAGATCATATGTTTGATATGTAGTAACATACATGATGTCCTTCATTGCATTTTATTTTTTTTATGCAAATGTCATTGTCGTTGCACCAGGTAACCCCGTTGTCCTAAGAACACCATCAATAATATTGTCGAGTAAGTTAGTGAAAACATACCTGAAGTATCATGATATCTTGTCTAAATATGATTATAAAAAGAGTTATAAGAGTCAAAAACATGTAGAATGATTTTTTGAGTTTTGTCATAATTGAACTATCAGTTGTTCACTTTTCCTACCTGAAGTTCAGGTGTGATTTGATAGACATTTGGTGATATTTAAGGTAGAAAACTCACCCATCTAATAGTTCATGTCCAAAACTTAAAAAAATTGAAATATTTTAGGTGTGTTATTGACCCTTCACGAATCTTATATTAATAATGCTACTACATACATTTTGCTTCAGTGTCTTCATTTGTATACGATGATTTATATTAGTGAACATTTCAAATCAGGTATTAAAAAGGTGTCAATTTTTTACGACTATAAAATAGTTGATTAATTAATGCACATTCAAAGGGAACCATCCTTCTTTTGAATAAACAACACTAAAGCACCCCATGGTAAGATACTTGGTCTAATAAATCCTTCTTTATCCAATAAGTCTTTCAATTGACCTTTAATTCCTTATGTTCTGCCCGGGCCATAGAATAAGGAGGAATAAAGAGAGGCTGCATATCCGGGAGAAGGTCAATACCAAAGTATATTTTCCTTTCGGGAGGAATGAATATTATCGAGAAACACTTTCGAAACTCATGTATAATCAAAATTGACTCAAGTGTAGGGGCTTTCAGATCTGTATCCCTAACCCGAACAAGATGATAAATGAAACCGTTAGAAGTCATTTTTATAGCCTTTAAGCAATATATGAATTGACCCTTAAGAACATAATATATCCCTTCCCATGACATGATAGGTTCGTACGAAACCTTAAATGTGACCAATTAGGTTCTACATTCTATAGAAGCATAGTATGCATGAAACCAATCCATCCCAATAATAATATCAAAATCTAACATGTCAATCTCTACATGATCATTGTGAGTGACTCTATGAGAAACGGAAATATAACAATTTCTATAAACTTTCTTAGCAACAATAGAATCATCAACAAGAGTAGAGGCATGAAAGGGATTAGAAAGGATTTGGGACCAACATCAAATCTCATGGTCACATAAAGAGTAACAGATAATTATGTAACACCCAAATCAAGTATAGCATACACATAAAAATGAAAAACTTTCAACATACCGGCCACAACATCTAGAGAACCCTCATGATCCTATCAAGTCTGAAGAGCATAGAATTTATTCTGATGAGGAGCAGTCGAAACAGAACCACTAGGGTGAGGTTGCCTACCATCCTTACCCTTGCTAGATTGAAAAGGACAATCCTTCACTTTGTTACCATATTTTCCACAATCAATGCAACCATCCATACCGGCTAAAAATTTTCCAGAGTGACTCTTATAACACCTTTGGCAACCGGGAGTAGAAGATCCATTTCCACCACTTCCCTTAGGTTTAGGGTTAGTCACCTTATCTTTGTTAAACTTAACGGTCAGAGCATTGGAAGAACCTTGTGCGGAAAACTTTTGTCATAATTAAGGACACACTTGTCCACCAGACATGGAATGACAAAATTCACCATCACCGATCCTTGCCCTCTTGGACTCTTTTGCCCTTTTATTGAACGTTTAGTCTTTAATTTGTTGGTCATGTATCATCAAACGGGAGGTGTCCATATCCTTAATCAACATGGTGGTTTGACATTCCTTGACCACCAAATCGGAAACACCCGACACAAACTTACTCCTTCTTATGCTAGAGTTGGAAACCATTGTCAGAGCATACTTACCAATTGAGTGAACTTCAAAGTATACTCTTTCACACTCATATTTCCTTGACGGAGATTAATGAACTCAAGAACCTTTACTTCTCTCATCTCAAGAGGAAATAATTGATCAAGAAAAGCCTTTTTAAATTTATCCCAATCAAAAGGACCCACATCAATAGCCTTTTCTTTCTTCCATTGGTTGAACCAAACTTGAGCAACACCTTTGAGTTGGTAAGCATCCAATTTCGTCTTTTACATCGTTGACACTTCCATAATTCCCACTATCTTATAAACCTTATTAATAAACTCTTGAGGATCCTCATCAACCTTAGAACCATGGAATTCTGAAGGTTTCATCCTAGTGAAGTCTCTTATCCTTGTTGCGGTAGTACCCATATTTGCGTTCACGGTAGTAAAAATTTCTCTATTAGCTTAGGTTGTCATAGCTTGAGCCAACACTTTGAAAGTGACTCAAAACTCAAAATAAATAACTTTCTCAACTAAAGGATCAGACGGAACTTGACGAACCTCAGGCTCCACATTATCACCTGCACTCCTTCTAACATAAGCTCTTTCGGGAGACATATCCTGAAAATCATCGAATAAGAGTTATGAAAAGGACCTTTATAGAGATGAACTCTATGATACGACTTAGAGTAGTGAAACAACTAGAGTTTTCTAAATGCTTTGTAACCTCTTATTCATAAATGAGGCGCGCTTCAAACTCATGAACATGACTCTACTCAATGCGGCTTGTCAAAAATCCTAGGAACTTTTCTAAAACCTTTTTCTATGAAGACCAACTTTTTCATGACCCAAAGTATAATCTAGACGTGACATAGCCTATAAGACCCTGAGAGGCCCTACACAAGGTACTTGACATACATATAATACAATATAATATAAAATAGAAGAATTAAAGTAGGAAACCTCATATCATAAAGAGTTTGACATAAATGTAGAAGTCTAATAATAGTTTTTACAAGCCAATATAATACATCAAAATAAGTGGATGGGATGTAACCCATACACCATGTTCAACATCCAAAAAGTAAAGACATAAGAAAGCATAATAAAGGTGACATGGTCCTCGGAACATGAGGAATCACCAAGTCTTCACGGTCAAGCAATCAACTAGCCACCAATGAGAGAAGGATAAACATCGGATCGTACATTAATAAATAATGTAGTTACATGTATGCATTAGTACATGGAATGTACTAAGCATGGATAAATGCATGAAAACATGAGTCATGATCATGATGGGAAATAAAGGAAAACATGATATTCATGACCAAGCTAAAACATCTTGAAAAGCCTTTAAGAAAGAATCACAAATCATGAACATGGTCAATGAATCTTAAAACATAATGAAAGCTTCATAAAACCTTTAAATTTAGTTCATTTTATGGGATATTAAATTTAACCAACAATAACTATATGAGCCATAACATGGAATCTGATGTAACTTCAACACCGAGAAGGGAAAGTCTACTTACCAAGGTAGAGCTCTATATCATTCATTCATATGCTTTTTGTGGATCCACTAGCTAGGTCACTTAAGACAATTCTACGGGGTATGTAGTTTAGAACTAGATGTTGCTACTAGATACTATTCTATTTGAGCCTCCACCTCAAGTTCTCTCCGTGCTAAGTTTAATCCCAATAGAATAAACAAAATCAATTATTAAAGCGTAACATTAGGATATCCAATAATCAACATACCAATCCCAATCATATAGTCATCATGTAGTAGCTCTTTGAATTATAAATAATGCATGTTTGAGAAACCTTTCACGAAATCATGATTTCTTAATATGTGAGAAAAACCTTTAACAATTTCTTTGATGCCTATCTTAAAAGCAACCTTAGATCATAAACATCTTTTACATTATAAATCATGCATAACTTTTTTTAACGACCCTTGGAGGGGTCAGGGGCTGAGCAACACCCCTAGGCCTTATCATAGATAAAAAGTAAAAGGTACAAGAAGAGGGACATAAAACCTTACCTCCACCTATGGTGGTTCTTGAGTTGGTAGCCTACTAAGGTTCTCCAACTCTTCCCCTTACTAGAAATGAAACCTATCGTCGAAGCATCCTATAAGAGGACTCCTCTCGATACAAAGATTCTAGGAAAACATAAATGAGGGAGACTCTCCTTTTACAAGTAAAAGAAAAACCTCTTCATAAAAGCTATAACTTGGTAAGAGACAGCCAGTGTGAAGATGAATGGAGATCACCAAAAAGTGGGGGCCTGTGGGAACTTTAGCTCCTTCATAGGCTCCATAATCTGGATAATTCAAGGAGGTTTTTTAATCCTCTTCATTTTTTTTCTTCTAAAGCTAGCCATCTCTGCCTTGTCCAGCTGCAAGTATGTTGCTGTCTCCTTTGGAAGTTGTTGGATGCTGAAATAGAGTCGAGGGCTGGTGGTTTTGTGGCTATGCTTGGAAAGTGAGTCTGCTACCCTATTTTCCTCTCTGAGGGTGTGAATGCATTTAAAATGAGAGATTTGAGTGATGAGGTTGTGAAGTTTTTGCAGTTGTGAGGTGATGTTCCAGGGAGGAGTTGCTTTACAAAGCACCCAGTCCACCAGCAGCTTGGAGTCTACTTCTAGAATCACTTTGTGATATTTCAGCTGAACAGACCATGCTATGCCAAAGATAGTAGCCTCAATTTCTGCCTGGCTATTGATACCTTCCCCCAATGGAACTGTGTAAGCAAAGATCAAGTCTCCTTTGGTATCTCTGAGAATACCCCCAGCCACAATTCTGCCCGGATTGTCCAATGCACTTCCATCAGTGTTGAGTTTAACCCACATATCATGAGGTTTAATCCATTGGACAAGGGTAACTTTAGTGTCATGGGTACAATTCTCAATAAGTTGGACTAGATTTTTCCCACTTGAAGGCCAAGTGATGTAAGGAAAAACAGTATGAAGAAGTTTGAAAGTATCCATGATCACTAAAAATTTAACCCTTGCAATATTTGATTGTTTACCTCCATACTTTTTAGCACACCTATTCTTTCACAAATTCCAACAAATAAAGATTGGAGTTGATTGGAGAATAAGTTTATGGGCCTCATTACTGTAATTAATGTTCCACTATCTCATGATCATGTATTTAAGAGGAATGTAGTGAGTTTGGATGCCAAGGGGGATAACAAAAAACTTCCAAACATTTTTGGCGAACAATCCTTAGTTGAAAACATGCTCAATGGTGTCTAGTTATGGAGCTTGACAACAAACACAATCTGCAGGTCCAATTCCAAACTTGGAAAGATTCTCATTTGTTGGTAGTTTGCCTCTGAATGCTCTCCATAATAGAAATGAGCATTTGAATGGAATATTTCTATGCCAAGTGTTGGTATTAATCTTGGTTTTTGTTATCTGTTCCCTAATGGAATTCCAGGCAGAAGAGCATGTAAACTCTCTATTTGTGTTGAGGCTCCACACTGGCTGATCTGGAATACCTTGTTGAAGCTGAAACTGAGTAGCAAGGATGTTGTGCACCTGAGTTTGAGGAGCTAGCTAAATGATCTTGTTCATATTCCATTGTCCCTCTTCTATAAATTCTGAGATAGTGGCATTGTTGAATCTGTTGTTGTCTTCAGTGAACTGAGCTAATGGACCAACCTCAAACCAATTATCCCACCAGAATAAGCATGAACCAGCCCTGATTTTCCATTGTATGTGAGTCTACACCTTATGTTTATTCCTTGTCATAAGCCTCCAATCATGGGAGTCTTAACAACCCCTTTTTTTGCTCACAGGGTTAGATCTTTGATAATATTTAGCCCTTAGGAAATCACCCCATAAAGTTTGCTTGGATCTAAAAATCCACCAGTGTTTGTATTGGAAAGATTGACAAACATCACTCATGAGTCTAACCCCAATGCCCCCGTCATCATAAGGAAAACTTAGGTTCTTCCAAGAAGACCAGTGATAGTTTTTCTTATCATTTCTCCAACCCTAATAGAAATCAGCCATGATGCCCTGAATTTGCTTAATAATGGTCGAAATAGGGGAAATAGCTGATAGGAGATGTATAGGAAGTGGTTGGAGGACATGCTTGATCAGAGTAGCGTTTTCCCCATAACTCAACATTTTTTACTGCCAGCCTGTGATTTTATTAACCACTTTGTTGACCATTTCTGAGAAATAGATAATTCTAGGTATACCAATAAAGAGAAGGCATCCAAGATAAGTGATTGGAGCTTCTTTCTGGTGAAAGCCAATATAATTCTTGATTATGTCAGAAGTAGTCCTGAAGGCATTGGTTGGAAGGAAAAAGTGACTTTTGGCTTTATTAATGAGTTGTCTTGAAGTCTGCTCATAAACAGCGAAAGTCTTCATAATCAGCTTGAGTGAATGCTTCCTTTCTAAGGTAAAAATGATGATATCATCTGCAAAGCTCAGGTGGTTAATTTGGGGGCCCCTCATTTCCATATAGAAACCATGGTATATAGGGTCTTGGCGGAGTCTGTTCAAAGATCTGGAGAGCACCTCATCACCTAAAATAAATAGGGCCGGGGAGAGGGGGTCACCTTGCTTCAAATCTCTTGTTGAAAGAATCCATATCTCTTGACATTGATAATGATAGAGTACCAATTATTAGACATGATCCTCCAAATGATATAAATAAACACTTCATCAAACCCCATTTTCCTAAGAACCAAGCAAATGTATGACCATGAGACCCTGTCATAGGCCTTAGCCATGTCTAATTTGATCACTACATTGCTACCAATGGTGGGCTTTTTAATCTGATAAATGATTTCTTGAGCAAGCATAATATTCTCATAAATGCTCCTACCCTTGAAAAATCCTGATTGGTTGGTGGAGATTAATGAAGGTAAAATAGGGGTCAACCTGAGACATAGTAGCTTGGAGATGATTTTGTTAGTAAAATTGCTCAAAATGATGGGTCTGACCTGAGAAAGTTTATTAAAATTGTTCACTTTGGGGAGTAAAACCAAACAAGCATGAGAGAAATACTTGGGGAGCCTCTATCCACTGAAAAAAGCATGAATGAGAGCCAACAAATCATGTTTAATAGTGCCCCAACACTTTTGAAAGAAACAACCATTCATTCTATCAGGACATGCTGCATAGTTAGGATTCATAGAAAAAACCACCTCTTTCAGTTTTGATCTTGAGTAACCAGCCTTGGGATACAGTTCATAGGTGTCTCATCAATAAACTTCTCTTCTCCAGTGAAAATATTCTGAAAATGTTCACAGGTAGATTCTGCTATATATCGATCCCCCTATATCCATTCATCATTGTCATCAAGGATTTTGTGGATAAACAACTTCCTTCTCCTTCCTCTAATCAAGGCATGAATATTTTGAGTTACCATCTCCCTCCTTGAACCAATGAAGCTGTGATTTTTGTCTGAGAATAGAGTCTTCAATTTTCATGTATCTGATATAATCAACATTAATTGCATGAAGTGCATCTCTATTTTCATTTGTATTATCTTGAATCAAGTTTTCTTCTGCAATTTTCACCTTTACCTCATAATCTTTGACTTTGGCATAAATGTCTCCAAATTGCATTTTAGACCAAGAATTGAGTGTAGCAGCAACCATCTTCATTTTCTGATGGAAAATCCACAGAGGGTCCCCTTCCATATGTTTGTCCCAACAATCAGTTACAGTGTCTAGAAAAGTAGGTTGATCTTCCCAGCAGTTAAGAAATCTAAAGTACTTGATGTAGTTTGCATGCCTGACATTCATCTCCATGAGAATTGGACAGTGCTCTGACCCCACAAAAGGAAGGTGAGTGATGCTAGTGTGTGGCATGCCCTATAACCACTTGTCATTAGCCATAGCTCTATCCAACCTTTTCCAAATTCTAAAGTTGATACCCCTTTGGTTAGACCAGGTAAATTTAGGTCCATTAAACCCTAAGTCCATTAGTCCACAAGTTTCAATAACACTAATAAACTCAAGGCTTTTTCTCATGTTGAAAAAGGATCCCTCCTAGTTTTTCCTCAGTGTTAGTAATGAGATTGAAATCACCCACAACACACCGAGGAACATCATTTCTAGTATCAGCATAGTGAAGCATTATTTCCCATAGTGGTCTTCTGAGGTAGTCTTTGCAATTAGCATAAATAAAAGTATTGATGTAAGTACCAGGTGCTTCCACATGGTTGATTCCACATGTGATTTGCTGTTCATCTGCTTACAGAACTTTGCAGGAAACCTCAGTTGTCCAAAACAACCAAATCTTTCCATTGTTGTTGCTAGTAACATGATCCATGTCTCGCAACAATATTGGTGCAAAAGGATTGGTCATTCACTTGTTGATCATTCGCGAGTCGAATTCGCTCTCTTGCCACGCCTTTCACTCGCTCACTTGAGTCAGACTCAATCACTCTTTGAGTTTGGAGGATCATTATTGATACCTCTAGCATTCCATATGATTGTGTTAATCATTGATATGATTTGGAGGTCAATAATCTTGTGTTTGGTCTGCCTACAGTGACTAAGGCAATGGGGAGAGACTTCTTGGGGGGGAATCTCTCCAAATGTATGCCTCTGGGGGAGATACCTTGCTTGGTAGTAACCTGTTAAAGATCATTGTCCAGATCAATATCATTGCTAGGACAAAGCTTTGATCAATAGTTCACTAGTTTCATCATCCTCATCCTGAATATTAAGTGGCTGGTTGTCAACATCCACTTCATCTTCTGAATGCTCAACATCATACTCATCAATCTCTTGACCTCTAACAGTTTTTTGCAGGTTTTCTGATCAGGGGGCTTTCCAAAGGAAGGGGTATTAAACTGAGCTTTAAGAGGGATCACACCCAGACCTTGTTGCTGATCCACCATAATAATTTTTTAATAGGAGCTCAAATCCTCTGCCTGATGATTGGGATCAGTTTCAGTCTGAGACTATTCATGTTGCTATTTTTTTGCCTGTTTCTTTTTGTTGGCCTCCTTCTTTTTCTTGCTTGGTTTGTTTTTGCTTTTTGGGTGGTCATCTGTTTGCTAGTGCTGGCTTTGTCACTCATGTCTTTGGCCATGCAGCCTTTCTGAAGGTTGTCATTCTATTTTTGTCATTAACCTGTTGATTTCCATCCTTAGTGTGATCCTATTTTTGTTATTGTGTTCCTGTACCTTGGTTACTCTATTTTGTTTGATGAGCAGAACTTTTAGTGGTAGCAGGGGTTTGAAGGTCACTCCTATGGTCAATCAAAGGGTTCTCATGCATAACATGAGACAATTCCCTCCCTTTAGGTTCCCCTTCCTGCATGTTAGTATGTTTCTCCTTCACAACCATCCTCCCTCCATTAACTTCCTCAGTCACAACAAAGGGGATTTCAGGGGAAGGGGTCTCATTTTCAACACAATGATCATCAACAACAATTACAGGGGTTGGGGATGGTAGGATATGCGCATTAGATTTCAACTGCTTAGTATCAGAAGGTTTGAGCTTCATACTTGATTCCTGCATTTGCTGTTGTGCATAGTTTGCTTTGGTCTGTTGTGCCTGTTCCTGTGAGTGTATTGTATTACCTTGGTCATGGTTTTGGGTGTGATTCTTATTCTTCCTCCTGGTCTGAGTTTGCCATTGTTCTTCCTTTTGAGTGTTGTTGTTATCAGTTGCTTCCTTTTTTTTTATTTGCTTATTTGACTGCATTTGTTCCTTCTCCTCCTGTTGTTGCTGGTTGTTTTTTTTTCTCTTGGTTGTTTTGCTTGTCTTCACTCTTCCCATATCCTTCTCTTTTTTATTTCCTCATCTCTTATCTTCAAAGTACAAGTTCCTGCATAGTGTCCTTGATGCTTGCAATATAAACAATAAAGGAGAGCTTCCTCATACTCCACCAGTTGCCACTTGCCTTTAGAAGGATCCTTCTTGAAAAAACCAAGCCATAAATGCTGAGGTCTTTCTTTTGTAAGATCTATTTGAACTTTGACCTTTGCCACACTTCCTCTGTTTTTTCCATGGAATCATAGTCAAGGTACAAAGCTTTACCAATAGGGGACAAAAGAGCAGTTAAACACTCTATGTAATAGCAGTGCCAAGGAAGTTCTGGCAGTGTAACCCAAATGGGAACAACTGGAGTTTCTTCCTCATGCTTAAAGTATGAAATCCAAATCTGTAGTCTCATTAGGTGCCCTGCAATAAACATTCTTTTGTTTTGTCCATACTCTGACATGGTCAGCTTCATCGTCAAGGTCAATATAAATGTGTCTTGAGTTAAAGTGTGCAATTTTAACTCCACCAGTTAGCTGTATTTGAGCAATGAAACTTCTTCTTATCACCTCCATTTTGGGCATTGAATTGATGAATTTTCCAACAAGAGTGTATTTGCATCTTTCTGCCATTTTGATCATAAAATCTTCTTCATAGAAAGTAACAGAGGGACATCCTTGTCTAGAGGCAATAACATAGGGGTGATGATAGCATGGGTGGTACTTTTAGCTTGGTTTGCTCTAAGTCTGGTAGCTAGAGACTGAACAACAGTGGGTGGGGAAGGCTCAGGGGTTTGAGTGTTGATATTCTTATTGCTAGAGTTGTTGAAAGGGGGTCTGTTTTGGTTCTTTTTGGGACTGAATTGGTTGGGTTTGGGATGGTTGGGTCTGTAGGTATCAAAATTGGATGAGACTTTGATGGGTGGAGGAATTATAAGATCCATTGTGATGTTTCCTTTGTTAGTGTTCACCATAGTTTGCCTATTTCCATCAGCCTGCACATTATGAATACCTTTCTCATGCTCATTTTGGTTCTCAGAATTAAGCAAATTGCTAGACTTATTGTGATCATGCTGATTGTAAGCATTAGGAACTGACTTACCTGTTATGTTGTTATTGACCTTTCGTGTGTGATCCTTACCATATTCTTATCTTCTTTGGTCTCCATTAGTATCCTTGGGAATTTGATTATGATCAATATTGTTGCCCTTCACTGCAATTTGGTTTATGCTCCTTTCTTTTCCCAGAGGAATTTCAACAAACACCTTACCTGCATTAGGAGTATTAGCTAAATTAGAGTGATTAGTGCATTTAGAACTTACCTCAATGTTGTTCTCCACGTTTTTGTTGCCTCCTGATGGTTGTTCCCCTCCCTGAGCTTCATTGGCAGTGTGATCCATTGATATGGCCTTACTAATTGTTACATTCTTGCCAGTAGCCTTAGAGGGATTAATTGATCCATTCATTCTTGAACTTTGCTGGGATGTAGTTGTGGTTATCATACCATATTCCTGTATAGGAATACTTGTATGCGCATTCATCAACTTGTTCAATTGAGCTACGACGACTTGGTCGGAATCTTTGCCAGAATTTTTTCCTTCATTAACATAGTTGAAATTGATATGGTTCGGAGCGCTATGTTGAGTAGAATCTAGAACTGTATTTTGTACTTCCAGAATCTGCCTCAAATCCAACAAATTCATTTGAGTAGTGAGGCGAGTTTGAAGAACTTTCCTCTAAATTCGCCTGAACAAATCTCTCTAATGGTAAGAGAGAATCGTTTGATTTTGCAACCATATGTGGATCGTGGGGTGTAGAGTTCATTCCATCAATTGGAACGATTTGAATCACTCCAGATTTTGCCAAGGAAATAATTTCTTGTGCCCACTTCAACTCATCTTTCGAAAGAGGAACAATGATCGTTGAACTGAAATTCAAATTCATAGAGTTGTGGTGTGAATTTGAGAGTGATTCTTGTTGGAGAAGATGTGTTTCTCCAGTGCGCTGCTTTTCATTTTGGTCCGGAGGTCGGGGGACCTCTGTCGGCAGTGTAGAAGCCATTCCGATGGAGCTGTGTTTCAGCGCTCCAAATGACTGTTAGTTACCATCAACGGTCTTTCTTGGGAGCGAATTTTTTAGAAAGAGAGCGTAAAGAGAGAAAAAATTCATGAAATGGGAAAGTGATTATGCATAACTTACACAAATAATATTCATATCTTCATAGATTCTTAGTCAAAATCATGAATAATGCACGGGTATAAATAAAATTAATTGAAAGACATGTAATTAGATCTAAACATGCATAGGAAGATTAAAACTGAACAATTAACTCCAAATCAAATAAGACCCATGGAGATTGCATGAACCCTAATCAAATTTAGGTGAGATTTCATTGGGAGAATTTATTTCTTTTGGAACCAAATGAATGAATGGAATCCAATCCACACCTTGATAAACAAAGTCCAAAAACAATGGAAGAAAAAGTAGACTTGAAGCTTGAACCCTAGATTTCTTCCTTGAAGCTTGAGAGAGTTTGGAGAGAATGAACTTGGATTAATATTAGGGATTTTAGAAAATGAACGGGTTTGGGTAGATTTAGAAGTTGAAAAGTAGTTATAGGTCTTAGAATTTGGGTCAAAACAACATAGTATAGGTACTACATGCATAGAAAATGATCCAAATACTCTTAAGAATAACTGTCGGATGGCTTCTACGGTTTAGACCTACGGTCTGTAGGACTTTCGACGGTCAATATTGGTCAACCGTAGAATCAACTTTAGAAATGTAAAATTCCTTCAACTTCCCACGAGATCAATCTATAATCCGTCATTCAATCTACAGTCCGTACAACCCTTCTATAGAACCCAAATTCAAGTCCAAAATTTCACTAAGTTTGGTCCAGTTTTATGAGTACCATCAACGACACGTCCAAATTCCTACGAATCGTCCTGGTTACTCGTGGATCAAAGTTCAGTAACTAGAATTTTCTAAAACTTGACTCCACCATATGACTTCCCGTTTACGACTTATAGGACTTCCTAAAGTCCATAGATAGGACTCGTTGTCACTGCCTCAGTGCTAAAATTTGAATTTTCCTTTCCTTTCAACTTTCCAATTTCTGAGGTGTTACAATATATTCGTCCTCGAATGAGACTCAAGCTAGCATGAATAGAGTAGGAGAGAAACTCAAAACTCAACATGAATGCAAATCTCATCATAATGCACATAAACATGGAGAATCACTCCAAGCTAAGTCGTAACATCAAAAATCAAGTTTTTCATAAACATGCATGCATATGGAAACATGAGAATGACTAAAACTTATGAATCCGAAAGAATGAACCATGCAGAACTAATATCTCAAGCTAGAATAGGAGTGGAGGGAAGGAGATGAGGATACCGGGACATCATATCGGCTTCGACCTCTCAAGTAGCACCCTAAATTAATTGATTTCTCTAAAGAACTTTCACGGAAGGAACTTCTTTAACTCCCAAACTTTCTAAAGGTACAATGGATGGCAGATGTCCAACAAACTTTTTCAACAAAGAGACATGGAATACATGATGTACTGATGCTAAATCATTAGGTAACTCTAATTCATAAGCAACTTTGTCAATATGTTGCACAATCTAATATGGGCATACATATTGGGGAATAAGCTTCCCTTTCTTCCAAACCTCATCACACCCTTCATAGGCGAGATTTTCAAATAAACCCAATCATCAACTTCAAATTCAATCTCTCTTCTTCTAACATTAGCATAAGACTTTTGGTGACTTTGAGCCATTTTCAACCTTTCATGAATTAGTCGAACCTTCTCCAAAGCCTCATGCACAAACTCAGGCCCTATTAAAGTGGCCTCATAAACTTCAAACCAACCAATAGAAGACCTACACCTCCTACCATAAAGAGCCTCAAATGGAACCATCTTAATACTATAATGATTGCTATTATTATAAGTAAACTCAATCAGAGGTAAATGATCATATCAACTACCTTTGAAATCAATCACACAAGCTTTTCACTTATCCTTTAAGGTCTCGATAGTATGCTCAACTTGGTCATCTGTTTAAAGGTGGAAAGTCGTGCTAAGTTTCATTTAAGTACCAAGACCCTTCTGAAATGACTTCCAAAACTGAGATGTGAAATGAGTACCACGATTGGAGATAATGGATACATGAACTCCATGTAACCTCACCATTTACCGAATATAAACTTGGTGTACTCTTCTGCTGAAAATGAAGTCTTTAGTAGCAGAAAGTGAGTCGATTTTGTCATTTGATTCACAATAACCCAAATCAAGTCAGGCTGATGACGCATACAAGGCAACCCCATAATGAATTCCATATTCAAATCTTCCCACTTCCATGTAAGAATGCTAATATTTTGAGTCAAACCACCCGGTTTCTTATACTCAATCTTCACTTGTTGACAATTCATATTTATCCACAAATTTTGCATTATCCTTCTTCATCCCAGTCCACCAATAGACCTCCCACAAGTTGTGGTACATTTTGGTGGCTCCCAGGTGAATAGAAATCCGAGAACTGTGAGCTTTTGTCAAAATCAGATTTCTCAACTCATCAACATTCAGAACACACAACCAGCCTTGATATCGAAGGACATCATCTCCCCCTTGGGAGAAAGCCTTAATGGGTTTTTTGGAAATTGACTTTTCAAGTCAACCATAACTAAATAATCAAGATCTTGCATATCTTTCACATCCAATAAAAGATACGTTTCCAAACCATTTTGAACATTGACTCCATCTTCATTAGAATCAACCAAATGCACAACCAA
Source organism: Solanum stenotomum (assembly GCF_019186545.1). NCBI lineage: Eukaryota > Viridiplantae > Streptophyta > Magnoliopsida > Solanales > Solanaceae > Solanum > Solanum stenotomum. Next base: position 12,103,369 of record NC_064286.1, on the reverse strand, counting down.
TCGAGTCAACCTATGAACATCACAAACTAACTCTTTCTTTCCATCATCAACATGAGCAACACTATCCATCTACAGTTGACTAAGAACATCCACCATCACATTTGCGTCACCCGGATGATAAAGGACACTATCTTAATCATTCAATAACTCAAGTCATCTCTTTTGGTGAAGATTCAAATCCTTTTGAGTCTTGTGGTCGGTAAACACATCTACATGAACACCTTATATGTAATGCCTCTAAATATTTAGAGCAAACACTACCGCCGCTAACTCCAAATAATGAGTCGAATAATTCTTTTCATGCACTTTCAATTCCATTGAAGCATAAGCAATGACTTTCTCATGTTGCATCAAAACACAACCAAGTCCAATCTGTGAAGCAACACAATACACTACAAAGCCATCCATTCCTTTAGGTCATGTCAATATAGGGGCTGAAGTAAGTCTATCTTTCAATTCTTGGGAACTCTTCTCACAAGCTTCCGGCCACAAAAAAATCACCTTCTTTTGAGTCAAAGTTGTCAAAGGCGAAGCAATAGAGGAAAATTCTTTAATAAACCTTTTATAATAATCGGCCAAAGCTAAGAAACTTTGTATATCTGAAGAGGACAAAGATCTAGGACAATTCTTAACCGACTCGGTCTTCTTAAGATCACCTTGAATGCCTCCACCGGAGACAATATGGCCAAGAAAAGCAACTGACCTCGACAAAACTCATATTTGCTAAACTTAGCATACAATTCACTATTCTTGAGAATTTACAACACAATTCTGAAATACTCAACATGTTGATCCTTACTCCATAAGTATATTAAAATATCATTAATAAACACAATTACAAACATGTCAAGATATTTCTTGAAGATCATATTCATCAAATCTATGAATGCTATCAGGGCATTAGTCTACCTAAAAGACATAACCAATAACTCATAATGACCATACTACGTTTCTAAAGCCATTTTTGGAATGTCATTTTCCTTCACCCTTAATTGGTGATAACCCGACCGAAGGTCAACCTTAGAGAAGTAACTCGTTTCTTGGTGTTGATCAAACAAGTCATCTATCATTGGAATATGATACTTAATCTTTATTGTGACCTTATTCAGTTGATGATAGTCAATGCACATTCGGAGGGAACCATCCTTCTTTCGAACAAACAAAATCGGAGCACCTCATGGTGAGATACTTGGTCTAATAAATCTTTTATCTAATAAGTATCTTTAATTTCCTAAGTTCTATCGGGGGCATACGATAAGGAAGAATAGAGATAGGTTGTGTATATGGGAGAAGGTCAATACTTGTTTATTTATTCTTCGAGAGGAATACTGGGAAGACTATCAGGAAACACTTCGAAAACTCATTAAAAATCGAAATTGACTCAAGAGTAGGGGTTTCAGATTCTGTATCCATAACACAAAACGGATGATAAATGCAACCCTTAGAATTCATTTTCCTAGCTTTTAGGCAAGATACAAACTGACCCTTAAGAACATAATTTCCCCTTTCTAATGAAATAATAGGTTCATAACACATGCCCGCAACATATCCTCAAGGACCTGAATAGTACGCTCCGACTGGCCATCCGTCTGCGGGTGGAAAGCTGTGCTAAGGTCAACCCGAGTGCCCAACTCATCCTGAAAGGTCCTCCAAAAGCTGGACTTGAACTGAGAACCCCGATCTGATATAATAGAAACTAGCACCCCATGAAGTCGAACTACCTCCCGAATGTAGATACGAGCCAACCTCTCGGCGCTAAATGAACACTGAACAGGAAGGAAATGTGCTGACTTGGTCAATCGATCAACTATGACCCAAATGCTGTCAACACCTCTAGGAGTCCGAGGCAACCCCACAATGAAGTCCATAGTGATACGCTCCCACTTCCACTCCGGAATGGGTAATCTCTGAAACACACCACCAGGCCTCAAATGCTCGGCCTTTACCTGCTGGCAACACAAGCAACGGGAAACAAAGTCAGCAATATCTCTCCTCATGCCACTCCACCAGTAATGCTGCCTCAAATCGCGATACATCTTCGCTGTGCCTGGATGGATAGAGTATCTAGACTCATGGGCCTCAGAAAGTATCAACTGTATCAAATCTCCAACTCTCGGAACACAGATGCGGCCGGCAAATTTCAACACTCCATCAGGATCTAAGGTAGCCTGACCACCATCACCCGCTAACACTCGATCTCTAAGGGCCACCAAAGTATCATCCTCAAACTGGCAACCACGGATCCTATCAAGCAAAGAAGACTGAACTCCCATAAAGGCCAAGACGCATCTAGAATCTGAGATATCCAACCGAACCATGCTATTAGCTAAGGACTGAATGTCCAAAGCTAAGGGTCTCTCCTCAACAGATAAGAAGGCTAGACTACCCATACTCACTGCCTTCCGGCTCAAGGCGTCCGCTACCACATTCGCCTTGCCCGGATGATAGAGAATAGAGAGGTCGTAGTCCTTTAGGAGCTCAATCCAACGACGCTGCCTCGAATTAAGGTCCCTCTGACTCATGATGTACTGAAGACTCCTGTGATCGGTATAGATCTCACATCGAACTCCATACAAGTAGTGCCTCCAAATCTTAAGTGCGAAAACTACCGCCGCCAACTCTAAGTCATGGGTGGGGTAGTTGCGCTCATGAATCTTAAGCTGCCTCGACGCATAAGCAATAACCCGGCCCTGCTGCATCAATACACAACCCAAACCAACGCCGGATGCGTCACAATATACCGTGAAGCCCTCGCCCTCAACTGGAAGAGTCAATATAGGAGCGGTGGTCAATAACTCCTTGAGCCTCAAAAAGCTCGCCTCACACTCCTCTGACCAAACAAAGGGAACATCCTGGCGAGTCAACCGAGTCAAAGGCGCTGCTATAGTAGAAAATCCCTCAACAAAACGCCTATAGTAGCCTGCCAATCCGACGAAGCTACGAATCTCAGTCACAGAGGTGGGCCTGTGCCAATCACGAATAGCCTCAATCTTCGCCGGATCAACCCTAATACCCTCCTTGGACACCACGTGCCCCAAGAAGGCTACAGACTCAAGCCAAAACTCGCACTTTGAGAACTTGGCATAAAGCCGCTGATCTCTCAAAGTCTGGAGCACTATCCTCAAATGTTGCTCATGCTCACTCCGGCTCCGCGAGTATACCAGTATGTCATCAATGAAGACAATGACAAATAAATCAAGGTATGGCCTGAACACACGTGTCATCAAGTCCATGAAGGCGGCAGGGGCATTAGTCAACCCAAACGACATCACCAAGAACTCATAATGGCCATAACGAGTCCTAAATGCGGTCTTAGGGACGTCCGCTGCCCTAATCCTCAACTGGTGGTAGCCGGATCTTAAATCAATCTTAGAAAATACCACGGCACCCTGAAGCTGATCAAACAAATCATCAATACGAGGCATGGGGTAACGGTTCTTCACCGTCACCTTGTTCAGCTGCCTGTAGTCAATACACAATCGCATAGTACCGTCCTTCTTCTTCACGAAGAGGACTGGGGCACCCCAAGGCGATACACTAGGCCGAATGAATCCCTTACCCAAGAGATCCTGAAGCTGAACACTGAGCTCCTTGAGCTCTGCAGGAGCCATCCGATATGGCGGAATAGAAATAGGGCGAGTACCTGGCTCAAGCTCAATCGGAAAATCAACATCACGCTCTGGGGGTAGGCCAGGTAGATCAGTAGGAAACACATCTATGAAGTCACGAACAACAGGAACTGACTCAACCGGAGGAACCTCCCTACTCACATCACGTACATAGGCCAAATATGATAAGCATCCGCTAGCCACTAGCCTCCTAGCACGAATAAAAGAGATAACCCCAACTGGTGTGCTACTACGAGATCCCTGCCACACCACCGGAGGAATACCGGGAATGGCTAAGGTAACGGTCTTAGAAAAGCAATCTAAAACAGCGCGATAAGGGGATAACCAATCCATGCCCAGAATCACATCGAAATCAACCATGTCAAGCAATATAAGGTCAGCCCGGGTGTCACGCCCCTGGATAGTAACTAAGCAAGATCGAAATACCTGATCCACTACTAAAGACTCACCCACGGGGGTCGACACACGCAACGGCGCTACCAGAGGCTCAGACATCATACTCAATCGAGAGGCATAGTAAACAGAAACGTACGAAAAAGTAGAGCCTGGATCAAATAAAGCCAAGGCGGGCTGCTGGCATAAAAGAATAGTACCTGTGATCACATCGTCTGACGCCTCAGCCTCCGCCCTCGCTGGAGCTGCATAGAAGTGGCTATGTCTGCCTCTGCCCTGACCATCAGACCTACCACCTGACCTGCCTCCTCGGGGACCACCCCGTATACCCTGCTGACCACCTCTACGATCCTGACCCTGACCACGGCCTCTAACTTGAGGTGCTGGTAAAGCTGGGGGAGCTACATGAAGAGCGGGAGCAATCCAACTATGCTGAGGGCAGTCCCTGGCCCAATGACCCATCTCACCACACTCATAGCAACCCTGTCGAGGGCGACTCCCATAAGAACGACTAGCATGGCCTGAAGAACCCGACTGAAACACCTCGCGGCCCTGATTCGAACTAGCCTCACTCCGACCACCATCTGATGCCTGAAGAGAGGCCTGTGTAGGTCTGCTAAACTGACCCTGTCGAAACCGTCGTCCGGCCCTGTCATGATAATCCCTAGACCTAGGGCGGGAGTCACTGTAGCTGCCCTCATGCCTAGCCCTCTTCTCGCTGCCCCCTTGGGCCTCGCGACGAAGATGCTCCATAGTACTAGCATGGTCAACTACGTCTAAAAAAGATCGACCCGCAGAAACTAAGGACTGGGTCTCAAGCCGAAGCTGCAATCTCAACCCACGAACAAAGCACCTAACTCTCTCCTCCTCTGTAGGTAATATCATCTCGGCATGACGGGAGAGCTCGTGGAACCTAGTCTCGTACTCTGCCACCGACATGGAACCTTGCTCCAACCTGCAGAACTGATCCCTGAGGCGGTCTCTAACGCTACGAGGGATAAACTTGGCCAAGAAGGCCTCAGAAAACTCATCCCATGATACCGGTGGAGATCCAACTGGCTTGGTCTGAATGAATGTGCACCACCACTGCCTGGCTGGCCCATCTAGCTGGTAAGCAATGAAGTCGGCCCCTCTAGACTCCACAAGGCCCAAAGTGTGAAGCCTCTCATGGCAAGTAGTAAGAAACTCGTGGGCATCCTCACCCACAGCCCCAGAAAACCTCGGTGGTGTCAACCTGAGAAACACACCAAGCATCTTCTGGTCCTCAAGCGGCATAGGTCTATCCGCTGCCAAGGGCTGTACTCCCTCAGGTGGTACCTGGACCTGAGGTGCCCTCACTGAAGGCTGATCCTGCGGTACTAGTGCTGGTGTAGCTGGGGCAGGTGGCTGCTGCATCCCCCCAAGCACACCTAAGAGCTGAGCAATAGCGGCCTGGAGATCTGGAGTCAAAACTAGTCCGGGTGGCGGCTGGGATGGCCCTGGCCCCACTGGCTGATCTGGTATACGAAGTGCTGAAGGGTCTGCTACTAGCTCTGGATCCTCCTCTCTCTCCTGGACTGATGTTGCGGCCCTCTCTCGATCTCGGGGTCGGCGTCTACCCCAAGCTGGGGCTCTGTCTGCAGGCCAAGGTGCATCACCCTCGGCCGCGCCACCTCGCGAGCGAGCCATCCTGCGAAAGAGTGAAACAAGTGAGATCTTAAGGAACCAATAAGACACATGCTACACGAAAGTGAAACAAAAGAGGAAATCTTTCTAAGGACATCGTGTAGCCTCCCGAAGATAAGTTACGGACGTCTCCGCACCGATCCGCAAGACTCTACTAGACGTTAGCTCTGTACAAGTGAGACCGGTGAACCTGAGGCTCTGATACCAATTTGTCACGACCCGATTTCTCGAGTCATGATGGCACCTACTATACCCTACCAGTAGGTAAGCCAACCCGTAACCCAGAACATCAAGCAATGAGCAAAAGGGCAGAAACTAGCGAAAACAATAATCTAAACAAGGATAACAAGGCGGAAGCAACCCAAAATAAATATATACAGAATCCCTCCCAAAACCTGAAAGTCACTAGTACAGAGCTATCTAATAAAGAGTACAAGTCCCAAAAGTGGACCACAACAGAGCGTGTCTCAAAGGCAACAAGACTAGCTAAAACAAAAGAATGAGACAGAACAAACCCCAAAACGCCAAGTGGTCGCCCTCGTCTCCGAATCACAACTGCAAAAGAAGGCTGGAACTAATCACCGCTAGTAACTAGTACTGGGACCTGCATCACAAAATAGATGCAGAGCGTAGCATGAGTACCAACACAACAGGTACTCAGTAGGCATCATAGGCCGACTGAGCAAAACGGGTAAAAACGATAAGAAAGGATAGAATCTAGACAGAGAGAGGTCAAACGGATAAGAAAAGAAAGCACACGAGCATACCAGAAACAAACTAAGTACAACTAGACTAAACCTAACTGGACCCCCATAAGCCCAGAAGGTACACTCGTGCACAAGCTTAAATAAAACCTGAACGAACCCCCATAAGCTCGACAGGTACATGGAAAAGCTAAGTCTACTGAGAAAGAAGAAAATCGGGCTCTCAGCCCAAAGTAACTAAGATAATCCATCAGACTCCACCCAGCCAGCAGTGCACTCCCAGCCCAGCTAGAAAGAGTGACCCTAGGGGGCACCCAACCAAACAGTCCACTCCCAGCCCAATTAGAAAGAGGGACCCGTGAGTGAGGTAGATATCGCGAGTCGTCCTACCATGCAGTCAGCTCCCAGCCCAGCTAGAAAGAGCGACCCGGGGACACCCAGCCAGCAGCACACTCCCAGCCCAGCTAGAAAGAGAGGCCCGGGGGCGATCGCCGATATCACCGAGTCTACCCATCCAGCGATACGTTCCCAGCCCAGCTAGAAAGAACAACCCCGGGGGTGATGGTATCTCCAATAGGATTCAATCCCACAATACTCACCGTGGAACGCCATCCACTCTAAGAAATCATAGAAAAGGCTCCAAGCCTATACTATCTCAATCCCACGCCTCGAGTGATGCACCAAACCTTCGAGAATGCGCCGGAACCGCAGAATGCGAGGGAGAAAATACAGAAGTGCAGCAAGCAGCGATAACGCCTAATATAAGGCTTAAACTATCAGACTCAAGTCTGCTACTCCAGTCTACAAGGAGCTAAGTCATCCGAACGACGTCGGCAGAAAGTCAAGGCTATCCAGCCCACACAGTTCATAAGTCTAAGGCAATGCTAGCCTAACCTAGACTAAGGCATACAATACAAAGCATACAAGCATACAATAACATTTAGCACATAGACATGCAACTCTACTAAACCGGATAACATGATACTACACCCGAAATATGGCCAATCGATCCTAACATGAGGTATCTAATCAAAGTAAGGTAGTAAACTGGTACCCACCCCCAATTCACTCCAATCAACGTGTTTTTACACAATTAAGCTCAATCTAAAAGAAGGAAAGCCGTAGCCTACCTTAAGGCCGATCGCGCGCTCTCAAAATCACTTTACCGGAGCTTTCCCTTTCCGAACAGTCTCGAAACGCTGCCCCGCTATCAAATATAGAGTCACAACGTTACTACAGTTATTTAGACACCAAAATCACAACAAACGGAGACAGGTCAATTTTGGAGTCAAAACGGGAATCGTGGAACCCGCACCGAACTGTCCGAATTTGACTCCGTCAAGAGACCCTAAACAGCATCCCAAACTTATGTCCTAAAATGGAACACAATCCGAGGCTCAAAACACAGCAAAAACCAACAAGCAAGAAAACCCACTTTAATCTACTAAAAGAACCCTACTGCAGCAGCCAAAACTCGAAATAAACGAAAATCAAAAGGTGCCCAGCACACTTTGAACACTCTACAATGAAGCCAAGACAATTCTCAACACGTGGGACTTCGAATCACCCAAAACCGAGCTAAAATGAGTGAGATATGACCAAAACAAAAATACCAAAAACAAGGACTCGAAAAAGGCACTGCAGTCAGGTTTCATCGCGAATTTACCTCAAACGGGAACTCCAAACCACTATCAGAGCTCACCAACGCGTTTCCCTCGAAAAATCTCAGAACTTTGCCTTTTGAATCGCCCAAATCGGATGAAAGATGAGAGAGTAAAGAGAGTTTGAAGTTTTGGAAATATTGCTGAAAATCTGCATTATATTGCAGATTTTCTGCAATTTTTCCAATAACTAAAAACCCCGACGGGGTACTCCGATCTCGTTCGGAACCCCGTGCACGCAAACGAGATATGCAACCACACCAAATTCGATATTCCAGACTCAACGGCGCAGTCGAAATTTCCATCAGAGGTCATTTCGATAAAAAGTGGGTCCCACTTTCAAAGGCCATTTTAAGTCAAAACCCACAAAAGGGCTCGAAAAGATATCGAAAACCTCGGGACACAAAAGAAGGGTCAATCTAGACCAAACTCGACATTCCGGAGCTAACTGCACTAACGGAATTCTCATCCGAGCGCGTTTACTCAGAATGTTGACCAAAGTCAAACTTAAGCCAAAATTCAAAGGCTTACGCCTAATCACACCGACTCACACTGAAAACCTCGGGAGTCATGTCGACCATGCTACTAGCCTAAAATGACCCTTCCGGAGCTGATGAAATCGTCAGAATTGGATTCCGATGTCATCTTCTTGAACTTTTGATCGAAAATGATCGTTCAAGGTTCATAAGCTCCAAAACACAAAAACTCACACCAAGACCAAGCGAACGACCAGGTGACCGAACTGTCAGTCCCAGCAAGTCATAAATGACTTGGGGTCGCTACAGGAACGCTCTAAACGACACACAGAAGTCAAGACACAAAAATGACCAAGAGGGTCATTACATCAAGATAAGAATTTATTATTTCAATAATCATTCATAATTCTACGTAATCAATCTTAGAAAAACTCATGGGTAATGCAGAAAATCTTAGAAAAACACATGGATAAAGAATTATCAAGAAATTGAAATACTTTCGTGGAGAATTCTTCGAGTTTCATAAAGATTCATGAACAATTCAAAAATATGGGGTTTTGTCTTTACCCCAATTCATTCATGTAAGATTGTTTGAAACCATGACAACGTAGTTGGTGAGGAAGAACAAGGTGTTTCCACACATGGAGATAACTTTACATACCTTAGTGACGAATCTTAAGAAAAATCTTGAAAGATGAACTTTGGCTTTGGTGTTTCGAAAAAATTTTGAGCATAGGAATTTTTGAGAACAAAAGTATAGTAATGAAAAATACATTTCATACATGTTTGAGGCAATTTAGATAAACTTCCAAAGGCTTTAGAACAAAACTACACCTTAAAAATATCCAAAATCAACAAAATTTATCGTTATGTCGTCATCTGAGTGACGGGCTATCACACAGACCGTTATAACCTACCTAAAATACGAGCATTCTGCCTCCCTATGACAACCAAGTGTGACGGTCATGTCACAATTCTGTTGGACCATCACATTTTTCGTTAGACAGTGACAACTTGCAGCGTATCTGGTAAAATAGTCATAGATTTTTACTCCGGACTCAAATTGACAAACGATCGGTGGTGTTGGAAAGAAGACTCATAGAAATTTGATAGATTGTGCACCACCTAACTCTTCGTATTATGAGAGATTCTGTCTTTTGAAGTCGATCTTGGTATGAACTCATGCAAAAACTTAGTCGGTAGGAAAGCTTTGAACTTAACTTGGTGATAGAAGTTCCTTATGACCCTAAATTACATCCAATACACTTCTCACACTTAGTAACAGAGCTTAACATATATGAATAACTAACATATCACCCCACCCAAGTTGATACACTTATATCAAAAGGTTTAAATTCTTAGAGAAAAATTACAAGATGTTACACGTTGATACACATCAATTGTATCAAGTGTATTAACGAATACAATTTGCATAGTCTTGTATCAATGAATACATTCAATATAACTGTATCAATGAATCCACTTTAATTTGTATATTTGTATTTGCTATCATATGTTGCCTTGAAATAATTAAATTTGAATCATCAAAATATTTCATTTGTATTTTGAATCATATACAAAGATTTGTATTACTGAAAAATCTTTTGTATCACTGAAAATGATATGTATAGTTGACAATTATTATTTGTGTTTGATTCATTGATTGCTATCATTTGTGTTGTAGAGAGAGAAGGAAGTGTGCGAGAAAAGACAGAAGGAGGAGGTGAGTGAGAAAAGACAGAAAGATGAGGGAGACGAGCGAGATATGGTAGAGAGAGGGAGAGAGGCGAGTGAGAGTGTAGAGGGAGGCGAAGGAGAGAGAGGCGCGCGAGAGTGCAAAGGGAGGCGAGGGAAAGAGGTGAACGAGAGTGCAGAGAGAGGCGAGGGAGAGAGAGGAGAAATAAAAAATTTCAATAAAACTCTAACTATAACTACGAATTGTAATTCTTTTAAACTATAGTTGTGTATAATAAATACATATTACATGTTTTCCGTAATTTTTCAAAACAAGATGTTTTAAAAGAAATGAAATTTTTCAAAATAGCAAAGGGCCAAATATACCCCTATTATATAGGAAATAATTTAAATATACCCCTTGTTATACTTTCAGGCTAAATATACCCCTTCCGTTATACTTCGGGTTAAATATGCCTTTATGACTAACATATGACACGTGGACGACTAAGATTAAAAGAACTATTCAATTTAAAATAAATCTAATTCGAATATAACTCGCCCCACCCAAATAATTTATTTTAACCCGACCTAATCTATAACGGTGACCCACCCAATTTATCTTTCAAACAAGGAAACTTAATGTTCATTGAGTTCTCTCCAGCAACCAAAGAGACTCCAATAATCAAATTGCTCTCCAATCAGTGCCAGCAGGTATCAGATTTACCCCTAGAAAAGCTCTTCGTCCACTTCCCCCCATTGACGAATACATGATCCTCCCACTTTGGCTCAATTTAATTTTAAAACAATGATAATCAAGCTCAACTCATGGTAATTTTCCCCTCTTATGTTGGATGTCTCGAAATAAATGAGACTTTCGAATCAAGCTCAAAATCTAGGACTCGCCCAGAAGATCAAGGATTCTACTTGCACTAACTCATTATTCACAATGCCTTCTGGTCAAGCACGAGTAGTAGAAGATTCTTGTTGCCAGTGAAGTTTGAAACTAGCTGCTTCATTGTTCCACAAATTTCTAGTTTTCCCTAATTTTGTATTTCCTGTCATTATCGTTCCAAAATGGCATTTTTTAAAAAAAGAACTTCGATTCTCAAACCTCTTTGGCTGCACTCCTCTTTGGTTGCTGGAGAGAATTTAATTCAACATTAGGTTTCCTTATTTGAGGATAAATGGGTGGGTCAATGTTATAGATTTGATCGGGTTAAATTATTTGGGCGGGCGGGTTATAGCCCAATTTAATTTATTTTAAATTGAATTGTTCTTTTAATCTTAGTTGTCCATGTGTCTTATGTTAGTCATAAAGGTATATTTAGCTCGAAAATATGACAGAAGGGGTATATTTAGCCCGAAAGTATAACTAGGGGTATATTTAAACTATTTCCTATAGTACAGGGGTATATTTGACCCTTTGCCTTTTTAAAAAGACATTTTTAATCCATCAAGTAATCTTAAGGATACATTTGGAATCAAATTATTTTATTCAATTTCGATAATTTGAAAACATTTTTGATATATAAAAGATTGTCACACTCACGCCTATATTGTTTTTTAGGTGTACAGCCACCATTTTGAACTTCCCAAATTTGATACATACAGTAAAACCCTAACCCTAAAGCCAAAAACCCCTCTTCCTCATCAACGGTGAATCCTATAACCGAAAAGGGTTCCATTGTTTTTCTAAATCTCATCAATGGAGATCGATTCACCTGAAGGTAACGGCGAGGATACGCTAAGCAAAGTCACAAGTGGTCCATTACCATCTGCGGTTACAAAGCTCTCTGGTTCTTCAAGAGGAATCCCCACCGATAGAGACTTTCATTTCTACAACAATTTCAGCGAATTCAGGACTCCCATTTCACAAATCGACATGAAATCTAAGGAAATCTTGGACAAAGTTGGGCAATTATCAGAACTATGGGGAAAACCCATATCGTGTCCGGAGGATCCAGATGACGAGGAGAGCGAAGAATGGCTGGTGAACATAAATGACGATGTTTTGGAGAAACTTGCTTCGTCGTTAGATGAGTTTAAGTTGTTGAGAAAGAAAGAAGAGGAGACTGGAATGAAGATGGAGGATGATTCTGAAAGTGGGTTTCAAGTGGTTGGTAGGAAGAAGAAGAAGAGTGAAGAGAAGGTGAAAGTGGCTATCAAAGGGAAGCCAAAGATTCCATTTCATATACCCTCCATTCCTAAGCCACAGGACGCGTATAAAATCATTGTTAACAATACAAATCAGCCATTTGAGCATGTTTGGTTACAGAGAAGCGAGGATGGTTCTAGGTTTGTGCATCCTCTGGAGAAGTTCACTCCGCCAGACTTTGTTGAGACTGCTGGCATTATTGAGCCTATTAAACCTTCTCCATTGGAGGATACTCCATTCAAGTTTGTGGAAGAGGTTAAAGATCTGAAGCTGTTAGCAAACAAGTTGCGTTCTGTGGATGAGTTTGCAGTTGATTTGGAGCATAACCAATATAGATCATTTCAAGGATTGACATGCTTGATGCAGATATCAACTAGAACTGAAGATTTTGTTGTTGACACTCTGAAGCTCCGTGTACACATTGGCCCTTATCTGAGAGATGTTTTTAAGGATCACAAGAAGAAGAAGGTGATGCATGGTGCTGATCGCGATATTGTGTGGCTTCAACGTGACTTTGGCATATATGTATGCAATATGTTTGATACTGGCCAGGCCTCGAGGGTTTTGAAATTGGAAAGAAACAGTCTGGAGCATCTGCTGCAACATTTTTGTGGAGTTACAGCGAACAAAGAATATCAGAATGCAGATTGGAGATTACGCCCACTTCCTGCAGAGATGATGAAATATGCTAGAGAAGATACGCACTATCTCTTGTACATTTATGATGTTATGAGGATGAAACTGCTATCATCGGATGCTGGCGATGGATCTCCTGAATCTCCTGACGATCCTCTAGTAGAGGTGTACAAGCGCAGTTATGATATATGTATGCAGATGTATGAGAAAGAACTTTTAACTGATACCTCATATCAGCACATATATGGATTACAGGGAGCTGGGTTCAATGCGCAGCAGCTTGCAGTTGTTGCTGGGTTGCATGGTTGGAGGGATGTTATTGCCCGAGCAGAAGATGAAAGTACTGGCTATGTTTTGCCAAACAAAACACTTACTGAAATTGCTAAGCAGATGCCTCTTACCCCAAGCAAATTAAAGGGATTGATGAAATCAAAGCATCCATATGTTGAGCGTAATCTTGGTTCTGTTGTCAGCATCATTAGGGCCTCTGTTCAAAATTCCGCTGCATATGAAGCTGCCGCAGAACAGCTGAAGGAAAGACGCTTAGAATTACGAGCTGAAGAGACTATTGTGGCTACTGAGGGTGCTGAAATTACTGAGTCACCTGGTGACACCTCTGACCGTCGTAATGAATATGGTGGTTTAAAAGGTACTTCCTCGGGACAGGTGGAAGTAACTATTCAGGCAATTAAGAAACCGAGCCGTGGTCTTGGGATGTTACTAGGGAGCACAGCAAAGAGGAAGATGCATCCTGACAATAAAGAGGCGGAAGAGATCCAAGTGCAGCAGATTAAGTCTTCGGTGAGCCTTCCATTTCATCCATTTTCAGGTAGTATTGAGCAGCTACAGAAAGCTGCAACAGGGCCTGCTAAACCATTGGAAATTAACCATAGAGTGGAGGAACCTGTTGCTACTAATTGCAAGACAGATGTTATAACCGTGGAGACTGATTCAGATGATGGGGAATCAGTGAAAGGTGAGCTATCAACTGGAGGACAGGGAAACTCCTCTGCCATGCCTGTAGTAACTTCAAAATTAGAAGATGTTATCTTACTGGAAACTGATTCAGATAGTGAGGAATTAGGCAAAGATGACTCAGAAGTTACTAACAATCAGCCTGAGTGTGGGGAAAACAAAAATGTAGTTTTTGCTGAGATGGATGAAGGAGGTGAGAATACGCCCCTGTCCATAAATCAAAAAAGTAAGGGAAAGCTTGCTGAGAAACCACAAGCAAATGAAGGTGAGTTGAAGGTTCAGGGTTTTGACTATGAAGCTGCAAGGAAGCAAGTGGTATTTGGAGAAGATCGTGGTAAACAACAGGCGGAAAGAGAAGGTGATGAGTCTCATAGGAGTAGGAATGATAAAGGTAATAAGAAGGATTTATTCTTAGGTCAGCCACCAAAGATTGAAGAGGCAGCAGAGTTCCAGCAAGGTAGAAGGCGTCAAGCTTTTCCAGCTTCGGGGAATCGAAGCTATACTTTCCGTTAAAAATTGAAAAGCCAATATGAACTCATAAGTAAGGTACGGAATGAACCATCTACAAAGTAAGTACTTCATTTTGCATGCTTTTGGCAAAGCTTACCTGTACTCTTGGCTCAAGCAGGAGGGGGAAACCATAGTTTGATGCATTATATGGAAGTAAAGATTTGGAATTAGTTGCGGTGTTGCTGTTAATCTGCATTTGCTTTTCAATTTTATCATGTTTAGTTGTTTAAATTCTAAGACAATAACTTTCGTGATCTCCATGTGCAATGGAGCCAAAACTCGGGTTAGGACACTGGGAGGTGACTCGAACCACTTCCTGATCCTGATGAGGTTGCACTAGGAATCAGTCCTTAGCCCGCTCTTTATTGCCTTAGCGATGAAAGTATTGACACAGAACAATCTTTTCGGGAAACACCAATCATTTATTTGTAACTGAACTCAATCCAAACAAATACAATTCCCAGAAACTCAATTTTTTGAATTTAAAGTTTTGAATGTTTAATGGTTGTGAATAGAGTTAAGCTCACGTATACGCGTTTAAAACACCCAAAAAGGTTTAGTTTAGTTTTTGGTTTTTAAATTTTTCTTTAGTTTCAATTATACAGTCTTTTCTTTTCTCCCCTGCATCGTTTGTTGATTCATCCTTCAGCTTCCTCCATGTCTCCCTCAAAGTTTTGTCTATCAAACAACGGAATAATGCGGGCAAAAAACAACAAATTTAAGTCTAGGTCTCAACTGTTGGGTTAAGTTATGTTCTCTTGTAATAGATTCAGGTATGAGATGTTGCAGGCTACAACAGAGTTAATTTTGAGTGAATTAGGAGTGTTGGTTTTGTATGAGAAAACTTGCCATTTCTTCAGTTAAATCCTCAAAAATTGGATAATTTTCGGTATAAATTTCATGGGATAACCATGGAGTTTAAATAACTACCCTCGAAAATTAGGACATAACTTCCTAACATTAGTGGAATGAAAAACTGCAAACTAATCCAAAACAATAACTATTACTAGAATAAGAAATTGCAAATTACTACTACAAAGAAATAACTATTGTAAACGGATGGGTGACGAGAGACAAAGGAATAATAACATTATCCCCTTCAAATTACGCTTGTTTTCAAGCGCTAAGTGTAGAAGGTACTGTTTTTCAACAAATCTTTACTCATCGTCTATAAAGTTAATCCAAAATAATTTCTTGCATTTGTTGACCTCGAGTTGAATGATTCATCATAGTTGTAAACTTGTAATAAAGGCCCTTAAGTCGCCTTTTCTTTATTTTAGATCTGGTTAGTTTCTTCAAATATTTGGCATGCTGTTGAGGTGAGGAATCTGCTATCTTTGATCTGCAAGCATTACAAATGATTTTTTTCTTGTGTTCATAAAGTTGGGATAAATTAATCGCCGTAGTTAAATATAGATGATTATGCAACACAACCTCAATTGCTATATAATTAGTACGACCGCAAGTATAAAATTTAAGTTTTTGCGAATGTGTGAGTTATCAGACCGCAAAACTAACTATTCAATTTTTTCTTGGTAATCTACCAGATACTCGATGTGGCGTAATTTAGCCAATTCTCCCAAATTATAATTATTGATTGGTGACCCAAAAAGAAGATTACAATGATATTTAAATTCATCCTAAGACGATTGAGGCTTATTTTTCTCTAATGAAAAAACTTAAGCTATGCATTGCCCTCCAAGTGAAAAGAAGCAAGTTCAATCTTTTCTTGTTTTGGAGTTTGTTGGTGTCGAAAGAAGTATTCACATTTGTTCAACTATTCCAAGAGATCCTCTTGACCATTAAATCATGAGAATTCCAACTTTGTATGTTGAGGAATGATGAAACTTCCTTTTACTTTTGATCTTGATCCTCCTGCCACTCTAGTTTTATCCTTCCAATCGTAATTCTGACTGATATGTTCAGTTGAATCAGAACCAACCTTTGAACTTGCTAAATCTTTTGTAAGTACGTTCAAATGAGCATTTATAGTTTCATGGCTGGCTAAATTGGCGACAAGCTCTTCTTGGAACAAGTTCGCCAAGTGTAAGTTGATGTTGAGTTAGTCTTTCATAATTTTCGACTCTGATACCAAGTTGTTACAGTTCCTTGTACAGATTTGGTTATGGACAGTACTTCAAGACAAAATCAGAGTGAATGAAGAGTGAACTGAGAATATGAAATGAGGTCTTCTTCTTTCGTCCTATAATGTTGGTTCGTTTAGAGAGAACCTGCAATATCTTGAGTTAAAATACTTAATAATTGGATAAGTTTTTGCATTAATTTCATGAGATAAACATAGAGCTTAAGTACAATATGTATAGATAACTATTCTTAAAAATTAGGACACGATTTCTTAATATTACTGGAATGGAAAACTACAAGTTATTACAAAAAAACTACTACTAAAATTTAAAAAAAAAAATGCAAATAACTACTACTGTGAACGTTGAGAAATTAAGGAAAGATATTGAGAGTTCATATCTAGCAAGACTATGAATTCATGATTTTAATAAAGCTTCTTTCATTACTAATAGATAAAGAGAGGGGAGTATTAATAAATTGAGTCATTTAATGTTGTTACAATAAGACACATAAGAAAGAAAGAACATTATAAACCTAAAAGAAGAAGATACATATGATTTTTGGTCAATTAAACATGTCACATCACTCTTGTTATTTTAAGTTGTATCTATTGTTTTGATGATCGAATAAACTTTGGACTTGAGACGAAACTGAGAGTGTCCTTACATGAAATATTGTAGTTGTCCAAAAGTCTACAACTTTGCAATTCTTGTTGTGGTTGGTGTGCGTCTCCCACAACACAATAGACCATCAACCAATGGAATTGCTTTGTCCTTTGTGTATTTGTACGTATCCTATAATATGTCTATTCTCCATTGTCACAAACAAGTTTTTTGGAAAATAGTTTTTTCAAAAAGGAAAAAGCTTCTCTCTCAAAAGGAATATTGCTTAAGAACAACCAGAGGACCTTATAGAGTTATTATTGTTCTTAGTTATTGCTAGGGTTTATATTTCGGTGGTTAGTCTTGTAAGATCTATTCCTAATCTATAAAGAAAGTAGATCAATTTTCATCTCAGAACACAACGTGTTTTAGCTAGGGTTAGCTATGTTGGGTTCTTAAAGTCTAGATCAGCTAGAGCTAGTTGGTTTAGTGGGCAATAAAGTTATTGCTTAGTTCTTGCTTGAAGTAGAGTTGTGAAAGTAAAGGGGAAGAGATTAAGAGTTTGCTTCCTAGATTACTAGAGATATGTAATCTGAAGTCTTTGCTCCATTTTGAGTGAAATGGAGTTGAGTTGGAACTCTGTGAGACAAGTTGTGGTTTTCACCTCCCTTGAGCAAAGGGGTTTCCACCTAAAAATCTCGTGTCTGTTTTACTTTGCGTTATTTACTTTCTGCATTTTTATTCTGTCAAGGGACCTAGTCCAGTGAGTATAAGTGGACACATACATTCCATCAATTGATATCAGAGCTTGAGCTCTCTATCTGGTTAACACCAAGAGAAAGATTCATGTGAGAATAGTGGCTCCACTAAATCTGGAAGAAGGTTAGTCATCAACTAGGCCACCTCGTTTCAATGACCAGTTCTACAGTTGATGGAAGGCACAAATGCATGACTATCTGATGGCTGAAGATAGCGAATTATGGGACATAGTTCTTGATGGCCCTCACAACCCTACGATGGATGTAAAGGATAGAAAAATTACAAGAGTCGTTCCCGAAACTCGACAACAGTACAATGATGCAGACATAGAGAAGATAGAAAAAAATTACAAGGCTAAGAAGCTCTTATCGTGTGGCATAAGAGCTGAGGAGTACGACAAAATCTCAACATGTGAATCAACAAAAGAAATTTGGAATTGCCTCAAGACTTCTCATGAGGGGACTGAGCAAGTGAAGCAATCTAAGATGAATATGCTAACCACTGGGTGAACTTCACCATGAAAGAAGGTGAATCCATTCAGGAGATGCACACCAGATTCCCAGGTATCACTAATGTACTCAGATGCTTGGGTGAGCCCATACATCCAAGCAAACAAGTAAGGAAGATACTTAGGATTCTTCCTAAGTCTTGGGCCAGTAAAGTAAATGCAATCAATTAAGCCAAAGACCTGAAGGTTCTCACATGTTATTGGCGAACCCATGAGATGCATAGAAATCAAGATCCCTCAAAGAAAAAGGTAAAAAGGGATAAATCTCTGAATCTCAAGATCTCCCAAAGTGAGACTTCCAACATTGATAATGATATGACTTATCTTACTAAAAAATTTCAAAAAATCATGAGCAAACATGGAGGATTTATGAAGAAAGGTAACTCTAGCAAGGGTGCAACTACAAATGACTTGCGTCACAAGTGTGGCTAACCTGATCACTTCATCAGAGACCTCCCAATGCACAAGGTAGAACATAAAGAGTATGTTAAGTCTGGAGGAGACAAGGACAAATGCAGAAACCTGATCGTGGAAAAGTCAAACAGGAAGGCAACAACTAACTATGTAGTAAAAATGGCCTTGGCTGTGTGGGGAAATTCTTCAAGTGATTCAGATGAATCTGAACATCTTGACGATGTCTCCATGCTTGCGGTTGAAAAATATGAATAAGTATCTGACTCCATGTTTGCATTCATGGCTCTATCAGATGACAAAGAAGTTGTTGAAGAGGTAACTTTCTCTAATCTCAAACAAAATCTGAATTTTCTTTTCGTTAAAAAATTGAGAAAACTAGTGAATGTGCTGATAGATTTATTCAGTGATCTGACCACTAAGAAAGTTCTCTCAAGTATTGATCTATATATTTCTCAAGATGGAAAAATCGCCATAGTCACCCAAATATCTGAGTTGAATGAACAAATGGGAGCTTTAGAAATTGAAAATCTAGAACTGAAGAAAACTTTCAACTCAATCGGTAACGAAACTTTCAACTCGACTTTGTGCTAGGAGTTTTTAGTGACCTTAATTGATATAAAAAATCATTCTCACACTAAAGAATTTACCTTTGCACATATGGGCAATTTAAGAATCACTCGATATGACCCTACATGTAAATGAAGAATAATTCGGGTCTTAACTTAAAAATTTCCCTACATGAGGGAATTATTATGACCATATAGCCATTCCTTTTGATTGGAATTTTGAAGGAAAGATGAATCGATTAGAGAAAACAAATAAAGAATTGGTCGACTATAGCTTCAGTATCATGACTTTGAAACTAGTCACCAAAATGAGTAATATGGAAGACAATGTAATTAGATAGCCTGAGAAGATGACAGAGTCATGAGCTAAGACTAACAATATAAAGTTTTGAGGATTAAAAAATGAGTAACAAAACACAACAAACATGTGCAAGAACTAGGTCCCAATAAAGGACCGGTACTATTTAGAACAAAATGCTATAACAAACCAATTCATATCCAAGTCTACAACAAACAACTTTTATCAAGATAAATTTGTTATATATATATAACAAAAAGCTGTTATATATTAGACATAATACATAAATGTGTCTTCTAACTTGGCCTTATCTCACATTTATGCTCTTCAACTTTGGGAACACTTAAACTTGCATAAAGTTGAACAAATAAACACACGCATCCTACGGAACACGACTCAAGAGGGAAACTAAGGAAAGGTAAGAGGAAAATGCTCCTAGAGACTAGTTTCGAGACAATCTTCTGAAGTCCCTTCTAGACTATGGTTATTTTTTTTTCTCTGATGGACTTCTTTCACCAAAATACCACTCTCTTTCTTTCTTTCTCCTTCTTTCTTTCTCATTTTTTAAACTCCATTGCTGTTCAGATGGACAACAGAGTTTATTTCAGATATGAGGGGAAATCTTATGACATCACAAAGTTTAGATCAAAAGCTGAAGTATGGTATGACTGGGTTGAAAGTGTTAGGCATCACATGAGGAGAATGGTTTTTAGCAGGGGAGCACTCGGTTGGGTCTGCAAAAGGCTAACAGAGGCTTCAGAGATCAGAGAGAAAGCGGAAAAGTCATGGAGGTGCAGGGATTTCTCAACTAACTTATTTATAGCTGAAGTATGGTATGTCTGGGTTGAAAGTGCTAGGCATCACATGAGGAGAATGGTTCTTAGAAGGGGAGCACTCGGTTGGGTCGGCAAAAGGCTAACATAGTCTTCAGAGATCAGAGAGAAAGAGAACAAGTCATGGAGGTGCAGGGATTTCTCAACTAACTTCTTTATAGCTCCGAAATTCGATCAATAAGGGAGATACCTATCTCTAATTTCAGTTAATGGTAGCAATATAGGAATTATTATACTTCCAAAAAGAGCATTCAATGAGAGGTAGGAGAAGTTATCTAAGAAAATAGAAGCATTCATTAATAGGGGTACAAAACAAACAAAAGCACTTAAATTATCAGGGACAGCAGACTATGCTGCTAACAGGGGGAAGTTATAGAGACGTTTTGCAGAAAAGTAAATGGACCAGAATTGAGACAGAGCTAGCAGAAGAAGGCAGCATGTTGAAAGCTTGAGTCCAGTTAGAAGACGAAGACCTATTGGCACGTTGTCTAGTGGGGATTTTTTTTGGAGAAGATGATACACCCACTAGAAATGATGTAAGAAAATGGGCCCAACAGAACTTGGAATGGAGCACATGGAGTCCAAGTCTATGATAGGAATGGAATTTTATTTCTTTTTGAATTCTAGTCCAGAAAAGCAGTAGAACATGTTTTGATGGGTGACTGGAGAAGACAAGGGGCAAGATTAAAGCTTCAATGGTGGTCACCGACCATTAGAGCTTTCCCAATAACCCATGAGTTCGAATGGTTTTGGATTCGAGTTCTAGGGTTGCCTCCACATCTCTAGTCTAGGCTAATAATAAAGGAAATTGGAGATCGGTGTGCCTGCTGGATAGAGATAGAAAAAGAAATCGATTTCAAAAATCATCTCCGTTGGGCTAGGATTCGTGTCAAAGTCTGACAAAAAAAAATTATGTTATCCATCGAGATCGCCGATAAGGAGAACATCTTTTCTCTACCTATATGGGTAGAAGCGCCAGTGACTTTTCGTAAAAAGTACGATGAGGAAGCGTGTACAAGTAAGGAAAGAGAAGAGGGTGGGTATCGAGGGAGGAACCCTTCAGATCTTTCGAGGTGCAGAAATATTCATAGGTCTAAAAAGCTTCCTGTTAAACCTAACAGAAAATATAAGGTTTTTTTGGTGAAAGCAGGCACGGGGGTGGAAAAGTCACAAAAGGGGCCACTTCAGAGCAAATAGAAGGCCACTTGGTTTTAAACCCTGGACCAAGTCATTTAGGCCTGTTTAAAGCCCAATTTTTAAAAGACTGCCCAATAGAACCTGAGCCTTTTATTTGCGATGTAAATTACTGGGAAAGAAATCATGAAATTATATACTTCTCAACTTATCAGAATCTGATGGAAGAAACAAAGGTGAAAGATTCAATTAGCAATTATATACAATCATAAGTCAATACACATGTGAATGCAGAAGCATCTCCAAATTTCAGAAGAACTAAATGAAGAAGAAGTTGAGTTATATGGGTAGAATAGTTTGAAACAAATCACAATTCTGGGTGACCCAGCACCTATTCAATGTGATGCTTCGGAATGCATCAAAGAATTTGAAGGCAAGGCAACAAAATGGGTACATAAAATTTGTTGAGGCTAAGCAAAGAGTTTGAAGTACCTTTTGAGGGGTGCACAGAGGAAGCTTTCAATTTACTTCTGAAAATTGACTAGAGGAGGCTCAAAGAGTTAACAAAAATAGACCCATCTCGGGGACATGTGAGAATCAGATGGTGCCTAAAAAAGTAGGGATCCTTATCTTTGATGTTAATTACAAAGATAAGGATTCCAAGAGTGCACCAAGGAGTAGAGGGAGAAATGCAACCTCACATTTATCATGAAGTTAAAAATATTTTCATGGAATATGAGGGGGCTCAACATGGATACTAAGAGGAATCTGGTAAGGAGTAGAATACAACAAGAGGGAGTGGACATAATAGTATTGGTGGAGACGAAACTTAGGGGGGAGGTAGGGGAGTATGTGCAACAGTTGGGGGAAAACGGATGGATGGGAGGAATGTGGATGGAATCTTTAGGTAGTAAGGGGGTATCTTGATAATGTGGGATAAGAGGAATTGGAAAGGGGAACCAGTAGAAAGAAGAAACCAAAGCATTACATGCAAGTTCAGTGGTTTAAATCAAGACCTCATCTGGTTCATCAGTGCAGTATATGCATCATATGATGAAAGGGAGAGAAATGAATTGTGGGAGGAGTTGGGTGCAATGAGGAGCTTCTGTAGGGATTTCAACACCACAAGGTTTCCATCAGAAAAGACCAATTATAGCAGAATTTTCGAGGCTATGTCTGATTTCTCCAGTTGTATCAATGAATTGGAACTTGTGGATCCCCCTTTATTTGGGGGACCATACACATGGAGAGGAGGGTCAAATAAGAAAAATGCTTCAAGAATCGACATATTCCTGCACTATTTTCCTTGGGATGAGATGTTCACTCAAATTAGACAAAGTATTTTACCTAGCTTGAGGTCTTATCATAATCCCATAGTACTAACCTGTGGGATGAGGTTTTCAAAAAATCATATTTCAAGTTTGAGAAGTGGTGGTTAAATGTGGAGGGTTTTCGAGACAGAGTTAAGGAGTGGTGGGGTTCCTTAATGTGACACGCAGTCCTGACTTCATACCAGCCTCAAAATTGAGCTTCTTAAAAAAGAAGCTCAAAGAGTGGAGCAAAGAGAATAGAGGCAACTGGAGGGTCAGAAAAGAATACTTACTGGAACAAATTGACAGTTTGGAAGACATTTAAGTGCACAGAGTATTAACAGATGATGAGCAACTTTTGAAAGATCATATATCAATAGAGTATGAGGAAGTAGCTAGAAATGAGGAAATCCATTGGAGACAAAGATCCAGAATTCAATAGATAAAGAATGGAGATAAGAACACCAATTTCTTCCTAAGAATGGATACATCTAACAAAAGAAACAATATTATAGAATCCTTAGTGATTAATGGAGAAGAGTCTTCAGATCCTGTGGCAATCAGAAATTCAATTGTGGATTTTTATCAGATTTTGTACAAGGAGACAGAAAGTTGGAGACCATCTTTGAACATCTTGAATTTTCAAACAATTACAGAAGAAGAACAAATCTTGTTGTCTAGAGACTTTGAGGAGGAAGAAGTTTTGGAAGGAATAAAACAGTGTGTTGTTGATAAAGCACCTGGACCAGATGGCTACACAATGGATTTCTTCAGTGTTTTTTCGGAAACTATCAAAGATGATATGATGCGGACCTTCCACAAATTTCATGCTCATCAAAAGTTTGAGAAGAGTTTTAATGCCACATTTGTAGCTTTAATTCCAAAGAAGGTGGGGGCAAATGAGCTAAAAGATTTTAGACCTATCGGCTTGATCACAGGGGTATACAAGATCATAGCTAAGGTTCTGGCAGAAAGGTTGAAGATGGTGATCAGTAAGCTAATATACAAGCACCAAATGGCCTTTATTAAAGGAAGGAAAATCATGGATGTTGCACTTCTAGCTAGTGAGTGCATTGATTCTAGAATTAGTGAAGGAACCCTGGACTGATGTGCAAGCTAGACATTGAGAAGGCATATGACCATTTGAACTGGGAATTTCTAATCACTATCCTAAGGCAGATGGGGTTTGGGCGGAGATGGTTAAGCTGGATAAATTTATGCATTAAAACCACTCGGTTCTCCATACTAGTAAATGGAGAACCATTTGTTTTTTTTAATAGAAAGAGGCCTGAGATAAGGGACCCACTATCCCACTTTCTCTTTATCTTAGCCATGAAAGGTTTGGACAGGTTGATGAGAGTTGCTTCTCAGAATAACTGGATAAGGGGCTTTTCCATAAAGAATAGGGTAAATGATACAATTGAACTAACACATCTTTTTGTAAACAGATGACACATTGGTTTTCTGGTGATCTTTGAGGCTTGCTCAAGATTAAAAGTAAACTGGAGAAAGAGTAGCATTTTTCCAATTAAGAAAGTGCAACAATTTGAGGATCTTGCAAGTATTTTGAAATGCAAGATAGAGAAACTCCTAATAGTTTACCTTGGTATGCCTTTGGGCTCCGAGCACAAAGCAGAAAAAATTTGTGATGGCATTATTGAGAAAACATAAAAGAAATCGGCAATATGGAAATCTCAATACCTATCTCTGGGAGGTAGAGTAACACTAATCAACTCAGTTCTGGATTCTTTACCCACTTATGTGATGTCTTTATTTCCTATTCCTAGTAGGATAGTGAAGGTTTTAGATGCACTTAGAAGGAACTTCTTATGGCAAGGGAACAAGATAGAAAAGGGATTCAATATGGTGAAATGGTTTGTAGTACAACAAAGCAAGAAAAATGGGGGGATGGGAGTGAGGAATTTAAAAGTTCATAACTGTATCCTCCTCTCAAAATGGTTGTGGAGATATAATCAGGAAGAGCAGGCTCTTTGGAAAAAGATAATAAATCACAAATTTGGGCAAGAGGACTTCTGGTGCACTAGTGAAGTTAATGAAACTTATGGGGTTGGGGTGTGGAGGACCATCAAAAACCTTTGGGAGAGTCTAAAGAACAACTCACAGATTGTGGTAGGCAGAGGAGACAAAACAAAGTCCTGGTTAGATGATTGGTGTGAAAATGAGATTTTGAGAGACCTGTTCCCTATTCTTTTCTCAGTATGCACAAATACTGATTGGTGAATTCCCAGGTACTACTCTAGAGCCAAACAGATTAACATGGGAACATCACAAAGATGGGGTATTTTCTGTGAATAAATTATACAATTGGGGGCTTAAAAGAAGTGCAGGAAGATCCATTGGACCTTGGAACACAATATGGAAAAGTGTGGCTCCTGCCAAGGTGAAGTGCTTCACTTGGTTGCTAGGAAAAAATGTTTGCTCATGAGGCAATGCAGAAGAGGCACATCAACATAGTATCTAGATGTCTCCTTTGTAAAGAAGCTCTGGAGACTAACAAACACTTATTCATGCATTGTAAGATAACTGCTCAGGTGTGGGCTTTGTTTACAAGCATAGACAATGAATATTGGACTATGCCTGAACACACCTCTGACCTTCTTAGTTGCTGGATCAAAAGGGGAGGCAACGAAAGTCAGAAAAGATGGTGGAGAACAGTTCCAGCATGTATCTGGTGGTTTATATGGAAAGGAAAGGATCAGAGAATTTTTTAAGGAAAAGAGTGTACAATACAGAAGATCAAATGGAAACTAACTACTATTTTAGGTTTGTAGTGTAAAGAACAGGATATAGAAGAGGAGTTCTAATTAGTGAACTTCATAGGTTCTTTGTAAGTATTTCTTTTTAGTTCTTTCCCTTTCTTGTAACAGTTCTTGAAGGTGGCCAGCATAGCCCTTAATGCTGAGGAATACAAAAAGTTACTAGTTTAAAAAAAAAACACATCTTACGTGGCATCCTACATGGCAATTTGTATCCTACGTGGTGTCTCACGTGCATTATATTATGTAGGACTCATGTGTCTATTTGTTCAATTTTATACAAGTTCAAAAGCATGTGCACACCCAAAGTTGGAGGGCATAAATGTGAAACGATGTCAAGTTAAATGACACATTTATGTATTATGCCTATATATTAAGGGTTCATCATTAGTAAAGGAACCAGGACCAACATTGTGGTGGAATTGTTCCACCCTTTATCAGAGGTCTCTAGTTAGAGCCCTAGATATGGAAAAAATCTCTCTATGGGAGCTCCACCCCCGAATGTGTCCTGCAATGCACAATTCAAATTCAATCGAAGCACTAATACAGACATCAGATTCCCTCATAATAAACTAAAAGAGAATGTTGAGTAGGTTAATGAAGATTCCAAGAGCATAAAAGGACGCCTTTCGGAATTAAGATTGCGACAAATCCAATGAAACAATGAGCAGAAAATATGGAAACATACCATATTTTCCATCAAAGAAGAAGCTTTAGTAAATGGGAGAAAATAATGTATAATGGAAATATGTTAATCATAATTTTTTCTTATATATTTTTTTAAATATTTTGAATAGTCAATTATTATTATTTGTATTACTTTTTACATAAATTTTAATTCAAAAAATTTAAAGATTACGTATTTGAATTTCCAATCAAAACTAAATTATTTTACTCTCAAAATTTGAAGCATGCCACATAAATTGAGAGAGAGTAACATATACTCATGTTTTCTAAGTCACTCAACCTTCAATTTTAACTCAAAAGTCACTCAACTATACACTCTTCTCTCAGAAAGTCACCCATCTTTGAATTTGAATGCAAATATCACTTAACTATCCACTTTTCTCTCATAAAGTCACTCAATCTATTTAATTGCTATTTTAATTAAAATTTGCTACTATAAATTGTTTATATAAAAAACCAAAAATTTTTAAAATAAAAAATACCATTTAAACCATTTAGTGATCCACTCACTTGACCCAACCCATTAAAAAATATAATATGACCCATTGTATTTTACCCTTATTCTCCCAAATTATTCCCTCTCTTTATGACTCTTTCTCCTCTTCTGCTCTACATTTATTTCTCGTTCTCCATTGTTCTTGCCTCTTCTTTCCTTTTTAGCTAGGTTTTAATTGGGCATCTCGACTTCAAGCTCTATATTACGTAGAAATCTCAATGGATTCTCCTCTTCCTCTAGTTTGATTTAGGCATCTTTCTTTATAGTCCAAAGTTTAACTTTTGAAGATGGACTATGCTACTAAATCAAGGAAAACAACTGAATCTCAAATAAATGGCTCCAACTCATCTCCCCAGTCCTTTAGCTTGCAATCTTGCTGCTACTATTGCCTAATGATCCTAAAACAGCTATGTTGCACGGTTTAGTCTTGTTCATCATGGGATCAATCAGATCATGGTGTGGCCCTGTGACAAACAGAACTTCATATCACGATGATAGGACACTGTCCAAATCTTACCAAGAAATTGAGAAATAATACGGGAAAACAAATCATGCCATCAATTCCTTTAATTTCCTACCTAATATAGAGTTTGAAATTGAGATGCCTAAATTAAAATCTAACTAAAAGAGCTACCTCTAAAAGAGGAAGAAGAAACATCAATGGTGAACTAGAAAAAAACGCACAGGAGGAGGAGAAAAAGTCAATCAAATGAGTCAATGTTATATTTCACGGGACGGGTCAAGTGGTGGATAACTAAATGGTTTAAATGGTACTATTTTTTATTTTTTTAAATTTTGGTTTATATAAACAATTTATGTTAAGCAAATTTTAATTAAAATAACAATTTAATAGGTAAATGACTTTCTGTGAGAAGAGTGGGTAGTTGAGTGACTTTTGAGATAAAGTGACTTTTAAGTTAAAATTGAAAGTTGAGTGACTTTCTGAGAAAAAAGTGTATAGTTGAGTGACCATCTGACATATTAACTCCATAGAAATATTATCACACATTTTGACTGAAAGATTAATACGTAATAATTTTGGTATGTACACAAAAAAAAAATCTTTCTTTGTTAAATTTTGCATTGGGAGCAAACATGACAATATAAAATCAAACAAATACTTTTGTATCCTTCAAATTTACTCTTATAGTTCTAATTCGTGAAATGTTATTTAAATTATTTTACATAAAACAAAATCATTAACATAACTTACAACTATGAAACAACAAATCGTGAATGTTTTGTATTTTTTATATTAATTTTTCATAAAAAATACAAAATTCAAGGCTAAAGATACAAGGAAAAAATATAAATTTTTTTAATCCCATTTTAAGGCTAAATAAAAAGAAAAGAAAAATTCAACACCACTGTAATTTCAATTTGTTTCTGATATTATATACGTGCATACGAAATGTAAATGCATCTTTATATACAAGTATATTTATTGCTCAACTTTAAAAGATGTATAAAAAGATGTGAAATTTGGGCTCTCTCCATTTCCTCAATGTATATTTAGACAAGTGACACTTGTCATATTTAAAATTTAAAAATTTAGATTAAATTTAATTTAATAAGTCACGTAATCATAGTTAAAGAATAAATTAAGAAAAAACTCACCAACTTTGGTACGAAAAAATTCATCTTCCACAAATTTTTGCTCCTCAATTATGTCATCATTTTGATTATACTTTCTCTCTTTTTTTTTTCTATAGTTTTAATTTTATTTAAAAATTTAATCAAATGAAGTCATGAATATTTTTAATAAAAATACATTGAAAATACAAAATACACAAAAAGAACTCAAGATAATCTCTAAATTTAGTATTAAAAAAATAAATTCAAATAATGTTTTCTAAATTATTTTTAACGTATATAATTATTTTTTTCATTAAAATCTTATAAACTACCTTTGATAGAAAAAGAAATCTATTTTTTGTTGAGTAAAAAGATAAGTTTTTGACAAATAAAATTATGCCAAAAATGGAAAGGAAATAAGATACTGCAATATAATAGTATTGTAAAATGTTTTAGAATAATTTATGTTTAAAAATAAAGTTGGTTTTTTTTTCTTAATTATTTATCTTGTTTTTTTTTTTTCAGATATGCAAAAAAAACGAAGAATTTTTTTAACTTTAGATTAGGGAATGATATTCTAGAGACGTAAAACAAGTATCATGAAAATAATATTAATGAGGAACCAAAAATATTGAAAGATAGAGATTTTTTATATTAAAGTTAGTGATTTTTTTTCTAATTTTTTTTTAACTATGGTTAAATGACTTGTTTAATTAATTTAATCTAGATCTTTAAATTTTAAATATGACAAGTGTCACTCATCTAAATATACACTTGAGAAAATGAAGAGAAAATATAATAAAGATGAGCCAAATTCTAAATTGGGAAGGAAAGTTTTTGAATGCACGTATAATATAAGAAACAATAAATATACTTGTATAAAAATATGGGAAATTTTCTCATATTGCTACCATAATTAAATTAATTATTCTCCTTAGCTAAAGTTTCCATAATTACCAACTATAGCTATATTTTAAGTTGCTACATCTGTGATCGCGTGTATAATCTACTTTTTTTTTCACAGTTTTATACAAAATAGAATTCAATTTTTTTGAAAGTTTATGGCGATAATCTCGGCTTGGAGAGGGTATAAAATCCCTTAATTCACGCTCGTTAGACTTTCCTACCCGTTATATCTTCTTTCTACAACCGAATTAATTTCATTTGTGTACATCCGATTCAATCTTGTCGGCAACTCACTTTTCTTCTGAGATCGTCGTATTGACGACTACAATTCAAGAACAAATCAATTGATTTCATAGTTGATTATACAACAGGTAAATAATATAATAAATTTCATTTCTTTTCTATTTGGTGCTCTGGAGCTTTGGTTGAATCGATTGATATTTAGTTCTTCTAATTGAAGAAACTGTTTCAATTGTATTTTAATTGATCTATTAATGAGGAATATATATCTATAATTGTATAAACTGTTTAATCGAAATTGATAATCGGAGTTTTGATTGAATGTATGTTTCAATTATTTATTGTGGAGTTAGTTGGTATAAAGTGATTTTGATTTGTAAAATTGTATAAATTAATTTTAGTTGAATTGCTATTTGAATATGTATAATTCATTAATATTTGTAGTTTATGTGGAGTTAGTGTATGTATAAGTTAGTGTTTGTATAAATGTAGACTTTTATATCTGCAGTTGTATAATTGAGCTATCAGTGATTAATTGTATAAAGTTAATTATTGTATAAATTAGTTGATATAAAATGATTTTGATTTGTAAAATTGTATAAATTAGTTTTAGTTGAATTGAAATTTGAATGTGTATTATTCATTGATAGTTGTAGTTTATGTGGAGTTAGTGTCTGTTATAAGTTATTGTTTGTATAAATGTAAACTTTTATATATGCAATTGTATAATTGAGCTATTTCAGTGATTAATTGTATAAAATTAATTATTGTATAAATTAGTTGGTATAAAGTGATTTTGATTTGTAAAATTGTATAAATTAATTTTAGTTGAATTGCTATTTGAATATGTATAATTCATTGATATTTGCAGTTTATGTGGAGTTAGTGTCTGTATAAGTTAGTGTTTGTATAAATGTAGACTTTTATATCTGCAGTTGTATAATTGAACTATTTCAGTGATTAATTGTATAAAGTTAATTATTGTATAAATTAGTTGGTATAAAATGATTTTGATTTGTAAAATTGTATAAATTAGTTTTAGTTGAATTGCAATTTGAATATGTATAATTCATTGATAGTTGTAGTTTATGTGTAGTTAGTGTCTGTATAAGTTCGTGTTTGTATAAATGCAGACTTTTATATCTACAGTTGTATAATTGAGCTATTTCAGTGATTAATTGTATAAAATAGTTGGAAGAATTGAACTATGTTAATTATTGTATAAATTAGTTGTTATAAAGTGATTTTGATTTGTAAAATTGTATAAATTAGTGTATCTATAAATGGATTAATAACAATTGATTTATACTGATATTTAATTGTATACAGGAATGTCTTCCATAACTATTTTGGTAATGCATTCTGAAAAATAGGATAATGCAAACTGTTATGTTGACTATGTTATTGAGGGAGTTGTTTTTAGAGAAAATGCCTCTTTTTACAGAGTTGTATAATATAATTGCAACTCAACTAGGTATGGATGTGACTTTGAAGGTACTAAAAATTGAATATAAGTTTGATCAGAGCAGTACTAGGATGGTGATATACAATGAGATGGAGGTGCGGGTATATGTAATGCTAAAAAAATCTACAAATAAATTTAACAAATACCCCATTTGTATAACTATTTCTGATAGGTGTTATCAGAACAGTGAACATTGTGAAAGTTCAACAAAGGTAGCATCTGGTATTTTTGGATCACTTTGTATAACTGATTTTGAGGAATTTGAAAAACAGAAACTGACAGTTGCAGAAATAGTAAATCCCCTCAATACCTTTCAAATGGAGAATTGCAGTGTGGTGATTACTGATCCATCACATAAGTATGTAAAGGTAGATCAAGTATACAATAATAAAGCTACATTGAAGTGTGTGATGGAGCAATATGCAATTGCGGAACGATTTCAATTTAAACAAAGAGGTCAAATTCAATCAGGTTATAACATAATTTGTATAAATCGGTTCAACTGTTATTAGGTGTATAATTTTGACTTATCTATATATATTGATTATTTTACGTGTAGTTATACACTTGTGTGTTTCTCCGATGAATGCGACTGGTTAATGAAGGCCTCAAATATTAACAAATCAGGAATATTTAGAATAAGAGCGTTGAACGCTGAACATACATGTTTACTGAAATATAGGGTGTAATCACAACGACAAGTAACAAGCAATTTAGTTGGTGGAATTATTAAGCCTAAATTGGTGGATCGTAAACGGAAATACACACCTGCTGACATAAAAAAAGATTTGAAATTGGATCTTGGTGTTGATATAACGTACATGTTGGCTTGGAGAGCTAAAGAAAGGGCTTTGATTTCTTTGAGGGGGACACCAGGAGGATCGTACAACAAACTACCTGAGTATTTGTATATATTGGGTATTACATATCCAGGATCCCATATACGCTTGCAGAAAACATATGAAGATAGGTTTGTGTTCCTATTTGTTGTATTGGATCCTTTCATCAAAGGATTTGACCATTGTCGACGTATAGTTGTAGTTGATGGGAGTCACCTCCGAGGACCTTATAATGAAACTTTTGTAGCAGCAAGCACGACAGATGGTGCATGTATATAAATATGTATTTTATATTATATATACATATATGAATTTTGAATGACTGTTATACATAACTCTTTGTATATATACTTATAATCTACAATTCTGTAACTTTATAAATATGTATGAGTAGGGCTTATCTTTCCACTAGCATACAATGTCTTAGATTCAGAGAATGATGCCTCTTGGACATGGTTCTTTGAACAACTAAGAGAATCATATGGGGAAAGGAACAATATGTGTATTGTGTCTGATAGAAACGAGAGCATCATAAAGATTGTTACGCAAGTGTATAATGATGTGCAACACTATGCTTGTATGTGGCACCTTTGGAAGAATGTTGAGACAAAGTACAGAAAATCTCATGAAAAATTAAGTTCAGTATTCTATACAATGACAAAGACATGCAATCAATCAGATTTTGATAGGCTAATAGAAATAGTAGAGAGATATACGAGTAAAGGAATACTTGAAGTTAGCTGAATATGATAAGTGGTCTAGGATTTATGCACCAGTTCATCGTGATTGGTCAATGACATCGAATATCATAGAAAGTATAAATGCGGCATTAGTTTCAGCAAGAGAATTGTCAATTTATAATTTTCTAGAGAAAATTAGACTGATGTTCGGCAGATGGAATTGTGATAACAAAAAAGAGTCATCATTCACATTTACTCCCTTGATTGGAAACTTTCAGGAGATACTCAAAATCAATTAAGCAATGAGTACATGAATGATGGTATGGTTTCTATATATTTGTATAAATTTGTACATAATAATTTGTTTTGATTTATTTTTTTATATTGCAGATTTTTTCGTCAACTGAATATGTTCACAATGTCAATGATAAAGGTAGAAATTATATAGTTTGTCTTCAGAAGAAAAGGTGTATTTGTGGAAGCTTTTAGTATGAAGAAATACCATGTGAACATGCTTGGGTTGTTCTGAAGTTCAAGAGTTTAGGACCAGATGAGGTCTGCTCGAATTTATACACACCAACAACAGTGTTGAAGACTTATGATTTTCCAATATACCCATTACCAGATAAAATAGAGTGGGTGGTCCCTGGATACATAATGACTGATTTAGTTCTGCCTCCAGAATTCAAAAGGCCTCCTGGAAGATCAAGAAAAAGTTCTCGCGACAAATCAGTAAGAGAGATGTTTGAATCTAAGGGGACAAATACATGTAGTACATGTGGCATTGCAAGTCACAATAGGCGTTCTTGTAGAAATCAACCTCGGGAAGTTTAGAAAAGATTCAATTTAAAATGCGTATGATGATTTTATACATTTAATATTGCCTCACTTTTGCCATTTGAATATTATTTGAGTTGTATTGATACATGATCACTGTTGGTATTTCAATTTAGTTTTAAAATGATATTTCAATATATTTCAATGGTATTGCATTGTTTAACAGGTATCCCCTATGTATAACTATTTACAAATGAATTTAACAGGTACCCACTATGTATAACTATTTCCGATAGGTGTTATCAGAACAGTGAATTTTGTGAAAGTTGAACTAAGTATAACTTAGTGTTCTTATAAATGTAGACTTTATCTCTGCAGTTGTATAATTGAGCTATTTCAGTGGTTAATTGTATAAAATAGTTGGAAGAATTAAATTGTGTTAAGTATTGTATAAATTAGTTGGTATAAAGTAATTTTAATTTGTAAAATTGTATTAATTAGTTTTAGTTGAATTTCTACTTGAATATATGGAGTTAGTGTCTGTATAAATTAATGTTCGTATAAATGTAGACTTGATATCTGCAGTTGTATTTTGGTATACAATCTACAAGTAACATTTGATATTTTTGGGATTACTTTGTATAACTAATTTTGACGAATTTGAAAATCAAAAGGTGACATTTGCAGGATTAGTAAGTCCACTAGATACTTCAATTGGACTGTATAATTGCATATGACATATAAACTAACAAACAAACTAAGAAGACAACTAATATAAAATTTTGTTATTTGTATAAATTTACTGTCAGTTTGTATTCTATAGTAATAATTGAGTTTGTATAATGATTTCTCAATTAAGTTGTATAATTATTCAAAAATTATTGTATAATATGTCAAACTATTCATTTGTATAAATTAGTATATATCTGTTTATATTCATGAAAAAAATTGTATAATATATGAAACATCAACAAATAAAAACACAAAACTAAGTTCATTAAACAAAATAATAGAGCCAACAAAATGTTGTTCCCATCAAATTGAAATATTCAAAAAGTATTGCTGCTAATACAAAAATTCCAAAAAAACATAAAAAAATATAATAAAACTAAATGATTGTGATACGTTCACTACTATCCACATCAACGTTTGATCTGATTGGCTTGTCTGGTGCCTCACTGTCACTAATCGCCTCAGCTTGAATTTTGAGCATGCCATAATTCCACAACAGCACTACATTTTTGCTATGCATTAAATTAGGATCAAATGGACCTTTTGAAATGCCATTGCCATCACTCAAGAACTCTGTATATGCTGAAATGTATAGACCACAATCCCAATATACAAATACATAAAAATACAAGGTGTTTTTCAACAGTTGAATTATGAAAAAAGAAGGTCATCAAAAAAGAATAAGTGTATAGTAACTTACAAGCTGCCTTGAGGTTGCCGAGGGATATCATTCACATGAACGATGTCAAAAGAATCAAAATTTGTGTGCAATCGATATTTTGGGTGTGAAAATACATACAATCCTTTCTTTTGATAAAATTCAGACATTGAAAGATACATGGGTGTAAGTTGTGCATACTTTTTGATCTGAGTAAGTACGTGTGAATCGTGGATGACATCTCTGAGTGAATCATATACCAGTATACAGCGTTCGTTAAAAGACACAACAATCAATACCCAATTTAATCTCTCCTTCACATTAATCGGAATGAATATATTATCAACAGTAAACCATGGCACAACAACGTGCATCCTATATCCATTAATATATTGAAGAATAGCCTCTTCATAGCTGGCCTTAGATGCGAGAGTATTGGTTCCAAAATATATATCCCAAATGTTGTGAATCAGCATGTTAAAATAACAGTCAACAATGCTGAAGGTGTATATGTTGCTAGGATTGTACTTTCCCTTTTTTCTCAAATAGTACAATATCATATTTATGTGTTATAGGAATTAAAGTAAAAAAAAATATTATACAAATGCAATGAATTTATATTGTAAAAAAAATGGAGCAAATGTTATACCGAATCATCCAGCAATTGTCCAGGATTAGCTAGTTTGTAGAACTAATTCTTGTCAGAAACAATGCATATACCAAAATTCATGTACTCTTTTAAGGTACTCTATTTCTTTTTGTATCGATCATCAGTATTTTTTCTATTATTGAGTTAAAAGGTTATGTACAACTGATATGTAATATACATAATTGTGAAATTAAATATATTATACAAATTAAACATGAGTGGTATAATTTAATTTTTATTATATAAATGTACACTTACTTGTTTTAGTGTCTAGCAAGAAGACCTTCTCTTAACCATTTCCAAAAATTGGTATATAGCGATGTATCATGTGTTCCACTAATAGAATCAAATGGATGCTTTTGATCAAAGATTATAGGCAACTTTGAAGAACTACCTGAAATGAGATAATAAGTAATTGTTAGATTATATAAATCATGATTGTATATGCATAAATAAAAATAAATGTATAAAGTTGAAATTATACCAGAAGAAGATTTAAAAGTTGTAATGTATGGCGATGTATTATATCGTTCTGGACGCCTAATTTGATGGATTGGTGTTTCATCCATCACTCCTGCCCCTGAATGTAAGACAATACTTCTTTTTGGGTTGAGTCTCGAAAGTTGTAGACCAGGAATCAATATCGGAGATTCCGTTAAGACTCTATTGTAGCTTGCATCAACATGAGATAGCATCTGAATCGGTGCAACACATATGATGTGTTCTTTAGCATTTTGCATGTTATCATCTAATTGATCAACACCAACAGTAGAATCTTGTTTTTGAACATCTTCTATTTGATCAGGTACATATTCATCGTTGACAAGAACATCCTATATAAAATCAAAATAATCAAGTATAAAAATATGTTTACAATAAATAATACAAAAACAACATACGTACCACTGAGTTTTTGTTAACTTCTAAATGATCATACATGAAATCTGGATCTACTTGATATTCAGGAGGTAAATCTTGACTAACATGCTTAAAATAATATAAACATAAACTCTTAATAAATAAAAGAGCCGATCAGTTATACAAAATTATCAATATATATAGATGTATACAAAACCATCATATAAGCCATAATCAAACCTCTAAAATTGTATCATCCGATGATAACTCGTCAGTGGTGAGAACCTTCAAAGACTGACCAACAGTCTTGGATTTAATTAATTTCTAAAAATATATCAAATACAAACAGAGGTATACAAAGACAACAGAAAGTAAAAACAAATCTCTGAAATCTTTTCATCCGGTGATAACTCATCAATGATAGGAAACTTCAAAGACTGACCAACAGGTTTGAAAAACAAATTCTTAATAAATGTGTATGCAAACATAGACTTTATACATAAAAGTTCAAAGCATAAATACATATACAAAAACATAAGTTAAGAACATAATCAAACCTCCTCTTTTTTCTGATCTAGTGACAACTCATCTGTTACGGGGACCTTCAATAAATAAGAACGTCCATAAATTAACATATGAACATATATTGTATTACAATTATACAAATGGGTGTTCTGTAATAAATATAGATTTCAATTTGTATATATAAATAATTATAGAAATAAACAGTTGAAAGTTGCACATATACGTTCAGATAATATTGAATTACCTCGTTGTTCTCTAAGTTATTCATTTCATCTGAACGTTGTAGTTCGGAACTTGAAGACGGAGACTGTATAGGTGGCTGCGGCATGCCCTCAATTGGATATTTCGGTGGAACTTCTAAATCAGAATCCTGAAACGAACTCTTATAAATTCAACATACAAAATTGAATTTATATAACAAATGTAATTATATGTTTGAATACAGAACCTTGGCAGTTGATTTTTTGATGTTAATGGCATTCAATACAATATTGAAGTTGTCTTGTATCAGCTTTCTTAAATTTGTAAACTCTTCTTTAACCTAGAAATACATGAAGGTATGAATTTTAAAAATGTTTAAAATAAATATACAACAATATGTGCAATAGTATTATACTTACGGACAAGTTGAATAAATCAAATTCAGCACGAAAAATGTTGATTTGAGATGAATCGTTGTTCGATGTTGTAATACCTGTATCATTCAATTTTTTTATATTTGACAGGTAATTATTTGATGACTGGCTTGGTTACAACAACAACAGGTTACTTTGTGTGCCTCACACCAGTCTTCACTGATGGAGAGACTTGGGCATTACGTGTTTGTGGCCTTTTTATATCGTGATCTTGAACAACTTTGGGTGGGATCTTCTTTGGTATAGCCGGGACAGATTGTCTGACCATCTTCTTGGTAGATAAGATATCTGAATTAGATACAACCTTTTCCTGTCCCTTATTATTAATTGATTTTGATGGGTCTTGAAAGTCATCATCTGAATCAGGGGATTGTATAACATCATTTGCTTCAATGTTGGAAGGTGGTATTGATGGTGAAGCTGTATCAGATTGGACATACTCCAACGGCAATGGAATAATTGCAATTTTCAATGGGGTTGGAGTTATGTTCCGAAAAGTAATCTGAAATCTATACAAAAAATGATTGCATATAAAATTTATATATATATATATAATTAGTGAGTAAATATATACATTATTTATGAAGAACACAAAATTTGTATATGTATAAACACTTGTAACTCAGTATTTGTATATGTATAAAAATGAAAGTTCTATTTGTATATGTATGAATATGATAAACAATATTTGTATATAAAATAAAGAACAACACACATTAAAAAAAGGCAAAAAAGCATACCGAATTTTTGACATCACGGAACATTCCTTTCATGAAGTACTCGATGCGGGGATAATCCTTTTTGGTGACCCAGTTAAGAATTCTAGGAATGTGGTCAGATTAATTAACAACAATATTTTTGTCTACCTGTTAACAACATTCATAAAATCAAACTTGCATAGCAATAGGAAACCCATGAATTCTGTAGTACTTCCCTGTTCTTTTCATCTTTCCATGTATATTTTTTGTTAGCTCCTCAAACGCTTTGTTATCCCACGGATAATCCATATACATTCCAGATTCTACCAAGTCAAAGTCGATTCGCTCAATTGTTGTAGAGATTGACTCTTCAGATAGAATGTAAGAATGTATGAAATACAGAATTCCAAACTTCAATGCATCGTCAACGTTGTCACCCCATACCTTATTATTAAAACTTTGAACAAATTCTGCTTTCGATATGCTCTTTTTTTTTTTAAAATACATCTGAAGAATTCTATTTGGTTCTTCAATGTTGAACACAAAATTCTGACAATCATCACTGCATTTAAGCCCAGAAACAAGACAGAAATCTCTATGAGTGAAACGTAGAGTGGTGCCATTTATGTAAATCATAATGGCATCAGTAGAACTACCCTCTACCTCTCGCAACATAAAACATCTAAACAGTTGTGCTTGAACATGACAACGATGCATGTTTGATATTTGAGCAAGACAAGATGATGCGTAAAATTGATTGAACGCAACTTCGGGCAATGTGGAGCGTAATTTATCAATTACCCCAATATTGGTATAGCATTGCATGTGTGGGGTGTAAAGTGGATCTTCCTTGAGAATAAATTGTACTCCCTAACAAATAATGTAAATGCATTATACAATTTCAAATGTATAATTATACAACACATCAAAATAGTGACAAAAATATAGAACTATACAAATTGAATATCTATACACAAAGTTGAAGTTATACAAAGTGAATATATATATATATATATATATACACAAATACGGAGTTATACAAAGTGAATATTTATATACAAATACGAAGTTATACAAATATGGATACAACTGTGAAACAAAAAGAATTATACAATTTGAAAATAAGAAGTGATGCCATGCTGTTCTAAACCTTACGTCATCCAGTAAACGGGGTTATAACACAAATTTCAAAATAATGACAACAACTATTGAAATATAGAATTTCATTTTGTATGTACATGTACAAATATATTCAAACAGTTACAGATATGCATACAATTTTAGATCTGAACTTCAAACATATATACAGTTATATATTATATAAATTACCTAAATTCTTTCAAAATGTAGTTGTTCAACTGAATCAGATTGGGCATCTTCTTTATTACTTGTAGATGCAATCTCTTTTACTTTATGCCTCTTCATTGAAATCAAAACATCAACTGATTTGTCTTGTTTATTGCTTTTAGATGCAATCTCTTTTACTTTACGCTTCTTCTTTGAAGTCAAAACATCAACTGATTTGTCTTCTTTATGTATATCCACTTTTTGGGTTTTTCCTTTTGAATTTGCAACATGCATGACTTCTTGCATCTTCAATGGGGTATTATCAGACTTCGACATACCCTCTTGTTGATTAATTCGAGATTTAGCAATGGATCCTGAAATTTCTTGAAAATCCTGAGTTAAACCCAAAGAGAAAGATGGAAAATCATCCAAAAAATATTGATTCGGTTGTATACCTCTAGTGATTCTCTTAGAAGGTGTTTCTTCTTCATCCATGCTTTTGGATGTATCAAACCAAAAAATTGAAAAGGCACAAAAAAATTCATAGTAATATACAAATACAAAATAATGAAATAAGTTTGAAACCGGCAAAACAATTACCTGAAAAATCTGGGAGAACAAATTGAGAGGGAGAGATTGAAAATTTGAATTTAGGGTGAAAAAGGTTAAAAGAAAAAATATGTAGAAACAAACAAGTAGCGTGTGAATCCGGTAAAAAGAAGCACGCTTATACAAAACTGACAAGCGTAATTATAACAAAGAATAGGTGCGAATGATAAATAAAGTAAACAATAGCTATTTTAAGTAATTTATTGATATAAGTTTGTTTTTCCGTAATTTTCTCGTAAAATTTTTTATACAATTCCACTGTAATTTTAATTGGCTGCTTAACTTACAATTTCCACTAAAAGACTGACAGAGGGAGATCAAATATGTGAGTTTAGAAATTGTGACGAGAATACTAAAAAGTACTTGTATAAATAATTTAAAACTATTTTGATATATATAAACAACAAATTATTTAATGGGACGAACTTATGCCGCCGCATGTGTGCATCGTTCAGTTCGATTCGATTTTATGTATTATTCGGTTTGGCTTATCGGTTTTCGATTTTCAAATACACTAAATCAATAAGATATTTTTATCAGTTTTTGATTTATCGATTTTGGTCCTTATCGGTTCGATTTTTGATTTAACCAATAAGAAAATGCTTATAAAATAAATATACAACTTCTCCAGTAATTTGACGCGACAAGACAATAATATAACTTTACAAATGCTCATAAAATAGAAACAGTAATAACTAACATGAAAAGAACTATACAAGCGTAACATAAATAAAAATTAGGAGGAATAGGGTTCTCACTTTAGGTGTTGACGTTTTATATAATGTGAAGTTGTGAATTCAAAAATAGCAAAGTGTGAGTTTAAGTCTAAAGGACAAAGAAAGTAACTAGTAAGACATTGAGATTAATATTTAATATTTATGTATGCGTAAAGTAGTAATTACTACAGGCTTAATGGATTATCGATTTACCTAAATCAGGTCATCTCAACTAGTTTGGAAGCCTAAAGTCAAACTTTATAGAGAGATCTTATTTTTTTAATTGAGATATATCAATTAAATAACTGTAACATAATCAATGTAATCAATAAGGTGTAGAGATGATATGATATACAAGGACCTTATGAAGTAAGAATAAACAATGTAAATTTTCAACGAAAAAAATATAATATAAAGCTAGAATAATTAAGCTGACTCAAAAAGTTTTATAATGATATTGAAATAGTGTTGCACTGAATTTGATAAGTTGATATAGTAATTTTCAAAAAGTATAGATTTTTTAAAGTACTTGAAATTTGAAGAAGATACCAAAAAACAAATTTGATCTTTTTATAAACACACAATAATAGATTTTACATAATTTATTAGTATAATATATACACTAATGATGGTATGTATAATTTCAAGAAGGGCTTACGCTTCTGGGTTATTTCACCAGTACAATTTCTTCATAACAAGATGATGCAAACCAATCCAGATTATATGGGGAGGGATGTGAATTGCATTTGACTAATGGGTCTAATTTATGACACGTCACACATACTCCAGGTCCGAAGGAAATCAGTGTCCAAGTACCGACTCCTTCCAAAATTGCGTTATAGGAATTTAGAACACCTATGTGTTGGTAAACGTTAACAACCTCGACCGAATCATCATGTATGCCGTATTAGTTTGGAAGGTGATTTTAAATCCCCTAAACTACTCATCTAACCACTAGTGTTGTGTTTAGGAAATTCAAAAATCTACATATATAGAGATTAAAAAATTATCTTATATATACAATGTAATATTTTGCTGAAGGGGTTCAGGTCAGATCCGCCCCTATTTATGTAGGGAACTTAGAATTTGAGTGGTTGAATGGTTAGTTTCTTAATTTTGTACTTGCAATCTAAGTTGAAATTTCAAATGAAAAGGACATAGTATTTGGGATCGTTGGGGGTAAGACACTTGTGCATAGCAGCAAAATAATCTAAATATCAAGCACTCCTACAAGATTGGAAAAGTGATATAGAGTTAAACCAATGAAATAGTTAAATGGTACACTAGTGGCAAAAAGCCATTGCATGTACATCTAAAATACATGAATAATTAATTAGAGTTCAATACTTAGTTATTCAAAACTACTTGATAAAGTTTTTCCATTTTTTTTTAAAAAAAAGAACACAATTTTAGTAGGTAGATTCAGATAGTTAAGTGATCATTTGATTAATAAGGTCTAATTAAATAATTAATACCAAGCAATAGATTCAGATAGTTAAGTGGCCAATTGAATTAATACCAAGCAATAAAAGATTATGTAAGTGATGTAGTCATGTAGAGTTGTACACTGAATAGCCTGAGGCAAAACTAGCATATCAATCCACCATTTTTGGTACTATTGTACCAAGGAAATGGCCAAAAAGTCATTGAATTTACTAAGGAAATGGCCAAAAAGTCATTGAATTTACTAAGGAAATGACCAAAAGTATTTGCATGTACATCTAATAGAATGATTAAGCCATTCCACCATTTTTCAAAGAAAACAGAGAATAGGCAAGTAAAAGCATTCAGGCATACTGCATTGCATTCAGGTAAATCATTTCTCAAAATGCCTCTTTCATTACATATTGCCTCACAATTTTTCTTGAAAAAATGACATAAATATTGTCATGATTTATAGCTGATGATGGAATACACTAGTAACACCCTGCCTTCACAACATCATCATGTTGTTCTATCACAAGAACTTGATATTCAACAAACTCAGGTAAAATACTCAGCTCGTCACCTTTGCAGCATTACATCCAATATGTAAATCCCAATTTTATTTGTGCATTTTAAATTTGCTAACTAGTAAAATGTTAGCAAGGCCAGGAGAAGAGCCCCAAATTTTACAAAAAAATTTGACAGAGTTTCCCCTATTTCTAGAGCTATCCAAATTTACCTGTCTCAGCTAGAATCATACAACACAAGCAGCACTCGAAAAAAAGTCATCACCAATTGGCGTTCTCAATATTATGCATTGAAGAGCACCCATATTCTATCTGTATTCTCATTTGAGTAATCTATTCTACAAATGATCTTACTAACTTTCTATGATGAACACTTATAAGTAACATGATGAACAAAGTACACATGAAACTAATGAATGGAGCAATATTACGAGTAATAAAGGAAGGACACAACAATAAATGATAAAGGCCCCCTTAGCTTGAACCAATGTGAGATTCACCAATACTATCAACTTCGCTGGGGGTTCTCATCTATGTCAATAGTTGTCTCTGTAAAACAATAATAACGTAAAAGTGAGTTAGCTAGCTTAGTGAATTGATAACGCTTACCAATAGCTATTCTATAAAGGGGCAAGTTGGGAAACATGCTAGTAGAGAGTATTCATAAATATAGTGGTAATGCTTTTTTGCAATAGTGATAAACCATCATATAACGAATACATCATAGATATGACAAACACTGCAACAAATAAATGAGCATCACCGCAGCCCCATCATCAAATTCATGAGTACAAACTCTATAAGATACGGTGTTACAATCTAAATGGGATCCCTGTTTGCTTAAGCTCAAGTAGAAAGTGGACCAGGGACAGGCTAAGAAGGTGATTCTCGAACCTGAATGAGTCAATGAGACTTGCTGGTAGACTTGGTGTGCCCAATATATATGGGGATTTGAGATGGACTATTATAGAGAAAGCTCATAGTTCCCGCTATTCAATCTATCTAGGGGCTACAAATATGGGTCAAGACTTGAAGAGGCATTTCTGGTGGAGAAGAATGAAAGCAAACATATTTAACCATGTAACTCGTTGCTTGACTTGTCAGCAAGTAAACTATGAACATCTGAAACCTGGGGGGATAAGTCAGAATCTGGTTAATCCTGAGTGGAAATTGGAGAAGATCACCATGAACTTTGTGGTAGCTAGGCTTGTGTTGCACTTTGAGGAATTAAGCATTCGTCTGTTTGAGTAATTGTAGTCAGTTTCACAAACTCCGCACATTTCATTTCGGAACAGCCTATTCACACATTGGAGCATTAACAAATATCTACATCCATGATATAGTTCAGTTGCATGGTGTACATGCTTCCATCATTTCTGACGGAGGGTCATAGTTCACAACTCAATTACAATTTAAAAAAAGCGTTGGGTACTTAGGTCGAGTTCATCACAACATTTCATGTGCAGACTGATGGTAAGTCTAAGCGAGTCATTCAGATCTTGCAGGACATTTTGAGATCATGTGCCATTGACTTTTGAATTCATCGGATAATTAGTTACCTTTGGTGGAGTTTGCCTATGTAACAGTTACCAATCTGGTATTCAGATGGCGGTGTATTAGGCTTTGTATAGTAGGTGGTGTCGTTCTCCAATTAGATGGTTCAAACCAAGTGAAAGGAAGTTTATGACTTCCCATTGTGATAGTCATTGGGATGTAGTTGTTTGTATACATAAAGTAAGCTCTAGGTAAATGACTACTCTTTGAGGAACGAGGCTTAAAACAACTGCTAATTAGGAGAGCTAAAATTTGTAGAAAGAAAGAAGATGAAACTTGTGTGTGATAACCAAGCGGCCCTTCATATCGCATCAAATCCGGTTTTTCATGAGAGGACTAAGCACATTGAGATTGACGGTCACTTTGTCAGAGTAAAGCTATTCTGAGATGATATTGTTATAAAATTTGTGAATTCAAGTGATTAGCTTGCACGTAT
Organism: Solanum stenotomum; assembly: GCF_019186545.1. Classification (NCBI taxonomy): domain Eukaryota; kingdom Viridiplantae; phylum Streptophyta; class Magnoliopsida; order Solanales; family Solanaceae; genus Solanum; species Solanum stenotomum. Next base: position 12,058,628 of record NC_064286.1, on the reverse strand, counting down.
CTTCACCAAGTCTCTCTTTGGTCCTCACATTAATTACATCTGAAATAAGTTCATTACATATGACTTGCATGCACCAACTTGAGGGCGAGTGATAGAATTTAAATAGGAATAGTATATGGAATTTTTTTTGGATAAGGATTGTAACGCAGTGTCTATAACTAGGATTAAATGTAATCATGTACATACATAATTCAGTAATATGTTTCTCTTATATTTCTCACAAAAGGGAAAGACAAGTACTCAATAGTTGTGCCACCTTTCATCCTGAGACAATTATATTTTAATTCCTAACAATGGACCTAAACATGTTCCCTCAAGTCTAAACACATCCTTAGGCAAAAGTCTCATTGAAGAAGTTATATCTGACACACCATACTTGAACACTAACTTGGGCATGCGTATCGCTTATACATATGATGAACTTAGTCATCTTGATGTGCAAGGATATATTTTTATTTGGCTGACGAGGTCATGTTGTGTTAAACTAAGAGTGTTTATGGACCAAAAAAGATCGAAAAACACTAACTTATGGTAACAAATGAACTTGACCTAAGTTCCAAGACTTATAAATCTTAATCTAGGAATAATTTGATTGTGCTTCCTTAAACAAACTTGAAGCCCTTGAAATAATTATAGAAAAATGAACTTGACCCTACGTGTCCAAATAATAAAGCGCCTCAAAGTTTCTTTAGTGTTCTTAAGAAATTTTATGTGCTACCTTAGATTAGGCTAAGGTGTCATACCATATGCTTTTGCAATCCAATTTGGGATTTTTTGGCCAAAAAAAGTTAGTTTTGTCCGTGTATATATGTTCATATCTCACTCCACTATACACATAGTTGGACCAATAAGAACCATACATATTCACAACCTTTAAAGGCCTGAGTTAGCCTAGTTACTACGACCATGGTAATTATTGCCCTTTCCACTTCGAGATCTCTAGATTTTGAAGTAATCATGCGGGTTATCAATGCCCAACCTTCGCTTAATATAAGTCAATACTCAGAAACAAGTTTAGCAATATCCGCTTTGGTACATCTAAGTGGACCTTGTAACACCTCACTAAGGCCCATTGGTAAAGAGTAGATTTAGACAAATGGTGCGGTGTTAATAAGAATGTGTGGTTATGCCAGACACCATGTTCATGTTTATGTAGTAACCCATCAAATTAAGTTCTATACAAGAAATTAAACTATGCATGCTTTGCCTAAAACGGGAAACATTTTTTGTGTGTTGGTGGGGAGAAGGACCGTGATGTGAAGCCGGCCATCGCAGTGAAGTTCACAATTAATGATGAAGATTGCACCATGATGAAAGGTAGTGGCCACTTTGGAAATTTGGCTAAGTGTGGAATGTAGCGGGTAGTACGACGCATTGCCCATTGTGGTATCGTGTCGCACCAGACCCCAGGTCTATAAATTGAACCTAGTCCACAGTTTTCTGAACTTTTAACTTGTTCTTCATTTTTTAAACTCCTACGACGACTCCTTTCTCCTCTCAAAATCCCCTCACACCGAGATAAGTTCCCCCACACCATTCTAGGTATTTTGTAGTGTTTCTAACACTCATATATGCATTCGTAACACGGTTAAGGTCTTCATAGACAGAGGCGTATCCAAGATTTCGGCTAGATGGGTGCTCGATTACGAAGAAATGTATCTTAAATATAAATTTGATCATTTGACTTTTAGGTTCTAAATATGAACCATTAAATTTTAAAAACTATAGATTCAAAATATATAATACTATTAGTTTTAAATTTTAATATACACAATTGATTTAATTATATAAAAAATTTACGGTTCTTAATTTTTTAGGAATTTTCAATGTAAGACACTTGAAAATTTTGAAAGATTAAAGGCAAAAATACAAAAAAAAAAATTAGTTGAAACGTCAAAAGTGTCACTGGTAACCACTTGGAGTGGTGTTACTCAAAAAGACAAGATAGATATAAGATTTAAATTTCTATCCTCAGTTAGAGAGGTGCACCTAATCACCATGGTATTATTATATGATACTTTGAACATGGGTTCACATATTTATATTTAAATATTTTAAAAAATTATATAACACTACTATATATGATTTAGAGAGGGGAGCATGGGTTCACGTGAACCCACGGCACCTCCTCTACATACGCCTCTGTTCATAGAAATCCTTTTTAAAGACCAAATGTACAATTGTTGGGCGTTCTTCATCAAGTTTGGAATTATATCCATGGTTCAGGAGAGATTAAGGTAAGTAAGGTTATCCTCTACGTGCGGGAACATCATTGTTCTTCCCTACACTATATTCTTCATTTGCATGAGTTCTCCTCAATGAATGAGTATGCCAAGTTGTGAAAGCCTATTTTCTTGCTCACGTTAATTCACAGCGAATGTCATGAACTCGTTACCATCATTCTAAATTCTCTTCATGATCAAAACCTATGAGCCCATGATTTTCTATCAAATTATGACATCGTAAGAACCGTTGATTTTTCTTCAAAATATGAACTTTTTGGTATTATGACATAATTTACATGACTTTGATTTATGGACCATGATTTATTAAACTAATGATTTTGGCAATATGATGCACACGAACACATACCATGATTTATGAGCTTTCGAGCTAAGTATGATTCCTGATTTCTTGATATATATAAACTTTTCCATGTAATGAATTGGGAGTGATATTGTTAATGCGAGAAGGCAAAAGTTTATATAAAAAGTGCCTAAAACTATGTATCCCAACAAAAGTTTTGGATCACTCTTTTGGGTCGGGCGAATCTTATATGGTGCCATGATATGGCATTTTTATGAATCGTTGATAGCGAACATGTTATGTATGTCTCATACCCCGATAAGAAAAGGGATGACTTAGCTGATCGAGCAGATATTTAACTCCATGGTTATGCTAAGAAATTCCCATAATGATTTCAATAATGATGAAAGATGAAAACATTAAGGTCAACCCCATGATTTGAATCCTTCGATTCCACTCTGTCTTATATTCTTTGGTTACCCTTCTGTTTTATGTCCCTATTATGTTTCATTCCATGTTATTTTACATACGCGTACTATTTCATATATACTTACGTCCCTTTATATTAGTGACACTACATTTTATGATGCGTATCATCATGATCAGGCTATCAAGTAGGATTTTTCATCTTAGCTATTGGTGAGTCGGGTCCCACATTGCTCTAGAGAATTATTTATTTCAACTTTCTAGTTATGGGTATGTTGAGTCCCTGTCCTAGTAAACATTGTTATTCAGATTATGCTACAGGCTTCATAGACATATTATAGTTGATGTCTAGGTTTATGTTATATTTTCATTTTTTTACCTTAGCATCATCATACTTTGTAACTCTAACTTTATATGGAAATTATTTCTTTTAATGAATAATGACCCGGTCGTGGAATGGTAGATTAGATACTTGGCATTTTTGTCTTCGATAGGATGGGAGGCTTCACGGTCCGTGTAAGGATGCACAATCTGTGGGTGGTGCCTGTAAATGGTAGTTCATCAGTTATTTTTAGGGGTAGTTAGGTCTTTTCCTACTCTTTTAATTCTTATGCTATATCGTTTTGGTTTTATTTTGAAGACGTTCAGGGGTTCCTAATCACCCTAACCACCCCATTCACCCTCATTCTCTCAAACTCCAAATTTCTCTATCAAGTCTTCTTCCTCAAGCAATCAAGGGTTCCAAGGATTTCAAGCCTTCATTGAAGAGTTTCACTTAGGGTTTCTATCAAGGTATATGGAACTTCATCAATAGGTTCTTCTTCACCCATTAAGTCTCAAAGAAACCTCAATTTCTCATTAATGATTCTACCAAATTCTAGGGTTTTCATGATTCTCTTATGGGTTCTATTGAATTTAAGTCTATGTTTCATTATTGATCTTATTATGCATGATTTGATCATAATTTAATGTTTTCAATGATAGTTTCATGAACCCATGCTACGCAAGTAGTTTATGATCACGATTTAAGTTATTTCAATATGCATGCATTATGTTATGAAGGATTTTACGAACCAAGGATGCTTTTAGATAAAGTATCAATCAGTTTTATAAAATAGGATGCTTCCAATTGAAGTACCTCTCATTATGTATGAGTATCATGATTTAGATGCTTAAGTGTCTCAAAGAAGTATGTGCTATGAAATCAAGATTTAAAGGAGCTATTCTTATGACTATGAGATTCTCTATGAATGATTCAGTACTACTAGATTTTTACCGTTTCAAGGATTATGAATATGATTATAATCATGCATTTTTTCGTTAGGAGTTTACATAGCACCGAGTGGACCTGGGATGAAGGCTCACACGTTAGTAGAGGCTTGCTAAGTTTCTCAGACTCTCCGAAAATGATGTTGGACCCGTGTCAGATCCTTCAAAGCTACACTACTTTTGGAGGATCCAACACACACCCGTCAACATTTTGAAAGAGTCCGAGCAACATAGGAGGCTTGAGACCTTTAGTAGTAATCCCCTTGTCCCAGAACCCATAGGACTTACGTCTTAATTGACTCAAGCTGATGGATCCACCTAAGCTTATGATGATGGTATTTACCTTGACTAGTAGGAAACTTTATTTTTGGTGTGGGAGCGGTACATTGAGCTTCATGTTATAGCTCAAATGATTTATGTCGATTAATGGTATCTCCCACATATGTTATGATTATGATTTAAAGAGAAATGAATGACGATGTACTATGTTTTCAAAATTGGATTCCCAGCTTCATGTTTTATTTACTCGGTCATTGCATTATCATGTTTTCAGACCATCATGTTATTTTGTCATGTTCATGTATTTTTCCCATATTCAATACATTCCGAGTACTGACCGCATACATTCTTGTGCCTGTATTGTTTTATAATATAAGTGTTGGCGCTCCATATCAGGCTTGTGGTTAGTACAGACTCTTATCAGCTTAGGTCAGTATTGGTGAGTCCTCATGGTTTGGGGACATACCACTCATGTTTTCTTATGATCATTTCACTTTATTTCAGTTTCAGATGTTTGAGTGAGCTAGGCTTATCCTAGCGACTCACTTATGATTAGAGGCTATTTCATACATTAGTACTTTCGCTTATGAGCCGTTCTATTCAGATTTCTCTATTATGTTGAAATTATCATTGAGACTTATTCCGCTGATCATGTTATTTCAGTTATGTATATTTTCTTAGTATCATGTTATGTCATGTGGTTCACTTAGAGTCTCTCGGGATTATAGGTACTATGTCACATCTAGGGGTAGTCTTGGGTCTTGATAGTTATAGTGGGCAAAGTACTTAAATCCTTATATGTAGCTTTGTATCCTATATTCGTATTTTGATGAATTGAGCATCATATATATGCCTTGTGATGTATTCAAACTAGTTATACGCTAGAGAGACCTATATTTTCTCTGTATCCGCAGAAATCTTATTTTAATCATTGATATGCCTTTAGCGTGTTAGTTTCTTTCTCTCCTTATATATGTAGTGTTATTGTTGCACAGTTAAGATGCGAGATTTAGGAATCATGGGAGTCTGCTTTGAGATATCACGCAGACCGTGTGAATCTGATTTAATACAGAGATGCAAGGCTATTTAGGCAATATTATGAATGCAACATGTAAGGGCTATTGAGTCTATGAAATCTGTGAGAAGACGGGAGTTTGAGAGTGAACTCAACTTGATTATTCCCACAATCTATTAGGGTTTAAATAACTAAGTATACATGCCCTAAAAAGGAAAGGAAATCAATACCTAATTAAAATAGGAGTAAATCAAGCTACCTACTATATTTATACATATGTTATAGAATATTCCTAGGATTCTAACACTCCCTCAAGCTTGTGCATACAAGTTATATGTATCAAGCTTGTTACATATATAACTTGTTTTAGCACTGACTACGGACTTTGTGAATATGTCTTCAAGGCACAAGCTGATCACTTGACCACACAAACCTTGTGACGATATGTCTAGAGAGCATCTTTTCTCTAACAAAATGACAATCAATCTTTGTGTGTTGTGTCCCCTCGTGAAATACTCAGTGTGATGCAATGTGAAGTGCAACTTCATTATAGCACACAAATTTCATTCCTTTAGAATTTGCAAATCAACTTCGCCAATAGTTGCCTTATCCATGTGAGTTCACATGTTGCCACTGCCATAGTTCGATATTTTGCTTCTGCACTGGATCTAGCAACCATATTTTGGTTCTTACTTTTTCAAGACATTAAATTTTCCCCAACTAGAACACAATATCCATAAGTGGATTGTCGGTCAAATGCTTTCACACTCTACACCCGAATATCTAATAATTTTCTCATGTCCTTGATCATCGTAAAGTGTTCCTTTCCCTAGAGAAAATTTTATGTATTAAAGGATGCAAATAATTGCATTCCAATTACTGTCACAGGTGAATTTAAGAACTGACTTTCAATACTCACTAAGAAGGTAATATCAGGTCGAGTCACTGTGAGATAATTCAACATTCCTACCAGGCTGTGGGAGCTTAACATTTGAATCCATTGGAGAATCAATAGGCCTACAATCTGTCATCCCCACCTCTTCAAAAATATCAAGTGCATACTTTCTTTGTGAAATGGCAATTTCACATTTGGAATGAGCAACCTCAATGCCTAAGAAGTACCTCAATCATTCAAGACCCTTAGACTGAAAGTGCTGGAAAAAGTGATGTTTCAATTTGTTAATTCCTTCATCATCATTACATGTGATAACTATATCATCAATGTACACTACCAAATAAATGCACAAACCTAGAGTAGAGTGACAATAGAACAAAAAATGATCAACTTCACTTCGTACCATGCCAAACACTTGGATAACCATGCTATACATCCCAAACCATACTTGAGGAGCTAGCTTCAGACCATAGAGTGTTCGTTGTAATCTACACGCTATGTTACTAGACCTCTCCTGAGCAACAAAACTAGGTGGTTACTTCATATATACCTCATCTTCAAGATCTCCTTATGAAGAAGGACATTTTTAATATCTAACTGATAAATAGGCCAATAATGAACACCAACCATGGATAAAAAGAGACAGATTGAAGCAATCTTGGCCACCAGGAGAGAAGGTATCACCATAGTCAAGACAAAAAATCTTTGTATAACCTTTAGTCACTAGTTGAGCTTTTAGGCGATCAATTTGTCCATCATGGCCAACCTTCACTATATTTACCCAACGACAACCAAATATAGATTTATCTAAAGGTTGAGGAATAATCTCCCAAGTACCACTAGAGTGTAAGGCAAATATCTCATCAACCATAGTTTGTTTCTAGCCTGGATGAGAAAAAACTTCACCTGTAGTCTTAGGAATAGACACAAATAATAGTGATGATACAAAGGCAGAATGGGTCGATGTAAAATGATGATAGCTCAAACAAGTATAGATAGGGTGAGGGTTAGGAGTAAAACAATTACCTTTTCGAGTGGTAATAGAAGGATTGTGTAGACAAGTCCTCAAAAGGCAAGAATTCAAGTGACAGGCGTGAATCATTTAGACGCGGACAATAATGATAGGTCAATAGTGGTGTAGGTACAGAGGAGGAAGATGGAGTTGTAGGAGATGACATGGATGAATTTAATGAATTTGTAATTGCAAATACAAGTTTATTTATGTGCTTTCGGCGTGTGAGAGAGAGAGGTCATAAAACTAAAACCACTAAATTGATGGCCGGTGTGAGTGGGTCGACATGAGGTTCAGCTCGAGAGAGTGAACCCTAGTCCCATGTCCACACACTCAGCTCGAGAGAGTGAGTGGGTTAAGGTGTAGGCTGCTGGTCTTCATGCGACAAGTGGGTGTTCGAGAGGAACGCATTTGAAACGGGGTAAGTTACTCGACAGAGAGCTTATCCCCCTTAAAGTTTAGCCTAGTCACAATTATTTTATGAATCTTCTATCGAAAGCATGTATCCAATAATCTAGGTTTACCCGTATTCCCGTCACATCCCAAGGATCCCCTCTCATTACTTAGAAACCCCTGTTTATTTTGATGTTTTTACTTACTTGTGACAAAACCCCCATTGTTAATTGACACTCTTGTGTCCCCCCTTTAATTTACAATGTTTTTACTTGTTAATGTCTTTAGCTACGACTAGTTACAACTAAATTTTATTTTTCTATAAATTCTCAAAACCACTCTCTTGGGACGATCCCAACCCTTGGTTGGGTTACTAAACTATTGTACGATTGTAGACACTTGCATCGGAGGTTGTGTCTTGATTATGCAAACATCAAAATGGCACCGCTGTCGGGGAGTGGTGTTATTTGAGAATATTTTGATTAGTAGAATTTTTGTTCTTCTTAGTTGTAGTCTACTTACCTAATTTTTAGTTTTGTTTTGTTTGTTGTGTGAATATTTCAGAATGCATGAGTGTTAATGGTACCAACGGTAGCTAGGTAGGCCACCAAGATGACTTCAAAAATCTCAACGATGTCCAAGAGCCCAACATCAATGGTCCCCACCTCATGGGAGGTGTAGGAGTCGTTCGTTTACCCNTTTCAGAAAGTATGAGTGTTAATGGTACCAACGGTAGCCAGGTAGGCCACCAAGATGACTTCAAAAATCTCAACGATGTCCAAGAGCCCAACATCAATGGTCCCCACCTCATGGGAGGTGTAGGAGCCGTTCGTTTACCCCCAGCCGATGGAAATGCAGTGTTCCGCATAACGAGCACCATGTTCAACTCTTGCAACTGAAGGGACTTTTCAGCGAACTACCTCATAAGGATCCTCACGAACATCTTCAAAATTTTGTAGATGTGTGCGGACCATTCTCGTTCAAAAACATCCCTCATGAGTTAGTCCGGTTGAGGCTATTCCCTTTTCTCGTTGATGGGAGAGGCTTGCAAGTGGTTAGCCGAGCTACCGCGTGAATCCATCACTTCCTGGGAGGAGTTGGTAACCGCATTTCAAGTGCGATTTTTCCCTCCCTCGAAGATGATGTCACTGCGGGATAGCATCCAGAGCTTTAAACGTCTAGAAATAGAGCCTCTGCACGAAACTAGGCTAAGGTTCAAACAGTTGGTGTTGCAATGCCCAACCTACGATTTATCAAACAACGTGCTACTTCAATACTTTTACTGGAGTTTGGATTCAATAAACAAATGCGTCGCATGAGCGCCAGAAGCCGAATTCGGAAGGTGGTAGGTTTGAGGATATGCTCTCGCGTATCCTCAACAAAGTTGAAGGGTCAGATAAAATGCTGAAAGAAATGAAAGAAGATGTTTCTACCCTTAGCCAGACCGTCACCTCCCATTTTATTTCAATCAAGCAGTTGGAGACCCAGATGGGTCAAATCTCGTCTCACCTAAATTCGAGACAGCAAGGGGGTTTGCCTAGTGATACTACGGCTAATCCTAAGAGCGAGGTTTGAAGGTGGACTTGCGTCGTGCCACGACGTTAACTAAGGCACTATTTGAGAGGCAACCCAAAAACCATTTATTGCTTTCTTAAGCTTTGATAAAATAATGGTGTATTGATTGGGCAAATGGAAGTGTGGAGAGTGAACGAAAAGTGCAAATTGGCGAGCAATAGATCTAGTTGGCGAGTCACCGAAAGAGTTAGCGAATCCGACCTTATCCGACGTTTGACTCAAGACATTGTCAACATTAGAGTCTGTAAAACTCGGTGATTTTTACATATTATTGGCGAATCGCCGACCATGTTGGTGATCACGATGGAAACCGCCGTTTGAACCCCCATAAACCAGAGGTTCTGTAAATTTCGGTGAAAAAACCAAATAGTTGGCGTTCCGCCGAGTGAGTAGGCGAGCTTGACTAATATCACCGAATGGACGAAAACTGGACAGTCTCTTAGCCAAAGGTTTTAAAAAATTTCAACTTCTTTTCTTTCCCTCACTTTTTCACCTTCCTAAACTCACACCTGCACTCTAATTTCTATATTTTTGCATTTCTAGAGTATTTTTAGTGTCGAATTGTACTACGAGTCGGATTACAGTGCTTCCTAGAATCTTAATATCCATTTGATCAGCACAAAAGGTTAGTGTCTCGAACCCTATAATTATCTTGTCAAAATTGTACTCATTTGCAAATATTGTAATCTTGTCGAAATTTGTTGAACCTTTCTAATTGGGTTTAATTGTTTATGTGTCATTTTTTCTTCGATAGCCCTGTCTTTATTGCCTAAACTGTGAAATTTTGTTCTCAATGCATCGAGTGGAGTTAATGTATGATGGGTGGTATTCGTATGTTATGGGTCCTGGTCGAATTTGTGCTTTCTGTGCTTAAATTGCATTTTCGGGGGGGTTGTGGGGTTGATTTTGAGAAGTTGGGTAAAAAAATAGGCACGTTGGGTCATTCGGCAAGCTCGCCGAACTATTCTGTGGTTCGCCTAATTACCCTATCTCGCTATTATTATCATGTTTTATTTGTTGTAGCATCTGTAACTTTCGGCGAGAAGTATGAGGTCGCCAAGAGCACTCAACAACTCACCGAAAATCTTCTTATTCGCCCTTTGTCTGAACCCCTAACTCTTTCTGCACTATGACCTTCGGCGGATTATCTGTGGTTCAGCGAATGTATTCGGCGGCACGCCGAATGGACTATCTAGTCTTTCTGCAGCTAAATGCCTGTGTTTTGGTTGTCAAATATGTTCTAACATTATCTCAAGACTTTGCAGACATGGCCAGACCAAAATTTGCAGGAAGAAACATGCTACCCACACACAGAAGAGCACAAAAGTTTAGAAGAACTGCTAGGAGCCAGAACAAGACAACCAGTTCGAGGAGGAGGATGCCCATCGGCCATAATATCCCTTCGTGGGCTCGAGGGTTCAGCAATGCGATACACGCCTTGTGGCGGCTCACGAGTTGGACCATATGATCGAGGCTAATATCGCTGCAAAAGCTAAAGCAGAGCGAAAAAAAGAAGAGAACCAGAAGCAGAATGACAACACTCCGGGTACTGATGCCCAGACAGATGGAGTGACTGCTTAAACATGATCCCTTCTTCACCTCCTTCTCTATTTTTCTTTAATTGTCATTTTGGATACTTTTATTTGCATTAAAGGACAAATATTTTTATTTGTGGTGGGGTGAGGCCACACCTTTTGTGTTAATAGTCGTGTTTTGTTTATATTTGGGTTGTTCTGTTTAAAATTGTGTTTATACTGCGTTTTTGTGGATGTTTGAGATTATGGCTCCCTTTTATTTCATTTTGCAAAATGATTTGGACCCTTCAGAAAATTTTTGAATTTTTCGCACATTTTCGTCACCCGTTATATGCTCTTGAATGTTGTTGTTCTTTTGCAAAATTTAAGTCTCGATTCCGATCAATACTGATGACTTGAATAGTGCTTACAATCGAACGAACATGAATGTGCGGCTACGATGAGGCCAAATGAAGTTGCATAGACAATATGTGAACTCTTTGCATCTCGTTATGACTAGCCTCGTATTGAATTGAGTCTCTTGTGATGATCATTGCACACTAGCGAAAGTGTGGAGTCTTGTTTAACTTATAGTGTCAATGCCTAGTGTGATGAGCTAACCTGTGAACTATGCATGATAGATCCTAGAATTTACCTCGTTGGTCCGGTCAACTAAGTGATGTTATATCTTGATATGATCTTAGGCAACTTCTACGAGTGTGAGCCAATTTGACATATACCTCTTTTGTGACCTACCTTGTGAGTGTGTGATTCTCTCTTGAACACCCGTTGAGCCTTACCTTTCTTTGGAAGAAACTTGATGAAATCATAACCTTTCTTTATCCACTACCTATAATCCTCTTGAATTGTGGTTAATTGAATAGCCAACTTAGGCCAAAAGTCTAAGTTGGGGGTATGGTGAAAAGATAAGGGCAAGTCAAGAAGTACAAGGAAAGTCTCCTCGACCTATGGTGTTGAGAAAAAATGGAATCCTTCCATTTAAAAAAAAAAGAAAAAGATAAAGAAAAGAGAAAAGAATGAAAAAGAAAGTTGCAGAATAAAGTGCAAAAGAAAGGGGGTTTCCAACACACTATGGGAAAGTGAATAATAGGATGACTTATGAACACTAAAGAAAATTATGAAGGAAAAGTAAATGAAGTGTTGTGAGCACCACATTTCATGAGGATGAAAGCCACTAAGCCTAAATGATCAAACCTTTGCACTCAACCCCGCCCCATTACAAGCCTTGAAAAAACCTTTTTGATCTTGAGTGAGCTGAAGCAAATGTTGATTGGAAAATACGGGCAAACATATGGATGAAAACATGCATTGTGTTCATCTTTGTGAGTGTGAGTGTTGCATCTGATTTCGAAACTTTAAACTGTGAAACCATTGTGTGAATATGGAATCATTCTTTGAGTGAGGGCATTTGAACACTTTGAAGTAAGTATTGTGAGCATGAGATTCTTTGATATTGGTGAGTCACAACTTGAATCTTTGAGTGCACATTTGATCTTTGCATAAGTAAATTGAGTCTTGTTGTGTGCATTCATGATTGAGTCTTGTGTAGCACTGCTCGAGACACCCTTTTTGAATGGCTGAACTTGAGTTTGCTTGAGGAATAGCAAAAGTTTAAGTTGGGGGTGTTGATGAGTCCACAAATTGGACTCATTCAGGGATATATTTTAATAGAAATTATGTCCTCAAATTCTTATTTTATCTCAATATATGATGAAAACCCTTAAGTTTGAGGTATTTGAAGTTTTAAGGAAAGCATGGACACTATGTCGCAAAAAGGAACGAAAAGGCTGAAAAGAACGAAGAAATGAAAGCCTGAGGATCACCAAGTCCACTTGGCGAGTCGCCGAAGGGTCGTACTTTGCCTTTTATTCCAGTGTGCTGAGCCCTGAAGAAAAGGATCAAGTCGGCGAAAAAAGGGAGTAGTTGGCGCATCGCCGAGCAGTTTCGCGAAGCAGTACCATGCCGCCCAATGACCCAGAGCATGACAATGCTGAAGGCTGGTGCAAGACGGTGATGAACTACACCAAAGGGTGAATCGTCGAGTTGATCGGCGATTCCGACTAACAACGCCGAATGATCTGCTGCAGCACAAAATTGTGAAACCTATAAATACTAGTTATAGTTTTAGTTTTAGTGTGGAACAATTATTATAATTTTCACTTAGAATCGAACAATTGTGATAATTTTCATATAGAATAGTACTTTTTGGTATTTTTGCTCTAAGTTTGAGAGGGTTTTGAAGACTTGAAGAAGATGAGGTTTCATCTCCAAGGATTTGGACTTGGGTCACTTGGATTCTTCATTCTTGGCCTGTAATAAGACTTAAATCTTCATACCTATTTGAATGCAAGCTCATTTAGGTATAAATTTATATCTCTTGATGTGTGGCCAAAAACCCCAATTCTTGGGGTGTGATTTAGCGAATATGGGTTAAGATAATTGTTGGGTCTTGATTGCTGATAGTTTATTCGTAGTTTAAATGTAATTTCGTTTAGTGGTTGTGGATGAATTTAATGAATTTGTAGTTGCAAATAGAGGTTTATTTATGTGTTTTCGACTTGCTCGAGAGAGAGGTCGTAAAACTAAAACCACTAAATTGATGGTCGACGTGAGTGGGTCGACACGAGGTTCAACTCGAGAGAGTGAACCCTAGTCCTATGTCCACACACTCAGCTCGAGAGAGTGAGTGGGTTAAGTCATAGGCTGGTCTTCATGCGACAAGTGGATGTCCGAGAGGAACGCATTTGAAACGGGGTAAGTTGCTCGAGAGAGAAATTATCCCCCTTAAAGTTTAGCCTAGTCACAATTATTTTATGAATCTTCTATCGAAAGCATGTACCCAATAATCTAGCTTAACCCGTATTCCCATCACATCCCAAGGATCCCCTCTCATTACGTAGAAACCCTTGTTTATTTTGTTGTTTTTATTTACTTGTGACAAAACCCCCATTGTTAATTGACACTCTTGTGTCCCTCCTTTAATGTACAATGTTTTTACTCATTAATGTTTTTAGCTACGACTAGTTAAAACTAAATTTTATTTTTCTATAAATTCTCAAAACCACTCTTTTTGGACGATCCCAACCCTTGGTTGGGTTACTAAACTATTGTACAATCGTAGACACTTGCATCGAAAGTTGTGTCTTGATTACGCAAGCATCACCTACATTTTTCATCCAAGATCAACAATCCATGTTGGATGGTTATTGTTTCTCCTAGTATAACCTTAACACTCTTTACATTTAGTTATATCATGTCTTCTAGTATGAATAAACTTTAATTGACTATTTGCCCCCACTTCTAAATGCTATTAAGTAAGAATCTCTCTTCTTAAAACATTTGCTTGCTATAATTAAATGATACATTAAAACTAACCTTAGGACAACATTTTCTTCATCATTCCTAGTGTCATAACCATATTCCATGTGCACTTGATTAAAATCATAACTATCATTATCCACATGCCTATTTAGATCTCCTATATTAAGAATTTGTTGGTTGCATAGAATCACTTGAATCTAGGTGTCAATATCTTCCCAAAATTTAGTTTGACCTTTAGCATCAAATCAAATTTGTAGAGTATAAGCACTAATAATATTGGTTTTTCCATTTTACCAACAAGAGTAAACGAGAAAATCTTATTACCAACTCGTTTTACCTCTACGACTTTGTCCTTAATCTTGGTTCTAAAATAATTCTCACAATATTCCTAGTTTTATAAATCTGAAAAAACTATAATCAATATCCTGTGTTGCCTACCTCTCTAGCCTTTTGCACATTTCATTTAGTTTTCCGTAGGCATACAATATTAACTCTCCTCTTTTTTAAGGTTTCCATTAATTTTCTTCAAGTCTCTATTCTAGCTACCTATCTAATTTTTCCTTTCTAGACTAGTTTTTTTATCCTAATCCATTCACAATACGAGAATCCTTTCTTAATTTGCATTGCATCCAAATGTTGATGTGATTAGAATGCTTTATTTATCCACACCCATCCAAGATGTGTGGCCTTTCGACTTTACACAACTTCTATTAAGAATTTGTTAGTTGCATAGAATCACTTGAATCAAGGTGTCAATATCTTCCGAAATTTAGTTTCACCTTTAGCATCAAATCCAATTTGTAGAGTATAAGCACTAATAAATTGACATGAAATGTAAGGGGGTTAAATGATCAAAATAAGAAAACAATGGTGAAGAGTCTAATGAAAAAATGGAAGGCGGATGTTTACTGTTTTCAAAAAACAAAGCTCAACAAGGAGGTTGAAGTAATGTCTAAGAAATTATGGTCATGCCGATGGATGAAATGTGGTTACCTGGAAGTTGTGGGTACCAGTGAGAGGTCCTTATGGTGTGGAACAGTTGAAGCTGGTCAATATTTCATCACTTATGAGTTTGTCTCAACTCATAATCTCTATACATGGTACCTCACTGGAGTGTATGCTCCTCATACCAGGAATGAGAAGTTAATTTGCTCGAAGGAACTAATTGTTGTTAAAACCATTTGTGGTGGTCCTTAGGTCACATGTGGAGACTTTAATACTAGAACTATGGAAGAAAGAAAAAGATGTAACTGAATATATTTTATTATGTCTAATTTATCAACATGGATACATGAGATGGAATTACATGACCCCAGCTACATGGTGGAGTTTTTACGTGGTTCAGAGGCCTCAATCACCCAAGTGCAGCTAGGCTAGACAGATTCCTACTCTCTATAGAATGGGAAGAAGAATTCAAAAATATCAAGTAAAAGCTACTACCTAGAGTCATCTCTGATCATTGCCTTATCATGTTAGAATGTGGAAATTGGGAGAAGAAAAGGTCAAATTTCAAGTTCGAGAACTGGTGGCTCAAGGTGGAATGAATTCTTGGTGGAATGATGTCTAGACTATAGACTCAATGTTAAGCTAAAAATGCTCAAGAAAAAACTCAAAGAATGGAGCAAAGCTAACGTTGGGAAGCTAGTAAACAAGAAGAACAACTTATTGGAAGAACTGGCTGAAATTGATGAGTTACATGGAACAAGAGATTTGACTAAAGATGAAATGATGATAAGAGCCACCATAGTAGTGGAGTTGGAAGAGTTGGCAAAAAATGAAGAATCAAGGTGGAGATAGAAATTCAGAGTATTATGGCTGAAACAATGGGATAATAATACAAGGTTTTTCCAAAGAATGGCAACATCACACAAGAGGAACAACACCATTGACAGGCTGATAGACAAAGGAGAGATTGTAGAAGACCCAATAGAAATCAGAAACATTATGATTGATTTTTATAAAAAAGCTCTACACTGAATCTAAAAACTGGAGACCTAGATAATATTTCTTGGACTGTCCAACTATAACTCAGGAGAAACAGACTTGTATGAAAATACCTTTTACTGAGGAAGAGGTCCTGGGATGCTTAAAACAATGTGATGGAGATAAAGCTCCAGGTCCTGATGGCTTCATAATGAGTTTCTTCAAGTCGTGTTGGGGAACATTGAAATCTGATGTTTACCATTCACAATTTTCACCAAATGGAAGTCCTTGAAAAAGCTTTTAATGCCACTTTTATAGCATTGATTCCTAAAAAATCTGGGGTAGAGGAATTAAAAGATTTCAGACCTATTAGTTTAATAGGGGGAGTATATAAGATTATTTCCAAACTAATCACCGAGAGGTTGAAGACAATAATGGGGAGATTGATTAATGTACACCAAATGGCTTTCCTAAAAGGAAGGCAAATTATAGATGTCTCACTTATTGCTAATAAATTGGTGGACTCGAGAGTCAAACAAAAAAAGGCTGGTATCTTGTGTAAGCTGGATATAGAAAAGGCATATGATCGTGTTAATTGGTCTTTTTCTACTAAAAATCTTGAAGGACATGGGTTTTAGAGGAAGTGGCTTAATTGGATAAGCTTATACATATCCATTGTTAAGTTCTCACTAATTATATGGAAACTCTGAAGGTTTCTTCCAATCTCAAAAAGGGCTAAGGCAGGGGGACCCTCTCTCACCCTTCATATTCATTCTAGTCATGAAAGACCTCAACCACATGATAAGGAGAGCAAATGTCAATGGATGGTTAATAAGTTTTAAAGCTCAAATGTAGGGGAATATGGAGAATGAGTTGGGGGTTACTCATTTACTTTATGCAGATGACTCTCTGATTTTCTGTGAGGCTGAGGTGACCCAAATTAGACACATCAGAGCAATTCTCACTATTTTTTAAGGTGTTTATGGGCTCCATGTTAATTGGAAAAAGAGTTTCCTCTATCCAGTAAATCATGTAAGTAACATGGACTTGCTAGCTAGCAATCTTCGTTGCCAACTAGCTACTCTTCCCACAAAGTATTTGGGCATGCCTTTGGGAGCACAAAACAAGGACATATGAGTGTGGAATGATGTTCTGAAGAGATATGACAAGAAACTTGCAAGGTGGAAGAGTCATTACCTCTCTTTGGGAGGGAGATTGACCCTTGTCAAGTCAATCCTATCCTAGATGCTTTATCTTCCTACATGATGAGTCTTTTCCCTATTCCAGAGAACATTGAGAAAAGGATCAACAAACTTAGAAGATCTTTTCTTTGGAATGGAAAAAGAGAAAATAGAGGTTACAAGCTAGTCAAGTGGGATATTGTTACTCTTAGTAGGAAGCATGGAGGACTGGACATGAAAAAGCTAAGCCCCAGAACTCCTACCTTCTATAGAAATGGTTGTGGAGATTCTGCACTGAAGAGCTATCACTATGGAATAGATTCGTCATTGACAAATATGGACTACAAAGTCATTAGTCTACTGAGGAGGTTCTGGGAACTTTTGGGTGTAGTTTTTGGAAGACCATAAGAAGATTATGGCCATAGTTTAAAGATAGCATCTCACTTAAGGTGGGAAATGGCAGGAAAATTGACTTCCGAATGATTTATGGATTAGAGAAGAATGCCTTGCAACTTTATTTCCAGATTTGGTTATACTCAGCCAACAAAACAAGGACATAATTTCTCAGATATGGAGACCTCAGGGATAGAATTTCTTGTTCAGAAGACCCCTCAATGACTGGAAAATAGAGAGAATCAGTACTCTATTTCAAATCCTAAATACCTTCCTAGGCACCTCCAATGAGCCTGACAAGCCTATATGAAAATTACAGAGAAAATAAGTGTTCACAATGAAGTCTTTCTACTGGAGTAGCAATGTTGGTCAAAGAAGAAATAGAATCTGGCCTTGGAAACTAATTTGGAAGATAAAAATACCTCTAAAAGTATCATGTTTCTCTTGGTTGGTGAGTAGAAGGGCATGTCTAACACATGAAGTGCTTCAGAAAAAAAAGAAGACATATTTGTTCGAGATGTTTTATGTGTGATCAAGATGTTGAAGTCAACGGACATTTGTTCCTCCACTGCAAGGTAGCTACCAACCTATGAACATGTTTTTCTGCATCCTTGGTATAGGCTGGGTAACTCCACAAACCACTAAGGGTATGTTAGACAACTGGAAAGAGATAGGAAGAAGACATTTTACTGAAGGTTGGTGGGAATTAATACCAGCTTGCATTTGGTGGACTCTATGGAAAGAAAGGAATGCTAGATGTTGTGAGGACAAAAGTAACAACATCAAGAAGATAAGGATGAATAGCCTTAGTTTTTTTATACTTTTGGTGTAAACAGGATATGAGGGGGATATAGAACTTTTTGTTGATTTCATAAGCAATTTGTAATCTCTCTAGGGGTAGGTTTTGTTATGCTCTGATGAGATTGTAAGTGACATATGCTCATCCTTATTTGATGATGAGACTTTTGTGAATATACAGTTACCCTTATCTCAAAAAATATATAAATTGATTTTTCCAGTTTACCAACAAGAGTAAACGAGATTATCTCACTACCAACTCGTTTTACCTCTACGTCTTTATCCTTAATCTTGGTTCTAAAATAATTCTCACAACATTCCTAGTTTTATAAATATGTAAAATACTATAATCAATATCTTGTGTTGCCTATTCCTCTAGCCTTTTGCACAGTTCATTTAGTTTCTCAAAGGCATACAGTATTAACTCTCCTATTGTGTAAGGTTTCCATTAATTTTTGTCAAGTCTATGTTCTAGCTACCTACCTGAATTTGTCTTTTCAAGACCATCTTTTTTATCCTAATCCATTCACAATACGAGAATCCTTTCTTAATTTGCACTACATCCAAATGTTGATATGATTGGATTGCTTTATTTATCCACACCCATCCAAATGGGTGGCCTTTCGACTTTACACAACATTTGGATGTTGATGAGACGAGACTAACTTCTTTCCCACACTCATTCATGATAGGAACCCTTGTCATACTCTCTCACAACTAGGAAACAATGTGATGGAACCCCTTATTTATTTCTCATCACTTGGGTGAATGTAACGCGTGCCTAGGTGAGAAAGTCCTAATGATATCTATGATATGAGAAATTCTAATTGAAATTGGTTAGTTTTACAGTGGAAGCTAGCCTACTAGTAATCCTCCTCCTTTATTCAGGTTTGGAATCTGCAATGGAGGTAAGCTAATAAAATTGGTGGGGGGGGGGGGGGGGNGGTTCAAAAAACATCCCTATAACCCCCGAAGTAAGTGTACAAAAACAATAATAATATACCTAGTATAATCTCATAAGTCAGGCCAGGAGAAGGTGATGTGTAAGCAGCCTTACCCTATCTCACAGAAAAGTTGTTTTCGATTAAACCTCAGCTAAAGTAAGTCATATAAAAAATGTATGAAAAGGAAATACAATAATAAAGAAGTCATGCTGAAAGTAATGGAAAAAGAGATAGCATCAACAATAAATAATATGATAACCTAAAAGGAAATAACAAGTAATAATTGTATGGATCATGCAAAAAACTAGACAATGCTCGACTACCTACTAATCTTCTATTCGAACCTTTGACCTATATATCCTCCTATCTAGGGTCGTCTCCTCGGTAAGCTACAAGACTGTCATGTCTAGTCTAATTATCTCTTTGCAATACTTTTTCAGCCCACCTCTACCTCTCCTCAGATCAACCATAGTCAACCTCTCACACTTGCTCATTTGAGCATCTGTGCAACTCTTCTTCACATGCCTGAACCATCTCAACCTTCACTTCCCTCATCTTGTCCATCGTGGAGGCCACTATCACCAAATCACAAATATATTCAATCCTAACTATATTATTTTAATATGCTCACACATATATCTCAATGTCCTCATTTTCATTACTTTCATCTTTTGAACGTGCGAGTTATTGATTGGCCCGAACTTCATCTGATACAACAGAGTTGGTCTAACAACCGCTCTATAAAACATACCATTAAATCTTGGTGGTACATTATTATCGTAGAAAACATAGAATTTAAGTTTTCATTTCATCCACCCCACTCCAATATGATATGTAACATCATTGTCAATCTCCCCATTTTTTTGAAATATTGACCTAAGATAAATGAAACTCACTCTCTTGGGATGAACTGTGTATCAATCCTCACTTCAATATCTGCTTCATGCATTATCACTACTAAAAAAACTGTGAATACCGACCTAAAAATACCGACCTCCGGAGGTCGGTTTTCCTTGAAATACCGACCTAAAACCGACATCCCAGCTTAGGTCGGAAAAAGCTTGGTCGCTATTCAATACCGACCTCTGGAGGTCGGTATTTACTGACCTCTCGAGGTCGGTTTTTATTTTATGTCGGAATATTCATTTTTTTAAATTCCGACCTCTGGAGGTCGGTATTTCTATTTTTGTAATGTTGAAATTCCGACCTCCGGAGGTCGGTATTTTTATTTTTGTATTTTTGAAATTCC
>NC_064286.1:12019876-12026896 GCF_019186545.1 Solanum stenotomum | reverse complement strand
ACACTACTAAAAAAACAGTGAATACCGACCTAAAAATTTCCGACCTCAAATGGAGGTCGGTAATTTCCGACCTCCGGAGGTCGGTATTTACAACTAGTCGGTTTTTATGCAAAATAAAGAGGGAAAACCAAATTCCGACCTCCGGAGGTCGGAATTTTCCCGGAAAAAATAAATTACAATAAAAATACCGACCTCATGAGGTCGGTATTTTAATTACATACTACCGACATTCGGAAGTCGGAATTATAAAATATTTAATTGAGAAAAAATTTCGACCTCAGGAGGTCGGAATTTTTAATGAATTATAATAAAAACCGACCTCTTGATGTCGGTATTATTTTCTCAATTAAATATAAAAAATACCGACCTCATGAGGTCGGTATTTTTATTGTAATTTATTTTTTCCGGGAAAATTCCGACCTCCGGAGGTCGGAATTTGGTTTTCCCTCTTTATTTTGCATAAAAACCGACTAGTTGTAAATACCGACCTCCGGAGGTCGGAAATTACCGACCTCCATTTGAGGTCGGAAATTTTTAGGTCGGTATTCACTGTTTTTTTAGTAGTGTATGTCTTTGAACTTGCTACTCGTGTTCTTTGTCCTGAGCCTGTTTGGATTAGCTTTTGACTTTTGACTTATAAGCCAAAAATCATAAGTTAAAAATTCTAACTTATGACTTTTGGATTATTTTTACCATATTAGCTTAAAACCAAGTACTTATAAGCACTTTGTAAATTTACCCAAACACTTTAAAAGTGCATAAAAGTTTATTCTGGCATAAAAACACTTAAAATAAGTCAATCCAAACAACTCATGTTCAACTTGAACCCTTTAGACTCTAGGGTTTTTTTCCAAACCTCCAACCTATCGTTAACTTTGTCACATATCTCATCGGCCTTTCGCAAATGTCATACACCATCGCACTTCCCTTAGAATATGTTGTGTTAATTCATCCATCACCAAGACTAATAACAATGACCTAAAAGTAGATCTTCGGTGCAACCCCATCACGACTTCAAAGTGTTTTGGGTCTCTTCCCACTATAATTACTCGGATCTTAAAACTCTATCATACATGTCCATACATGTCCCTAATCGCCCCTATTGTATGCTAGGCGTACACCTCAATTGATATGCCTTATATTTTAGTTTGTTTAATAAGTCATTTCATTTAATAACAAATTCACTCACCTTCTAAAATTTTGTGCCCTATTAAATTAAAATATAAAATAAAAGAGGGATAAAACTGCACACATGAAAGCAATCAAATATGTACTCCATGACATATAAAATTCAAAGAAAACAAACAACAGCAACCTAACACATAAAACTGTGTACCTTTAAGGATTATAGTAGCAACACAATTGAAAAAATTAGCCAAATAAATAAAATTGTGTACCCATTAAGAATTCTATCAGCAAAACGAAGCTCCATTGTCGCCGTACTTCTCTCCTATCGCTATGGCTGATTTGAGTGTCAATTTTGTCAGCTTGAGAGCCTATTTTGTTTTTGTGGGAAAATAAAAAGGAAAAAGAAAAGCTTTTTGAGCTGAGTAGTGGCATTGTATTCTCTGTGGCTAAACACTTGTCTCCATTCTTACCCATTTCGATTTTCAATATCCACTTTCGCAAAGTCACTTTACCATCCCTTTAAATTTATGTGATATAAAAATAAATTAATTAATTAATTAAAGTTGATTTTAGATTAATATTTATGCTAACTATTGCATCTTAGAATACTTTTTATGTTTTTTCTTAAAAAATCATATACTTCTATTATTTTTATATCCCAATTTATGTAGCACAAATAAAATTTTCTTGAGTTAACTAAATTTTTTATATATCTTTAATTTTTTTTTATAGTATTATGTTATTTTCAAAGAACATGTGTTTTCCCTTGCTCTTAAATTTAAAATTGTTAATTACTGGGTTTTTTTTTTTATAGTATTGCGTTATTTTCAAAGAATATGTGTTTTCCCTGTTCTAATTATAGAATTTTGAGAGTTAATTATTTTTTTCTATATTTTTTAAATATTTTAATTTATTAATTATCATGATTTATAATACTTCTTACATAATTTTTAAATAATATATTTTACTTCAATTATCGTAATTTATGTGACACAATAGAATTTCGAGAATCGCTTACAAAAATTGATTTTTCTAAATTTTTAAGTTATTAATTATTGTGATTTATAGTTTTTTTATTTCATTTTCATTAATATAAGTTATTTTCTATGCCCTTATTTATGTGGCATTAATAAAATTTTAAGAGTAATTTCCGAAATTCAACAACAAAAAGATGATAAATTTTCATAACCAAACGCCTTCATTCTTTAAATAATATTAGATGTTTTTAGAAAATTTTATGCTCTTTGAAAAAAAAATACCTATTTGATAACTTTAATCATAATAATAGTGTTCTTAAATATTTTTGTATCTTGTAAATGTTTCACTTTGGTAATTAATACCAACAATAGTTAGTGCAGTAAAAGATTCTTTTATGAAAAAATATTTATTTATTATTTTATATAATGCGATATAACTGAGCATTAAATTATAATGGACTTGTGGTCCGAGTTTTTTCTCCATCTCACGTATAACAAAGTTTTTTTTATGGAGAAATATAACTTGGCATCAAGAAAAATGGACTTTTGTTACAAATTAAAATTATTATTTCCTTCATTTCAAGCAGAATGAATTTTTATTTTATTTTTGTTTAAAAAAAATTACATATTTTTTTTACAACACTTTAATTTCAGTTTTCGTCGTAATATATTTAAGACCATAAAATTAAAAAATATTTGTTATATTTGTTATTACTTAAATTTAGGATAACAAAATTGAAAGTTTTCTTTATTGTTTTAAACTTCGTGTAAAATTAAACTAGACCATTTTTTAAAATGGGAGAAAGTATGAGATTTTGTTACTTAAATATGTTATATCAACTCTTAACTACCACTAAAGAGCACATCATTAAGAGATCGTTTGGTCCATATACTACTTACGTGGAAGGTTATAATGCACAAATTATTTAGGTGATGATAAATAATACTAAAAATTATTATATTTGAATTACTTATTGAGTATTTTTATCAGTGATCGAGTCAGACATTTTATGAAGGGTGTGTAACATTTAAAGAAGTAACTAACAAAAAAATTTAGCTGGTAAGCTCACATCTATCCTGCATAAGATAGTGATTTTACCATCGATCATGATCGTAATAATTTGTTTTCAACCAAATACAATTTATATATATTTTTATTTTCAGTATGGATTGCTTGTAGTTACAAAAACACACGGTAAATCATATAGATGGAAATAATGATTTTATACTGTACAAATCAAGATTTTTATTAAACACATATCACACATTCAAAAAAACATAATGCTAATTTATTGATTTTTACTTAAATCTAAATTATTTTTATCATTGATTTTGCTACTTCTTAATTTAATGAATGTTAAATTTGTTGTGCTTTATAAAGAATACTAGACACAAGTGCCCGTACTAGTACGGCCTCAATATCTATTATATATATTTTTGTATCACTTTATGTGACATATAGAATTTAGATAGTCAATTAAATTTTAATATTATTTCTAAATATTTTAAATTGTTAATTATTATAATTTATAGTATTTTTACGTAATTTTTAAATAATATATATTACTTCTCTTGTCTCAATATATGTAGCACAGATAGAATTTAAGAGTCAATCAAATATTGTCAATTATTGAGATTTACAATACTTTCTACTTAGTTTCCGAATTAAATATTAGAAGTACATGTTACTTCTTTTGATTATTGTAATTTATAGTACTTTTTCCATAAATTTTTAATAATTTATGTTACTTCTGTTATCCCAATGTATGTAGCACAAATAGAATTTCAAGAGTCAATCAAATGTTGTTAATTATTGAGATTTACAATATTTTGTAGTTTTCAAATTAAATATTACATGTTACTTCTTTTGATTATTGTAATTTATAGTACTTTTTACTTTTTAAGTAAATTTTTATAATATATGTTACTTCTCTTATCCCAATGTATATGACACAAATAAAATTTTAAGAGTCAATCAAATGTTGTTAATTATTAAATATTAACTACTAAAATTGTATTAATTTACAATTGTCTTCATTATCTCATGTACTACAAAAATATTATATACATTAAAGTGGACGATTTTTTAAGATTGATTTTTTTAATAATAATTGTGATTAACAAAAAGTTATTGTGATTTTTTTTTTTTTAATTAACAAAAGCTAAATTGTGAATATAGAATTTTTATAAAGAGAGAGAGAAAATATGTCTATGAATAAAGGATAAGCACATAGGACCACAATTGTGGAAAAGCTAAGGGACTTGACAGGTGTACTCTCTGACATCACTATTGGTGCCTTTTAAAATAGAATCATCCTTTTGTTTTGCAATATTTACGAAATTATCTGCA
Organism: Solanum stenotomum; assembly: GCF_019186545.1. Lineage (NCBI taxonomy): Eukaryota > Viridiplantae > Streptophyta > Magnoliopsida > Solanales > Solanaceae > Solanum > Solanum stenotomum. The sequence continues at coordinate 12,022,441 of NC_064286.1, read as the reverse complement.
GGCAATTATATAATAAAAGATCAAATCCAGGGCAAAATCAAAACATAAAAAAGCAATGCATGGGCTGCTCTTTGAATTAAGCAAAAAAATAATTGGGCTTTGTGTCAAAATCTCAAAACGTCTAACAATCGATCCTACAATGTATGTACAACATGTCTCATGTCTGTTTATTGCCACTTATATATAAGTAGTAGATATGTGAAAATCCTAATCAAAAGTGTCAAATCCCAGTTAGTTCTCTCGATTCACCTATAAAATTATGGAAGAAATCATGTTATTATGAAGAAAAAAAATGAGGTCCTCTTAGTAACCTACTTAGGAGGGAAGAGAAAATACAACGATATATGGATAATTACATATAATCTTTTCTTCTAATTTTTTAGATAGAAACTTGTTTGAAATACTATTTAATATTTAATAAAATAAATATCCAACATGAAAGTTTCAATTAAATTTAGTTATTAATAAATATTTATTTTGTCTTAATTTATGAGACATATTTTGTTTTTTAGTATGTTACAAAATGAACGATGTCTATAATTAGAAATAATTTAACTTTAAAATTATACTCTTATTTAATTTTAAATTAATCTTTTCTTTATAATAAAATAAATTATAACTACATTAATAATTAAATAATGTAATGACGGAAATAATATCTAATAGTTCTAATTTCTAGTGAAGAAAAGAAAGTTAGTATAGGACCAACAAAAAACTCTTAGAAATTTGACTAAATAAAAATAAATGAAGTTAAAAGCAAGAGTCGAATCCTTTGACCACTCAGTCGCTCACACGCTTTTTACTACTGAGCCAAAGGCACTAACTATATTAAGGTTGCGCAAATTTAATTATATAAAAGACATTCAATAAATTTAACCTATGTATATCGTGTAATTTTTTGACGAAGAATGTTCACGTGCACAACCTTAATGGGCTAAAGCTCCGCCCTGATTTTTGTCGTTAAATTATTTAATCCATAGATGTATTTTTATTACCAAATAAAATAATATATAAATTATCACACAATTTGACGTGGGTACTTTTTAATATCATCAGTAAACACTATCTGTTTAAAATTGGGATCGACTCTTTTATACTCATCCAAACGACCCTAGAAGTAAAATATAAAATTTAAGTTACACTTTTTTAAAAATAGGTAAGTGTATGTGCATTCATTGATAATAAATGTATATAAAATAAATTATTATTCGTATGTTTTATTATTAAGTATATCTTTTTTAAAATATAATAACATAAAAAGTTTTAAAATTAAAAAAAAATGTATACTTGAAAAGCAACATGATAACTCATCATCACACTTAAATTGGATATTGATATCAAAAATTAAAAATTTATTGATGTCGATTAAGAGTTACCTTATTTATTATAAACAGAAATAAGATAATGAGCAAAAGTTAAAAATTACATTGGTAAAATTTCAATTAATTTAAAGTCACTTCCTATAGATTTTAAACGAGGAACCATATAATCAATATAATTTTATTTGATTCAAAAGCTCTTAAATATTAGGAGTTTTGCATTTTATAACTAAGTAGAAGTTTGTTATAAAATATTATAGTGTGGATGTCCACTACACCAAGAAGTTACTCTCACCCATTATTTCCATTACTTTCCTCCATTATGAAGATAACAATAACCTCCTTAACCTCCACCTTTATAACCATTATTCTTGTAACCTTTCACTTCCATAACCTCCTCCATTATATTCATGTTAATGTCATGTTTATGACTAACCTTTTGTATGCCTCTATGTGACATTATAAATAGAGGCATAAGGGTGCATATTGTATACACTTGAAAGAAAGAAAGCTATCTTATATTGTTCCTTTTTGTCTTATATTCTTCTTGTATTTATCTTTATATTGTTCTTTTGTTCTTAAGCTTTACAACACGTTATCAACATGAATGTTTTACCATTGAAAGATTGAAGCAAAGTAAATAAAAGAAGGTAAAATAATTGTGTTTGTTTTTCTCTCGGGAACAAGGTAAATTATTGTGAAATCTATTTTATAATTTACTTGTGAACAAGTTGAATGGTTAATTTTATTGCTACTGTGCATTTTTTTTCACCTATGACTATATATATATGTATGTATGTATTTTGTATGTGAAACTTATTTTATATTTTATTTATGATTATGCTCACTGTTTTGGTTATTACATAAACTTTTAGGGTGTGTTTGGTATGAACAATTTTCTCATGTTTGGTTGGGCTAAATATTTTGGAAAATGTTTTCCAAATCAACTCATTCTCCTCAAATTTAAGGAAAATGACTTCCCTTCTAAACTTAGGAAAACATTTTCCAAAACTCTCTTCCAACTTCAAATTACAATTATTTTTTTGTTGAAAAAATCAATTTATTTTGTCCCTACCCTCAAACCACCCCCAACCACCCCCCACCCCCCAAAAAAAATTAAAAATTTAAAGCTTGTTTTTAAATTCAATTTTTTTACCCCACCCTCATCCCTACTCCTATCTCCTCCCAAAAAAATATTAAAAATTGTTTTTAAAAGATATTTCTAATTTCAATTTTTTACTTTTTT
>NC_064286.1:12007976-12019580 GCF_019186545.1 Solanum stenotomum | reverse complement strand
CCAGCCCCCCACCCCCCCAAAAAAAATTTAAGCTTGTTTTTAAAAAATATTTTCAACTTCAAAATTTCAATTTTTCACCCCTACCCTCGACCCCCACCCCCCAAAAAAAATTAAGTTTGTTTTTAAAAACTATTTTCAATTTCAAAAATTATTTTCTACTCTAGTAAAAATAAAAGATATTTCTCAAAAATATTTTTCATTCATAAATCAAACACTAAAAATCTTTTCCGGAAAATATTTTCTACTCACCAATCAAACATGAGAAAATAAGTCAAAAATCAACTTGTTTTCCAGAAAAACATTTTCCATGGAAATCATTTTCCTTCATGCCAAACACACCCTTCATTTATTTTGTTTTGTGTGTGAAATATTTTGGGTTCACATGGAAATTGATAAAGGGGTGGTGGTAGTGAGCATTTTTATTTTAGTGTAATTGAAATTATTATTTTCTTAGTGTGCAATTGATTCTTTGATTTATAACGGTAATTCACTAGCTTAATTATTGTGCACCAAACATAATATAATATAATGCTATATGTAACTCTCTGTTTTGGACAAGTTTAAGATATTAGTACATACTTTGTTGAGAATATTTTTATTGTGTTTCTTTTGTTCTATATTTATTTGTGCATGCTAATCACAAAGTGACAATATTTTTTTAAGGCTCAATGGTGAGTCCAATTATATCTGCTTTATTTTGTCATTGATTGAGGGTAAGACGAAGGATTCAAGTCCTATCTAGGCCTGGAAAGGGGACGGGGATGGGGATGGGGATGGGACAAGAGGGGACGGGACGGGTGGGGGACGACCTTGACCAGGATTCCACCAGTACCGGGCCAGGCAGGACCGGGTTTGGTGGGACAAAAATACGTCCCATCCCATCCCACTATATATACAAGATGGGATAGTGTTTGGTAGGACGGGATGTAGGTTTTTTTTTTATATATGTTTATTTATTTGTATTGAAGTTATATATTTTTGAATAACATGATAACATTTTTAGCTAAGTAAAAATGCTTAAGTTTTGAAAAATTCAAATTTCATCTTTTAAATTTCAAGTTATGAAATAAAAGTATTTGAAATTTCAAACTTGAAAGTTCAAATATGTATTTTAAATTTCAAAATTTAAATTTAAACTTTCAAATTTTTATTTTAAATTTCAACTTTCAACTTTCAAATTTTAAATTTTAAATTAAGTATTTTAAAGTAAGTTTAGTATGTATGTATGTATTAAAATTAAAATGCAAGATAAATTTTGTATAAAAGAGACTTGAATAAAGCCTTTAAATTTATTCAAATAAAATCTAATTGCAATTTACAACTTAAAAGTTACAATTTACAAATATTAGATGAGTAACTAATCTACACAACCACCTTCTAGGAAGGGTTCTGTTTCAATAAGTTCTCATATGTAAATCAAATATTAGAGAAGTAACTAATCTACGCAGCCACCTTCTAGGAAGGGTTCTGTTTCAATTAGTTCTCGAATGTAATCTAATATTTGTATTCTCCAAGAAAACTCGATTCTAACTCTCATATCAAATAGACGGTAACATCCTCCGGTCTTGGCAATGATGCTAGAAACTCTTAGGCCTCTAATTCATCGTCACTAGATCCAATTGCTAAATTAATCCAAGCTTCTTGTTTGGAAGTTAACTTTGGCAAATTATAATTCCCCTCTCAGCGTTGACCCAATCTCTAAATAAAACTGATGTCTCCAAGCTTTCTTCTGTCAATGAATGTCTGTGATCTCCAAGTTGAAATCTTGCCGCACTAAAAGCAGCCTCCGAAGCAACTGATGAAGTGTGAATAGCTAGAACATCACGAGCCATTTTGCTAAGAATTGGAAATGCATTGTCATGTCTCCAACATCATGCTAATATTTCTACGTTGCCATGCTGTCGTCAACTGTTTCCAAAGATTGATTAAGATATTCTTCAAAATAATCATGGTTAGTAGAATTAAGACCAAGAAAACCTCGCATAAAATTATCAATTACCTCTTTACTGGCAGCATTAGAAGTTTGAGCAACTTCTCCTTTAGTACTTTCTATAGTTCTATATTTTTCATACAAAATTTTGGCTTCTACTTTTATGCTAGATTTGTACATTTCACGAGTTGGAACTTCTTCCGGTAAAATTTCTAAAATATCATAAAAAGTTTCAACAAGTCCCTGCACACCTCGTAATTTATATTGAGGGTTAAGTAAAGTTTCAGTTAAATAAATTTGAGGAATAGGAAAAAAAATTAATTTTTTTCAATCATACCTTCAATTGCCACTTTATTATATTTACGTTGTGTTGGTGGATCACCGGGGTTAGAAGCATCCAATGTTCCTTGAACCATGTTAGAATCCCCTACCGATTGATTAACATTAATATCAACATCATTAACTTCAATTCCTTTTTTTATGGGCTTGAGCTTTGGCTGCTTTATTCAATCGGCATACAAGATAACAAATGTCTATTTAAGTCCCTCCGTCCCACCTTGACCTCCACCTTGTCTGTGTATAAAGTGTTGCTTACACTTACTACAAATAGCAATAGAGTTTTCCTTATCTAAAGTCATAAGTTGCCACACAATATAAGTTTTAGGTAATTGATACTTCACCTTCTCCCTTGTAGGAGGTACGGAGGGGGGACCTTGACAATTTTGCTCAGTTGGAACTTCCGTCACCGGACTAGTAGGTGTTTCTTCTAATTCATCTTCTTCTGAATCAACTTCTACTTCTTCACCTGAATTTTCATCACAATTATTATTAACTATTACCATAACGTCGTTCTAAAACTTCACGATCAATTTCAACATTTGAATCAATATCAAAATGAGGAGTAAAAGAAGTATCATCAACATAAGTAGAATCATTTGTATTAAATCTAACTATGGGCATTGATTTAGAAGAAGAACCACCACATTTACTTTTATTGTTTTCCTAACTACTTATTTTAGAAAAAATAAATAAATTAGTAATAGCGGTTGCTACTTTCTCTTTACCGATAATTTTTTTTTGTTAGAACTCATATTTAAAAAAATGTGAAGTGTAATATAATAATAATAATAATAACACAAAAACTAATTGCAAAAAATTAAATATAAATATTATGAAACGAATGTACCAAACGTTTGCGTTAATAGCAGACGTTATTAATCGATTCTTGAAGCTTTTAGTTTGTTGTAAGTTGTAATTTACAACTTCAATACTTGATAGCAATATAAATATTATGATATAATTGAAAATTTAGAATTTATATATATATATATATATATATATATATATATATATATTATGATATAGTATGAGAATTTATAATTGAAAATTAAATGAAATCAAGAATTAATATTTAAGAATGAGAGGATATAGAATATAGATGAAAGAGTAGATGATTTTGTAAGAAATAATGAAGGATAAGAGGGATATTCTAATATTAAAATGAAATAAAGTGTATTTCTTATAACTTTAGGATTTAAATTAAAATTTTAAAAGTAGGGCGTGGTAGGGGGTGTTGGGGAAGTGAAAAAGCTTTAAAAATCTGATTATAGTCGTTGGGGGCCCGCTAGTCGTTGCCCCAGCGGTCCCCAACGACTCCAATTTGAAAAAAATTTTAAAAAAAAAATTCGCGAAATCGGTCGGTTCAGCCAGGCCGGAACCAGGCCCAGTCGACGGGACAAAAACATGATCGTCCCCTAACCGATCCCCCTACCCAAAAGCCCCCTAATCCAAAAGGCGATACAGGATCGGGTTCGGCAATACGGATCGGGTCCGACGAGACGAGTCTCGAGCCGGTAATGGGCCGGGGCGAGCCATCCTAGTCCCCCTGCAAGACCTAATTTCGACAGTCAAAACATGTTGATAAGTGCATCGAAGCTGAACCACTACCTTGTATTTTTATTGGGGAAAATGAAAATGAAAAAAGAATAGCTTTAGTGGCTCTTATCTCTTTCTTAAATAAATCCAACACATAGAACTGTGTACCCTTTAACACAATTGAAATTAAACAAACAAATAGAATTACATACCCATTAAGAATTTAGCAGCAAAACAAAGTTAAGATTCACTGATTCTGGCAGCCAAAACATACGGATAAGTGTTTCGGAGTTGACCCACTGCCTTGTATTTTTGTAAGGGAAAATAAAAACGAAAAAAGAATAAATCTAGTGGCCCTTATCTATTACAAAAATAAACCCAACACATAGAATTAACACAATTGAAATTAGCTAAACAAATAGAATTGTGTACCCATTAAGAGTTAAGCACCAAAACAAAGCTAAGATTCACAAATTTCGATACCCAAAACATGTCGATAAGGGCATCAGAGATGATCCACTGCCTTGTATTTTGGTTGGGAAATGAAAACGTAAAAATAATATCTCCATTGACCCTTATCTATTCCTCAAATAAACTCAACACATAGAACTGTGTACCCTTTAACACAATTGAAATTAGCCAAAGAAATAGAATTACGTACCTATTAAGAATTTAGCAGCAAAACAAAGCTAAGATTCACTGATTCTAACAACCAAAACATGTCGATAAGTGCATCGGAGCTAACCCACTGCCTTGTATTTTTATTGGGGAAAATGAAAAATATTAAGAAAACCTCTAGTGGCCCTTATCTACTTCTCGAATAAATCGAGTACATAGAACTGTACCTTTTAACACAATTGAAATTAGCCAAAGAAATAGAATTGCATACCCATTAAGAATTTGGCAGCAAAACAAAACTAAGATTCACTAATTCCGGCAGCCAAACCATGCTTATAAGTGCATCAGAGATGACCCACTGCCTTGTATTTTTGTTGGGGAAAATCAAAATGAAAAAAGAATAGCTCTAGTGCCACTTATCTATTTCTCAAATACACCTAGCATATAGAACTTTGTACCCTTTAACACAATTGAAATTAGCCAAACAAATAAAATTGTATACCCATTATAAATTTAGCAGCAAAATAAAGCTAAGATTCACTGATTACGACAACCAAAACATGCCAATAAGTGCATCGAAACAGACCCACTACCTTATATTTTTGTTGGAGAAAATGAAAACGAAAAAAGAATAGGTGCAGTGGCACTTATCTATTTCTTAAATAAACCCAACAGATTGAATTGTATACCCTTTTACACCATTGAAATTAGCCAAAGAAATAGAATTGCATACCCAATAAGAATTTATAGCAAAAGACAGAGCTATGATTCACAGATTTCGACAGCCAAAACATGCCGACAAGTGCATCGAATCTGTCCTATTGCCTAGTATTTTTGTTGGAGAAAATGAAAACCAAAAGAGAATTGCTCAAGTGGCCCTAATATATTTCTCAAATAAACCCAGCAAATAGAATTGTGTACCCTTTAATACAATTGAAATTAGCCAAACAAATAGAATTGTGTACCCATTAAGAGTTTAGCAGCAAAACAAAACTAAGATTCACTTATTCCGGCAGCCAAAACATGCGAATAGTAGATCGAAGCAGATCCACTGCCTTATATTTTTGTAAGGGAAAATAAAAACGAAATAAGAATAACTCTAGTGGCCCATATCTATTTCTCAAATAAATCCAGCACATAGAACTGTGTACTCTTTAACAAATTGAAATTAGCTAAACAAATAGAATTGTGTACCCATTGAGAGTTTTGAACAAAACAAAGCTAAGATTCACTGATTTCGGCAGCAAAAACATGTCGATAAGTGCATCAGAGATTACCCACTGCCTTGTATTTTTGGTGGGGAAAATAAAAACGAAAAAATAAACGCTTTAGTGGCTCTTATCTGTTTCTCAAAAAAAACCCCGCACATAGGACTGTGTACCATTTAACATAATTGAAATTAACAAACAAATAGAATTACGTACCTATTAAGAATTTTGCAGCAAAACAAAGATAAGATTCACTGATTCCGGCAATCAAAACATGGACGATAAGTGCAATGGAGCTGACCCACTGCCTTGTATTTTTATTTGGGAAAATGAAAACGAAAAAAGAATAGCACTAATGGTCATTATCTATTTCTCAAATAAATCCAATACATAGAATTGTGTACCCTTTAACACAATTGAAATTAGCCAAAGACATAGAATTGCTTACCCGTTAAGAATTTTGCAGCAAAACAAAACTAAGATTCACTGATTCCGGCAGCCAAAATATGCTTATAAGTGCATTGGAACTGACCCACTGCCTTGTATTTTTGTTGGGGAACACGAAAACAAAGAAAGAGTAACTCCAGTGACCCTTATCAATTTCTGAAATAAACCCAGCACATAGAACTGTGTACCCTTTAAAACAATTGAAATTAGCCAAACAAATAGAAATGCATACCCATTAAATATTTAAAACAAAAAAAAAAGCTAAGATTCACAAATTTTGGCAGCCAAAACATGCTGATAAGTGAATCAGAGCTGACCCACTGCCTTGTATTTATGTTGGGGAAATTGAAAACGAAAAAAGAATGGCTTTAGTGGCCGTTATCTATTTCTCAAATAAACCTAGTTAATAAAATGGTATACCCTTTAACAAAATTGAAATTAGTCAAACAAATAGAATTGCGTACCCATGAAAAATTTAGCAGTAAAACAAAACTAAAATTCACTGAGTCCGGCAGTCAAAATATGTCGATAAGTACATTAGAGCTGACCCACTACCTTGTATTTTTTTGGGGGAAATGAAAATAAAAAAAGAATAGCACCAATGACCCTTATCTATTTTTCAAATAAACCCAACACATAGAACTGTATACCCTTTAAAACAATTGAAATTAGCCAAACAAGTAAAATTGCGCACCCATTAAGAATTTTGCAGCAACACAAAGCCAAAATTCACTAAATTCGGCAGCCAAAACATACGGATAAGTGCATCGGAGCTGACCCACTGCTATATATTTTTGTTGTGGAAAATGGAAAAGAAAAAAGAATAGCTCCAGTCGTCCTTATCTATTTCTCAAATAAACCCAACAAATAGAACTGTGTAGCCTTTAACACTATTAAAATTAGCCAAACAAATAGAATTACATACCCATTAAGAATTTTGCAGCAAAACAAAGCTAAGATTCACTTATTCATACAGCCAAAACATGTCGATAAGTACATCGAAGCTGACCCACTACCTTGTATTTTTGTTGGGAAAATAGAAAATGAAAAAGAATAGCTCATGTGACCCTTATTTATTTCTCAAATAAAGCCTGCACATAGAACTATGCACCCTTTAACAAAATTTAAATTATCCAAACAAATAGAATTGCATTGGCGTATCCATTAAGAATTTAACACCAAAACAAAGTTAATATTCACTGACTGCGGCAAACAAAACATGCCGATAAGTGCATCGGAGCTGACCCAATGCCTTTTATTTTTGTTGGGGAAAATGAATACGAAAAAGAAATAGCTCTACTGTCCCTTATTGATTTCTCAAATAAACTCAACAAATCGAACTGTGTACCCTTTAACACAATTAAAATTCGCCAAACAAATAGAATTGCATACCTATTAAGAATTTAACAGCAACACAAAACAAAGATTCACTAATTCTGACAGCCAAAACATACCGATAAGTGCATCAAAGTTGACCCACTGCCTTGTAATTTTGTTGGGGAAAATGATAACGAAAAAAGAATAGCTCTAGTGACCCTTATCTATTTCTCCAATAAACGCAGCACATAGAACTGTGTACTCTTTAACACAATTAAAATGAGCCAAGCAAATAAAATTGCGTACCCATTAAGAATTTAACAACAAATTAAAGCTAACATTCACTGATTTCGACAGCCAAAACATGTCGATAAGTGCATCGGAGCTGACCCACTGCCTTGTATATTTATTGGGGCAAATGAAAACGAAAATGAATATCTCTAGTTTCTCTTATCTATTTCTCAAATAAAATCAACATATAGAACTATGTACCCTTTAAGACAACTGAAATTAGTCAAACAAGTAGAATTGCATACCCATTAAAATTTAGCAGCAAAATAATGTTAACATTAACTAAATTCGACAGCCGAAACATGCCAATAAGTGCATCGTAGCTGATCACTGCCATTTAATTTTTCTGGGGAAAATACAAATGAAAAAAGAAAAGCTCCATTGACCCTTATCTATTTCTCAAATATACCCAACACATAAAACTGTGTACCCTTTAACAAAATTAAAATTAGCCAAACAAATAGAATCGCTAATTTCGACAGCCAAAACATGCCAATAAGTTAATTGAAGCAAATCCACTGCCTTGTATTTTTGTTGGTGAAAATGAAAATGAAAAAAAATAGCACCAATGGCCCTTATCTATTTATCAAATAAACTTAGCACATAGAATTGTGTACCCTTTAACACAATTTAAATTAGCCAAACAAATATAATTCCTAAGAATTTAGCAGCAAAACAAAGCAAAGATTCACATATTTCGGCAACCAAAACATGCCAATAAGTGCATCGGTGCTGACCCTATGCCTTGTATTTTTTTGGGAAAAATGAAAACGAAAAAAGAATAGCTCTAGTGGTCCTTATCTATTTCTCAAATAAATCCAGTACATAGAACTATGTAACCTTTAATAGAATTGAAATTATCCAAACAAATAGAATTGCATACCCATTCAGAATTTAGCAGCAAAACAAGTTAAGATTCACTGATTCCGGCTGTCTAAACATGAAGATAAGTGCATCGGAGCTGACCCACTTTCTTGTATATTTGTTGGGGAAAATGGAAACGAAAAAAGAACAGCTCCAGTGGCCCTTATCTATTTTTCAAATAAGCCCAGCACATAGAAATGTGTACCCTTTAACATAATTGAAATTAGCCAAGCCAATAGAAATTATGTACCCAATAAGAATTTAACAGTAAAACAAAGCTAAGATTCACTAATTTCGACAGCAAAAACATGCTGATAAGTGCATTGGAGCTGACCCACTACCTTGTATTTTTGTTCGGGAAAATGAAAACAAAAAAAGAATAGCTCTAGTGGCCCTTATCTATTTCTCAAATAAACCCAGTACATAGTACTGTGTACCCTTTAACACAATTGAAATTAGTCAAACAAATAGAATTGCATACCAATTAAGAATTTAGCAGCAAAACAAAACTAACATTTACTAATTTCGGAAACCAAAACATGTCGATTAGTGCATCAGAGATGATCCACTGCCTTGTATTTTTGTTGGAAAAAATGAAAATGAAAAATGAAAAGCTCTAGTGGCCTTTATATATTTCTCAAATTAACTTATCACATAGAATTGTGTACCTTTTAACACAATTGAAATTAGCCAAATAAATAGAATTGTATAACCATTAAGAATTTAGTAGCAAAACAAAGCTAAGATTCGCTAATTTCGATAGCGAAAACATGCCGATAAGTGCATCAGAGCTGACCCACTACCTTGTATTTTTTTATGGGGAAAATGAAAACGAAAAAAGAATAGGTCTAGTGGCCCTTATCTATTTCTCAAATAAAATCAATACATAAAACTGTGTACCCTTTGACACAATTAAAATTAGCGAAATTAATAGAATTGCGTACCCATTAATAATTGAGCAGCAAAACAAAGCTAAGATTCACTTTTCGGCAGCCAAAACATGCCAATAAGTGCATCCGTGCTGATCCACTGCCTTGTATTTTTGTTTGTGTAAGTGAAAACAAAAAAAGAACAGCTTCAGTGACTCTTATCCATTCCTCAAATAAACCCAACACATAGAACTGTGTACCCTATAACACAATTGAAACTAGCCAAACAAATAGAATTGCATACCCATTAAGAATTTAGCAGCAAAACAAAGTTAAGATTCACTGATTTTGACTGCCAAAACATGTTGATAAGTGCATCGGAGCTAACCTACTTCCTTGTATTATGTTGGGGAAAATGAAAACGAAAAAAGAATAGATCAATGGCCCTTATCTATTTGTCAAATAAACCCAACACATAGAATTGAGTACCCTTTAACACAATTTAAATTAGCCAAACAAATAGAATTGCATACCCATTAAGAATTTAGCAGCAAAACAAAGCTAAGATTCACTGATTTCGACAGCCAAAACATGTCGATAAATGCATCGGTGTTGACCCCACTACCTTATATTTTTGTTGGGGAAAATAAAAACGAGAAAAGAATATCTCCAGTGTCCGTTATATATCCCTCAAATAAATCCAACACATAGAACAGTGTACCCTGTAACACAACTAAAACTAGCCAAACAAATAAAATTGCATACCCATTAAGAATTTAGCAGCAAAACAAAGTTAAGATTAAGTGATTTTGGCAGCCAAAACATGTCGATAAGTGAATCGGAGATGACCCACTATCTTGTATTTAGTTGGAAAAGTGAAAACGAATAAAGAATAGCTCAGTGACCCTTATCTATTTCTCAAATAAACATAGCATATAGAACTGGATACCCTTTAACACAATTTAAATTAGCCAAAAAAATAGAATTGCGTACTCATTAAGAATTTAGCAGCGAAACAAAACTAAGATTCACTGATTTCGACAGCCAAAACTTGCCGATAAGTGTATCGGAGCTGACCCACTACCATGTATTTTTGTTGGGCAAAATGAAAACGAAAAAAGAATAGCTCTAGTGATTCTTATCTATTTCTCAAATAAACCAAGTAAATAGAACATTGTACCCTATAACACAATTGAAATTAGCCAAACAAATAGAATTGTGTACTCATTAAGAATTTAGCAACAAAACAAAGCTAAGATTCACTAATTCAGGCAGCCAAAACATGCCGATAAGTGCATCTGAGCTGACCCACTACCTTATACTTTTGTTGGGGAAAATGAAAACGAAAAATTATAGCTCTAGTGGCCCTTATCTATTTCTCAAATAAACCCAGCACATTGAACTGTGTACCCTGTAACACAATTGAAATTAGCCAAACAAATAGAATTGAGTACCCATTAAGAATTTAGTAGAAAAAAAAAGCCAAGATTCATTGATTTCGACAGCGAAAAGATGTCGATAAGTGCATCGGAGTTGACCCATTGCCTTATATTTTTATTGGGAAAAATTAAAACGAAAAAGAATTAGCTTCAGTGGCCCATATCTATTTCTCAAATAAACTCAATATATAAAACTGTGTACCCTTTAACACAATCGAAATTAGCTAAACAAATAAAATTACATACCCATTAAGAATTTAATAACAAAATAAAGCTAAAATTTACTGATTCCAACTGCCATAATATGCTGATAAGTGCATCGCTGACCCACTGCCTTGTATTTTTTATTGAGAAAAATAAAAATGAAAAAATAATAGCTTTAGGGGCTATTATCTATTTCTCTTTAGCTCAACACATGTCTTCACCGCCTTCCAATTTCAATTTTCAACATCCATTTTTCCAAAGTCACTTCACCGCCTAATAGATACATGAACCGTACTTGCTTAGAGCTCATCTTAAAATAATATTTTTTAAGTTAAAAAATAAGAAGGGGAGAATACCTACTTTTAATTTAAACTTTTTTTAAAGATATTTTAAAGTTATTTTTAAGTTTGCTAAACACTTTCTAAGTCAATGCATTGTTATTATTTTTGTTTTAATTTATGTGATATATAAAACTTAGATGTTGATTTTAATATTTTAAATTGTTAATTATTATAATTTTAAAAAATATCCTTTTTTTTTTA
>NC_064286.1:11990275-12007938 GCF_019186545.1 Solanum stenotomum | reverse complement strand
ATATATATATATATATATATATATATATATATAATAGGAGAAGTGATAACGCTATATATCTGCACAAAAAAGACAGTAATTTTTATTAATAAAAAAATTTTATTTGAAAATTTAAAATTATATTAAATTTAAAACTAAATTATAAAAAATTAATGTTATCAGTAATTAAGTTATAGTTTTTAAAATTAAAAAAAGTTTTAAAGCAATATTTTAAATTAACGTATACAATATCTAAGTAAAAAAAAAGAGTTTAACCTTAAATTAACAAAACACTATACTAATTATAATTTCCAAATTAAATTTATATATACTAATTAAAGAGATCTTTGATATCTATTTAATTGTTTAATTTTATATTAAAATTTTTAATACTATATCATTTATGTTAAATCACTGCTAACCATTTAAATTGAGTACTTAAGCTTTATATATATATATATATATATATATATATATATTTGCAATCAAGCAGGCAACTTGCAAGTAATCTTTTGAGGCTTGCAACTAATTAGGCGTTTAGACATGCAATTTCATATCATGATACGAAAATAACATTTGAACATGCAATTTTACGGTGATTTTATTACATGATTTCATATCATGAGATGAAATCACAAATTTTTCAAAAATCATGATTTGAAAATTTCAAATCATTATTTATGATTTTTCAAATACAAAAATTGATCCACAAGTAGGGGTGTACAAAAATCAAATCGAAAACCGAATCAAATCGAAAAAAAAACCCAACTAATGGTTTGGTTTGACTTGGTTTGGTATTGGAAAAAAAAATCCGACTATACTTGGATTGGTTTGGATTTAACTAAAAAAAGTCAACCCGAGACCAAACCAACCCAACATTATATATATAATTTTAAAAATTTATTTTATACATAAAAGTATTTACTTTGATGCAATTTTTAAATATTACTTATAAGTTTTCATAATTTTTATCTTTTAACATATCTTTTCAAGATTTTTGAGACTTATAATTTTGAATGGTCCAATAAAGGTTATAGTCCATAGATATTAGTAACTCTAATAAAGCTCAATTTGAAATCAAATCAATACTATGCTAGCAAAATAAATTAATTCAACACTAAGAATGACAATAATGTTGAATATTTGTTCTTTAGTTTTACATTGGTTTAGACATTTAAAATACATAATCTAATTTTAATTTTTCTTTAATGTTTAATGATGTAACTAGTACTTATTAGACTTATTTTAGCATGATTTAGTACTTTTAAATTCTGATCATTTTCATTACGACTTTGCAATATTTATTTTATATGATGATTTCATTATTATTTTTTATTAAATATTTTAGTATCATCACTCATCTCATATTTTGTGTTATTTTCTTAAGAAACACCTTAGATAGTTATATTTTGGTTGGACTAAAGAAGTATTAGGAGTACAAGTTAATTATATGTTTGTATGCATAATTTACCGGAAAAGTCCAAAAACCTGAAAAAATATGAGGTTTATTAGTTTGGTTTTATTTAAAAATTTAAAAATTCAACACAATGGTTTGGTTTGGTATTTGAAAAATCTGAACCAATCCGAAGTTCAAAACCCCCGAATTTTATTAGTTTGGTTTGGTTTGGTTTATAAAGTTAAATATTTTACACAAATGGTTTGGTTTGATATTTGAAAAATCCGAACCAACCCGATCATGTACACCCCTATCCACAAGTTTATATTTTGTTAAAAAAATCCACATTTAATTTATATATATCTACTAGCCATTTGTTTCATAGGTAAATAAAATTTATAATTCATATCATTACTTTTTAAATCATTTTATCTCATATAACGATTATTCTCGCCAAATATCAATTATTATTACTTCAAATCTTAATTTACGCTTTATATTCACCAAATTCATTATTTTTTATCAAATTTATTATTACTTTATTTAAATCAATGTTTAATTAAAAAAAATTATTAGTATATTAAGTGGACAAGATTAACCACTGTGACGTTAATTAAAAAAATAATTTTCTTAGCCACTAACTTGAACACTACAACTTATGTTCAATTTTTTTTAATTGAATTAAGGTTTGATCAATAAATGTTAAATTTTTTAGAATAGCTTTGTGATATATAGTGTATTTTGTGATTTTATAAATTTTTTTGCTTATTTGGAAAGATTGTATAAAAAACTGAGACAATTTTAATAGTTTTTGCAAATTAT
Source organism: Solanum stenotomum (assembly GCF_019186545.1). NCBI lineage: Eukaryota > Viridiplantae > Streptophyta > Magnoliopsida > Solanales > Solanaceae > Solanum > Solanum stenotomum. The sequence goes on along the minus strand of NC_064286.1, from coordinate 12,005,741 downwards.
GGGGTTTATGTTTATGAAAAAATATACGATATGAAATTCCAAATTGCATATCCAAATAAAACTTTTCATTTCATGATTTTATATTATGATTTCATATCACATTGCCAAACGACCCAAAGTACACAACATCACTTATAGCACAAAAAAACTTGATTTTGGTTTAGCTCAAAAGAATGAGGTCTAATTTAAATTTTGATTTAATCTACCCGCAACTTGTCCCACCCCACATTTGATTTTCAAAAAAATTTGTTTCAACCCATCCTTCTCGTTGCCATTTTTATGCCAAATTATCTAGCCTAAAATCTGTTTATTAGGAAAACCATTTAAATTTATTTGAATAAGGCCTACAGCAACCTAATTAATTCAATTAATGTTTATTCATTAATTATGATATTGACACAAGAGAATAGTAATTGAAATAACGAGAGCAATAATAAGCAACAAATCACAAAAACAGTAGACAAATTAAAAAATCTTATTCGATGTTTCAGTACAAGCAACAAATTTTTATTGAAGAACTGTGTTGAACGACTGAGGGTTACACAGAGATTTAGATGGTATACTATTCATCATCAGATAATCATGTTTCAAGTATTAACTGTCTTCATTACCACATGTCACTTTGTTAATATCGGATGTACGTATTTTTGTATTGTATTTGAGTCTTAAATATTAGTTTAGGAGACTTACGGATTTCTCCATAGTAAGAATAAATATGCAACAACCATAACTTATGTCTTCGATCATCAAAAGTCTCACAAAGCGAATGAACTTCCTTTGTCCACAGTTTAGATATTCAATAGGGTTGCATAACATTTTTCTTCACCAGTAAAATTTTTATGCGAGCCTCGCAAACCATAATGGTTTCCAAATCTAGATTTAAGGGGAAAAATTGCAATAGGTTGATTGAATCTTTTTTATGATGACACATGTCTGGGGTATTAATTTGGAACCTCAAGGTGATTTTAAATTTATCTAACCTCTAGTGTTGTGTTTGAAAAATTCAAAATATATATATAACATAAAAAACTACCTTATATATAAAATGTAACTTTTTATCGAAGGAATTCAGGTGAACACCCAAACCCCCTTAAGATCCGCGTGTAGGAAACTTAGAATTTGAGTGATTGAATGATTGTTTTCTTACTTGTGTACTTGCAATCTAAAGTTGAAATTTCAAATGGTAAGGACAGATTTTGGGATCGATGGGGGGAAATAATCTAAATACAAAGTACAAGATTGCAAAAGTGATGTTGAGTTAAACCAATGAAAAAGTTGAATGGTACAAAATGGCAAAAAGTCACTGCATGTACATCTAAAATAATATATAATTAATTAGGCTAGAGTTCAATACTAAATGATCACCCAACTATTCAAAACTAATTAATAAAGTTTTTCTATTTCAAAAAAAGAACACATAATTTTAGTAGTAGATTCAGATAGTTAAGTAGCCATTTGATTAATGAAGTCTAATTAATTAAACAAGATTATAAAAGTGATGTAGAGTTGTACAGTGATTAACCCATTCCACCATTTTTGGTACTAATAATGACCAAAGACTAGAAGAGTGATTAAGCCATTCTCACCAATTTTCAAAGAAAACAGAGGAGCTGTTTCATTGAGGGGAGAAAAGGGCAAGCAAAAGCATTCAGGTAAATCATTTCTCAAAATGCCTCTTTCATTACATATTGCCTCACAATTTTTCTTGAAAAAATGACATAAATATTCTCATTTTTTTTCAATATCCAATGGTTTTGGGCTGCTTCATTTACAAAATGCAGGCAAGACTCTATTACAACTTATATCAGAAATCATGTTGCATGGTGTCACACCACAAGTAATATCCTTTTTACTTGGAACAACCAAAATTAGTTGGATAAATAAAGCATTATGGAATTTGTATCAGATAAGGTAGCCCTTGTATATGTAGCTGATGATGATTGATGGAGGAGTAGTATACTACTAACGGGGAAAATATCGCAACCCAAATTTAAAAAAAATAAATTGGACAGAGTTTCCCCTATTTCTAGGGCTATCCAAATTTACCTGTCTCAGCTAGAATCATACAACACAACACTATCTGTACTTGTCAAACAATAGTTCAAGGTCATTACCAATAAGAAATTTTAACGCATACTTTTAAGTCATATGATGAACAAAGTACACATGAAACGAACGAATGGAGCAATATCACGAGTTAAAAGGAAGGACAACAGTAAATGATAAAGCCCCCCTTGAACCAATGTGAGATTCACCAATACTATCAACTTCGCGAGCCCTTGCTGGGGGTTCTTGTCTATATCAATAGTTGTTTCTATAAAACAAAATAATAACGTAAAGGTGAGTTAGCTAGCTTAGTGAATTGGGAAACATGCTAGTATATAGTATTCATAAAACATAGTAGTAATGCTTTTTTGCAATACTGATATAATGAACACATCATGTATATGATAAACACTGCAACAAATAAATGGGCAGATCAAATTCATGAGTACAAACTCTATAAGATGCGGTGTTACAATCAAATAAGTATATTCAGGATATTTACAAGAACAAACCACGTAAATGTAAATGAGCATTACTACAGCCCCATCATCAAATTCCAAACTCTATAAGATGCGGTGTTACAATCAAATAAGTATGTTCAGGAAATTTCCAAGAAAGAACCGCGTAAATGATTGATTCCCTACCACGACAGAGAACCAATATAAGTTGTGGACCCCTCCGATCCTCTGTGAGAGTTTAATCATGACAGTCCCCACTCAGGGAATATTGATAATGGCGTACTGATTTAAGATTTTCCTCTAACAAGGAATATAATTGTAATACAGAGATAAAAACTAGGTCAAACGAACTCGTCATTAACTACAAGATTTGTCAAGCTCTGATCGCTAACTACTTTTCTTTAGATACAAAGTAAAACCACATATAAAACATGTTCAAAACAATACAGTTTATTTGAATTCATATCATATCATGCTATATATACAATCAACTTCAGCAAAAACACTTTTCATGATAAATTCATTTCAGTAGCTATAGTTACGTCTTTGACTACAGCCCCAATGTTGACTTTGCCTAATAGGGAGGGAGGTTATACAATGTATTGTGATGCATGCCTCTCGTATAGGCTTCGGAGGGTTTTGATGCACGGAGGAAGGGTGATTACACAGCCTACAGACAGCTGAAGAATCACGAGAAGAACTACCTATATATCTGCAAGTAGAAAGATCAGAACTTGAGGTAGGGGAGCTGGCTTGAGTTACCTAAGGATTATGACATGCATGACTATCTCGTACCAGCCGGGGAAAGCAAACGTGGTGGAAGATACCTGAAATAGGAAGTCCATGAGTAGTTTGGCTTCCACATCAGCTTCTATTCGACCCTTGGCTATTGATTTTTTGCTATCGGCTAACCAAAGGGCTAAACTTAATGCTTCACTGCTAGTGGTATGCTTGTGTGCATGATATGAATGGATCAAAGCTTATCAGTTTGAGGATCCCCATTTGCTTAAGTTCAAGTAGAAAGTGGACAGGTTAAGAAGGTAATTCTCTAACCTGATGGGTTAATGAGACTTGATGGTAGACTTTGTGTGCCCAATATAGGGATTTGAGATGGACTATTGTGGAAAAAGCTCATAGTTCCCTCTAATCAATCTATCTAGAGGTTACAAAGATGTGTCAAGACTTGAAGAGGCATTTCTGGTGGAGAAGGATGAAAACAAACATATCTGACCATGTAACTCGTTGCTTGATTTGTTAGCAAGTGAAGTATGAAAATCTGAAACCTGGGGGGGATAGGTCAGAACCTGGTAAATCCTCAGTGCAAATTGGATAAGATCACTATAAACTTTGTGGTAGGCTTGTGATATATTTTGAGGAAGCATTAGTCTGTTTGGGTAATTGTAGCCAGTCTCACAAACTCCGAACATTTCATTTCGATACAGCCTACTCACACATTGGAGCATTCAACAAATTAAATATCTACATCCATGACATAGTTCAGTTGCATGGAGTACATGTTCACATCATTTTTGACGGAGGGTCATAGGACATAGAATCCTACTTGACTAAAGAGTGTAATGTAGTGTATATAAATAGAGCATAGAGTATTAATGTAGATGCACACTCAATAATATTTTTCTCTTATATTTCTCACGTAGTATGAGACATATGGTAAAAGAAAATTAGGTCAAAACAATCGACGAGCATCAAGTTCTGGCAACTTTCTAGGGTTGTTTTGCATCAACTCTGTATTCATCAGTGTTGTGTGGAAACCACCACCACCACGGGTCCCCCAACCTCTCATGACTAAAACCCACAAAATTCAACCAGCAAAAAACATTCCACGCACCCCCACCCGCCGTTGGAAGCATCTTTCTCCAGCGAGATCTACACCATCCACTGAGCGCGTGAGCCTCTTTCTGGTCCTTTTTTTCCGAAAAAGTATCATTGTGCATCATTCCAGCAAAATCAACTGTCATTGAGCAAAATCAACTGTCATTGTGGAAATTCTGGTGACTACTCGTCGCTATCTCTATTTTTGTTGGTGTTGTGAAAAATCCAACACCACCACAAGGTTCAACAACCTCTGACGACCAAAGTCCAACCAACTTCTTCTATTGCAGATCCCTCATGCGTGACTAAATCCAGGGTCATAACGAACATGTCAGTACCACATGCTGGTGCGTGAGTTTAGACCAATTTTTCAGCGACTTTTTTGTTCAATGTCGACTTATCTCTTGATTGTGAGATGATCCATATATTTTATACCAAATTATGAATACTTTATGGCGATTATTGCATTATTTTCAGCATATCTGAGTTTTCCTGTTGTGTTTTCCCTTTGCTTCAAATTCACTTTTACCAAAGGGTATACTAAAATATTTAGGTTGGATTACATTGATACTTTCTCTCCTCTGGCTAAAATTGCTTTTGTCTTCCTTTTTCTATCTATGAATGTCATTCACCATTGGCCTCTTCCATTGTTGGACATTAAGAATGTTTTTATCCATGGTAATCTTGAGTAAGAAGTCTATATAGAGCAACCACCTGATTTTATTGCTTAAGGAGAGTCTAGTAGTTGTGTATGTCGATTGTGTAGGTCACTCTATAGTCTAAAACAACCTTCTTAAGCTTGATTCAGAAAGTTTAGCATTGTAATTCAATAGTTTGACATGACTTGTAGTGGAGCTGAATACGCTCTATTTTATCGACATTTTGCACCAAATATATCTATTTATTTGGTGGTTTATGTTGACGATATTGTTATCATCGGCAATGATCAAGATGGTATCACTAATTTGATGCAACATCTTTCAGCATTTCCAGACTAAACCTCGAGAGATTGAAATGTTTTCTAGGCATTGAGGTTGCTTAGTCTAGATTAGATATTGTTCTTTTACAACACAAGAATGCCTTAGACATTATTAAAGAGACAAGAATGATAGGATGTAGACCTATTGACACATTCGAATGCTAAACTCCTGGCACACCCCTTTTCCGACCAGCGGAAAGGGTTTTTCCAATTAAAGTGACAGTATTGATTTAGGGATTATTTTATTTTTTCAGAGTCGTCACTTGAAATTGAGTTATGGTGTTCCAAGTCACTTTTTTTTAAATCCTTAACCAAAAGGAAATGACTCTTTATTTGGTCTGTGAACTAGAAATTCGGGTAAGGAATTTTGTTGACCGAGGGGAAGGTATTAGGCATCCCTCGAATCCCGTGGTTCTAGCACGGTCGCTTTTATAGACTTATACTTATTTTGACATTTTTTTGGATATATTTTTATAGGCCATGATTTACTCGCATTTTTATTGTTGAACTTTTATTTGGTCTCAACCTAGATGCGTAACCGCATTCTTGGTTTTGACGTTTAGAGGCAAAACTGCTTCTTTTCCTCTAGAGTGCATCACACTTAATAACCTTATTTTTTATAAGTCTCTACTTTAAATTAATAAAAGTTAATTATATTAGTGGACAAGGTGCGTCACCGCATCCTTGAGTTTATTTTAATGTCTCAAAAAAGATGTGGAACCACATTCTTGATTGAAACAAATATTCTTAAGATGTCTAAAATTTCGTCTAATCATAAAAAGAAATTAATATTTTTGTTCCTTATAAATAAAACCAAATAAAGTAAAATAAATAAATGTTGAGGATACAATATATAATTTTGACATCATTTCTATACCTTTTTATTTTATATTTTATATTTGTATTACTCTTGAAATTAACGCCAAAACTAAGCATACACTTTTCAATCCAACAAAATAATAATGAATTGCAAAAATAATTCTCTTTTTTTTTATAAAAATAAAAATGACAATAATTTCTTTGAGCTTAAAAATCTCTACTTTATTATTATTGACATATAAATCAAGATAGTAACTAAGAAATTCAAATAAACAAAGGAAAATAATCATCAATTATGATTATCTTTACTCATTACATAAGTTTATAACACTTAACCAAATATTCATTTCAATTAAATCATGAATCAAACAAAACTATAAGAAAACATATCAAATAGTTACATCAAATTTCATAAATAAATTAAAGATTTCAGGTAAAGTTATACCTCAAATGAAAAAAATAAGTACCGCAAAACCTTAATCGAAGCTCGATTAGAACACCCCCAAATATTTTGTAGATGGTATGTAATGGTATATGTATTGTGTTTATATGAAAGTAGTAATGAAGAAGGAAGAAAAATACAAATGTGTTGGTGAATTATGGAAGGAAAAATAATATAAAAATAGAGTGACTTTTTCTCTCTTCTTTTCTGTCTGTTTTGTGTGTGCGTTGCTTTTCTTTGCTGATTTCTTTTTTTGTTTTTCTCCCCTTCTTTTCTTTTCTGATTGTTGTAGTATATGTAGTAGTAGTGTGTGGGTTTTTTGGGTGTTGTGTCGTGTGTAGTGTGAGGGAGTGTGAGGTGAGTGGAAATGTGGTAGTGGGGTTGTGGTTAAGTGGGGGTGAGGGTGATGGGTAGGTTATTGTTATTATTTTTTTAATTTTTTGTTGTTAATAAATAATAATAATAATAATAATATTAACTAATTATTTTGGAATTAATAAAAATACAGAAAAATTAAATAGCTAGATAAAAAATATAATTAAGAAAATATTAAAATCACTAATTATTTACTAAAATTTTGAATAAATTAAAACAAAATGTGCCTTAAAGTGTGACTCTATTTTTGTTGTTTTCAAATCTTTTAAAATAAACTTAATAAAATAAGATAAAAGTCAAAATATTTAATTTAATTTTTAAAAATATTTAAGCTCTAAAAATGGTGGTAAACTTAAGTTCGGTCAAAAATTACGTGTCTACAACTCTAGCTAGAACACTGGGATCCACTCAGATGTCCTGGAAGGTATACGCGACTAGTTGGAAAGTTGAATTATGACTAGACCTGACATCTCTTTTCCTACGAGTGTTGTAAGTCAGTTTATGACTTCTCACTGTGATAGTCATTAGGATGCAGTTTTTCGTATATTGTGATAAAGTAAGTTCTAGGTAAATGACTACTCTTTGAAGATCAAGGCCATGAGAATATCATCAAATATATATACATTATTCGGGAAGGATCACCTTCTGATAGACATTCTACATTTGTGTTTTAGTATGAGGTAATTTGGTGTACTAGAAGAGTAAGAAACAGAGTGTGGTTGCTTGATCTAATGTTGTGCAAAAACATATTGAGCAATGGTTGTAGCAACTTGTGAGATAATTTGGATTAAACAACTGCTAAGATAACTAATTTTTTTAGAAGTAGATAAAATGAAACTTGTGTGTGATAACCAAACGATCCTTCATATCACATCAAATCCAGTATTTCATGAGAGGACTAAGCACATTTTGATTGGTTGTCACTTTGTCAAAGAAAAGATAACCCTCAGGAGATATTGTTACGAAATTTGTGAAGTTGATGATCAACTTGCAAATATCTTCACTCCTCACTGGTCCTCGTATTAGTTAAATCTGTAAAAAGCTCAGTACATATGACTTGCATGCACCAGCTTTAGGGCGAGTGTTAGAATTAAAATAGGAATATTATATGGAATCCTATTTGGATAAGGATTGTAATGTAGGGTCTATAAATAGGTCTCAATGTAATCATGTAGTTAGATAGTACAATAATATCTTTCTCTTAAATTTCTCATAGAAGGGAAAGACAAGTACTGAATAGTTGTACCACCTCTCTTCCTCATATATTGAGTGGCCTTGATGTGTTCTATCAATGAAGACTTGGCATGAATACAAGCCAATTATATTTGAATTCCTAACAATGAACCTAATACATGCGTCCTCAAGTATACACATCTTAGGCAAAAGTCTCACTGAAGGAGCTATTTCTGACGGTACTTGAACACTAACTTGGACATGCATGTCGCTTATACATATAAAATGAACTTAGTCATCTTGATGTGCTGGGATATATTTGTATTTGGTTGACAAGTTAGTGTGATATTAAACTAAGAGTGTCTTTGCACCAAAAAAGAGCTTGAAACACTTGCTTATGATAACAAGTTAACTTGACCTAAGTTCCAAGACCTATAAATATTAATCTAGGAATAATTTGATTATACTTCTTAAAACAAACTTGCCTTAAAATGATTTGAGAAAACTGAACTTGACCCTTCATGTCCAAATAATGTAGTGCCTCAAAGTTTTCTAGGCTAAACGTTAGTGTTTTAAGAAATACGTGCCACTTAACACTAGGTAATTAAGGTGTCGTGTCATATGCTTTTGCAATCCGATTGGGGGTCTTTTGTCCATTTTAAGAGGGTTCTAATCCTCTATTATAGTACAAGCGCTCCTACCTCTTTTTATTATTTTAGCGCAACACAATAGAGGAACACAACATAAGAGAATAAGAGCACCACAAGAAAGAGTGTAGAGCCATAATCAAAGAGCTTCAAGCTCCTAAGGTATGTATAAGGCATAAAAATTGTGATTTCATAAACTTAGAAATCTTAGGACAACAGTTTGAATTTAACACCCAAATGCGTGACTTTTTACTGCATTTCCACTTTCCCCCACCAAATCATCCATACATTAAAATTATGGATTTTAACTTCACATAGGAGATTTCTTCATCCCAAAACCCCCTTTTGATATGTATTCAAGGTATATTTAGGTGGGCTTCATCCCACTCTCCCCCTTATTTTTGTTTTGTTTGTAGAATTTTTTGTTTAGATAACGAGTTAAATTTCCATTATCTAATATTGTATTACATTCTTTACGTACGAAATTTAGTCCTTAAACTTGCAACAAACGTGTACTTGTGGACTGAAACATGTGATGGGTACTTGGCTAGCATTTCTTATTTAGCTAACTATGTTGCCTTTCACTTTTGTGGTTCTTTCATATGAACTTTACGAATGTAATGTTTTGAATGCAACTTCCTTGTTGCCTATCAATAATAGCCACCAACTTCACTCTCTATGAAAAGTACTAATCAATCGGCATAACTAGTGCATCGAGTTAACAAGAAGTACTAATCGATAAACCATGACTTCCACTAGATCAAATATATCTTATGACCCTATAAATCTCGAACTTGATATCCCTGTTTCTTATGTCACATCACCCCCATCCTGAGTGAGACATGCATTAATACTTGGTCTTTGACCATGAACTCTAAGTCTCTTTTCCTCTTATCTACATAAACTTCGTCAACTTCATGCATTGAGCAATCCTTGAATGATCAACTTAACCTTATCAACAAATCCTATACTATTTTGGTCCAAATACCTTAGTCTCACCATCTTTAGACAATCTAATCAGGCAATAACGATTGCTACCATACCAAACCTTGTATGGCACCGTACGTCTTAATTTTTTCAAGAAATTTGTTGTAAGCCCATTCAACTATAGGTAGGTAATCATTCCAACTAGCTCTCAAATCAAGGATATAATTAGCTCTAGGTTTCCTCTAAGATCTGTATAGTACGCTCAAATTGTCCATCCATCAGCATGTGAAACACGGTATTGAGATACACTCATGCAGCCAAAAGTTGTTTGAAAGATTTTGAAAAAATGAGAAGTGATTTGTGGTCCCCTACTCAAGATGATGGACATTAACATCCCTCTTGGATTCAAAAGTTTTGTCCATGTATATTTGTTCCTATCTCACTCCACTATATACATAGTTGGACCAATAAAAACATGCATATTCACAACCTTTAAAGGCCCAAGTTAGCCTAGTTACTAAAACCATGGTAATTATTACCCCTTCCACTTCAAGATGTTAATATGTCCAAGTAATCATGCGGGTTGTTGATGATCAACCTTCACTTAATGATAAGTTAATACTTAGAAACAAAGTTTAGGACTCTCCTTCATCACTTCACACCATTGCAATAGCTTTGACACATCTAAGTGGACCTTGTAACACCTCGTTAAGGCCCATTGGAAAAGAGTAGATTCATATTAATGATGTGTTAATAAGAAGGTGTTGTCATGCCCAACATCATGTTCGTGGTTAAGTACTAACCCATTAAATTGCTCGTCTATTTGAGTTTTATACAAGAAGCTAGGCATGTTTTACCTAAATCATGAAACATTTATTGTGTGTTGGTCGGGATAAGGACCGCGATGCGAAGCCCATCACAGTGAGGTTCACAATGATGTCGATTGCACCGCGATGAAAAGTGGAGGGAACTTTGGAAATTTGGCTGTGTGGAATGCACTAGATAGTGCGACGCGTTTCCCATTGCGGTAAAGTTCACTGTAGTGGGGACCACGGCGCACCAAACCTCAGTTCAATCCCAGGTCTATAAATTGAACCCAGTCCATTTTTTCTGAACTTTTCACTTGTTCTTCATTTTTGAGAGTCCTACGACAACTTTCTTCTCCACTCAATACCTCCCCACAACAAGATAAGTTCTCCCACACCATTTCGTAGCACGATTCTACTTTAAGATCATAAGGTCTTCGAAGAAACCCTTCTTAAATGCTCAAATGTAGAATTGTTGGACGTTCTTCACCAAGTTTGGAATTTTATCCCTGGTTCAGGAGAGATTAAGGTATGTAAGGTTATCTTGTACGTGCGGGAACATCATTGTGCTTCCCCACACAATATTCTTCCTTTCTATGAGTTCTCCTTAATGAATGAGTAAGCAAAGTTATGAAATCTTATTGCTCATGTTAACTCATTACGAATGTCATGAACGCCTTATAATCATTCTAAATTCTCTTCATGATCAAAATCCATAAGCCCCTTGATTTTTCTATCAAATTAACCATAATTTTTTGTCAAAATATGAACTTTATGATATTATGACATGATTAACATGACTTCGATTTATGGACCATGATTATGAAACTTATGAATTTTGCAATATGATGCACACAACACATACCATGATTTATGAGCTTTCGAGCTAATTATGATTCATGAGTTTTTGACATAAACTATTTCATTTAATGAACCACGAGTAACATTGTTAACGCGAGAAAGCATGAGTTTATATAATTAACAAGTGCCCGAAACTACATATGCTAACATAGGTTTTGGATCATTCTATTGGGTCAGGCAAATACATATGGTGCCCTAATGTGGCATTTTTTATCGATCCTTGCTAGCAAACATGCATGTTATGTATGTGACAAGGTAATGGATGGCTTAGCTGATCGGGAAGATATTAAACTCCATGGTTATGCTAAGAAATTCCCATAATGAATTTAATAATGACTATGGACCGAGTCTTTTGGAGGTGATGTGGGCCTTTTGGCTTTTTCTTAATAAATTATGGTCATTGACCATTTTTGATTAAAAATAAAAATAAAATGACGAAAGATGAAAACAATAAGGTCAACCCCATGATTTAAATCCTTTGATTACACTCTATGTCATGTTCTTTGGTTGCCTTTCTATTTTATGTCCCTATTATGTTTCATTCCATGTTATGTTACATACAAGTACTATTTTATATATACTTTATGTGCCTTTTTGTTGGTGACACTACATTTTATTATGCAGGTTAGATCCGCATCATGACCAAGCTATCCAGTAAGATTTTTCATCTCTCAGCTATTGGTGAGTCCTACATTGCTCTAAGGCCACAATAATTAATTTCAGCTTTCTAGTTAGGGGTATGTTGGGGACCTGTCCTAGTAAACATTGTTACTCAAATTATATTAGAGGCTTCATAGATAGATTAGAGTTGATGCCTAGGTTTATGTTGTGTATTCCGTTTTGACCTTAGCATCATCATACTTCGCAACTTCAGCTTTATTAATGGAATTTATTTCTTTTAATGACTAATATGCTTTATAAATGAAAATTGTCTTGAAAGGCTTATTTTATGAATCTACCCCATTTTTTTATGTCTCATGTCATGGTAGTTAAGGCATCAATTGTTGGGCTTGCCTTTAAAGACAATTTTCTTTGATAAATTTTTATGATGTATATTACTTCATATCACAACCCAAATTACTTTCTAGCCATGATGGAACCCGACTATAGCCATGGAAGAAAATAACTAAGTATAAATGGATGCATTAATGTAAATAAAAGAAAGTCTTATACAAAACAGAAGTCATAAATCTCAAAACAGACTCTAACTCCCCAAGATCAAGTGTGTCACATTGTAATGAGCAAAACTATAAGGATAGTAGAATTGTCTCAACTAGTACAAAGTTCTAATAGGAATGAAATAACATATATATAAGAAACACCATGGCCACTACATAAAAGACAAGAGACTCACTATAAAAGCTGGATCTCACTTACATACCATGCTGAAACTGAAATCCAAACCTATACAAGAGTGCAACAAGTGTAGAATGAATATAAAATTCGATATGTGCCCTGTAAGTCTTATTGACGGCTCCCAACACGATAGTGATGAAAGTTACTTTACAAACCAACATTTAACATAATTTGTGCAATTTAAATAGACATATAAAGAACAAGAGAAATAACAAAAATATAGTCATGTAATTGACAAGTAATAATATAATGAATTAAAGCAACAAAATAATGCACTAAATGTAGGATCTTTATCACATAAATTCACTTCTCAACTTAGTTGGCCAACTCTTTTTTTTGATGACAATGGAAACTCATAGCCGCTACCCTTTGGGTGCGCACAAGGTAAAACCCTTGCTCCTATGCAATAGCTCGCAAACCACACAGGAGAGGTAATTCGCATTAGGCAAGCCCGGTGCAACGAGCTCGACCCAGAAGACAAACCCCTTGCTTTCGCTGGCAAGGGGTTTAGAAGTCTGTGATCCATATCCACACGCACACGTGATTATATTTATGATCTTATAGATTCAATAGGCCTCATATGTCACGTTCACAATTCGGCTAAACACCCCATATTTTTGTATCGATTCAAACTCAAATGGTCCTCACGATGTCCCGATATTGGACTCACAGTCCCAAATACTTATGTCTCAGCTCCACAGTAATAACACTTCATAGATAAAGATCTCAATAGATTTTGAGATAAAACATGCTTTTCTAGAATATAACAAATCTGAATTCATCACAAGGCATAAATATCGTGATCAATGCACCAAAACACGAATATATGATACAAAGCTACAATCTAGTATTTACGCTTTGTACTCAAAATCTTATAAAATCTCGTCACGTGTATACACTGTCCCTCACATTAAGGGATTGTTTGGTTGGAAACAAGTTATCCGAGGATAAGTTATCCTGAGGTTAGCTATCCTGCCCATCACTATGATATAAATGGTGGAATAAGTTATCCAAACATGACAACCAAACAAGATAATTTTTTTTTTATCCCATCACTATTTCCTTATCCCATCACTATTATTTTCAATCCCTCACACCAAACGACCCCTGAGTCATGTATAACGCATACGTTGGGATAATTCTCTTATTGAGGTTAAAGTCTTAACTTAACTCGTTCAAAGAGAGCTTTTAACATTTCTTGACCACTTTACCATGCCCGAATGCGTTGAAACAACTCAAATATTCCCTAAAGAATGATTTTTAACATTTAACAAAGCTAAAAAATCAATTCTCCTAATTCAATATATAGACTAGTCAAATTTAACAAAAGTCTCCCAAGGTCAAGATCCAAAACTAATTTCAAAATCAAGTTACCCATAACCTAAGGGTTTCACATGTATTAATATTTTCTCAATCCGACATCAAATCGACTCCCAAATCATCAAATTGCACTTTCTAAAATATATGGCAAAATTCCCAATTTGACACTTCAAATTCACGGATTAAAGCCTTAAAACCTCATGTAAAATCATGTAATGTATTCAAATTGAAGTTTAGAAGACTTACCCTAACACAATTAATAATTTCTCCTAAAATTTGCACAAAGTCAATCTCCAAAATCTCTACAATTGTCTCCAACAATTCTATAATATCGATCAAAGCATCTTGTTACGTAGGTGTAGAGAATCAACACCAATAAGTCGTTAGATACACAACAATTCAATAATATTCTTTTCCAATGTTTCTCACATAGTATCAGAGCCTCTACAATCTTGGTAGGGAATCAAAGAGCTTCCGTTGCCGGCGGGTGGTATTACCCATATATGTCGCTCGTCTGTCCAATGATTATGTTATCAAAAGTAGGGCTAATGATATATGCATGAACCCCTTAGTCAGGAGAAGAAAACTCAGTCATATAGGTCACGGTGCAAAAATTTCTAGTGACTTTCTAGGGTCATTTTGTGTCAATACTATATTCGTCAATGTTTGTGTAGCACTGTGTCATCTTTATGATGACTACTTTCTTTTGTGTAGTGATATACCGTGAGTTTACGGTATTTCTAATACATTTCACTTACAAGTTGTGTGTGTCTAGGGCCTTTTTATATTGGTTTTTATGTGTTTTTATCATGTTTTGCAGGAAAGGTGTTCAGGCGCGGAAGTTTAAAGACAGCTGAAGGAAATGCAGAAACAGGGCATTTACGGAGGTGATCTACGGACCGTAGGTTATGATCGTAGATCAGCAGGCATGGTATTGAGGACAAATCAGGGAAATCTGACCAAGTGTGGAACCACGGTGCCCATTGACGGTCCGTAGATTGATCTACAGACCATACTGTTGATCCGTAGAGTGATACTGCGAGGGTTCCAGTACCTGATTTTTAAAGATTCTAAGTATGGAGCTACGGAGGGGATTGACGGACCGTAGGTCGATCTACGGTCCGTACTGCTGGTCCGTCGTTTCCTCAGAGAAGCTGATTTTTGAAAGCTGGGATATTTTCTAAGTCCCGAGTGACGGAAGGGACTTACGGACCGTAGATCCATCGACGGTCCGTAAGTCGGTCTCGTGGATTGAAGACGCGTACCTGAACAAAACTTTCCTTAATTTGTTTCCTTTTTTATTTAGGATTTGTTTTCTATAAATAGGACATGTAAACCTCGTTTTTGGGGGTTAGACACTATTATTCTAGTTTTACTTTGTAACTTTGGAGATTAATTTGCAACTCTAGCAATTATTGATTTCC
>NC_064286.1:11966674-11984289 GCF_019186545.1 Solanum stenotomum | reverse complement strand
CCTAAATCACTCCATAACTACCACATAATATCCTCCCTTCCATAAATTCCCAAAATCCCTTCCATACCAAAAACAACCCATCCCATAATCTAACAAAAAGGGTCCGGTGTTTGGTCAGTAACGAAGAGGTGACTCCTTGGTCTTGCTAAGCATAGTATCATCACATAATCACCCCACTCCTTGTTGCTTGTAAGGTAATAGACTTTCCCTTCACTTTGAATTTCGATTCATAGATTGAATATAGAGAGTCGGGAGTTGGGTCTTGACCTTGGGTAATTGTTAGATGAAAGTGCATGATAAACTTGAATATTACAATGCCCTTGGAACAATAGATAGTGATTGTATAGCATTAGTGTATGTGATCGTAAATACTATATGCTAGTTTCAACTTAGGGTTCCACATCTAGTCTAAATTGTTGGGTATAATAATCGGTCGGAATCTTAAGAATGACGAACTAGCATATTTTAAATTTGTAAATGCATGATGAGGTTGTGTTAATGTTGAAAACAAAGGCCAAAAAAAATGTATGATACCTGGCACTGATGGCTTCCACGATACCCCGTCTACGGACCGTAGATCCATCTACGGACCATAGATGGGGTTCGTCATTAGATGCGCCTGAAAATTTTCACCAAGTGTAAAACCACGGAGGTGGACTACGGTCCGTAGGTCCATATACGGACCGTTCTGCACTTCTGTGGTTTCCATCTGCGACCTATATGTCAGGTCCCCTGATCCACGGAAGAGATCCACGGACCGTAGACCAGTCTTTGGACCGTAGGTCTCCTCCGTGGATGACCACTGTAGCATCTGTCAAAATTGTTTTGTGGACTTAGTTTAGGGTCGTTACCAATTCTAAAAGTTTCTTTTGCTGCATATGGTTAGTTTTGGCACTAATATCGTTCCCGCAGGTACGATGGCACCCAAGAAGATGGTCACCTACTCAAAACGGGGCAAGTCCAAATCTGTTGCCCCTAGTTTTCGGTTGATTGATCAGGACACCGACAACGACTCTGACCCAGCATATGTGCCTCTCAACCCTAGGGCTTCTCGCGCTGCACCCAGAAGCACCCCCTGGAAGGTGCTCCCCGACGTAGTCACTGTCTCCCAGTCCGAGGAGGAGCACACACTGATCGGGTCACCAACTGGGGCTGCTTCCAGTTCAGAGGGACCTATGTCCGAGTCCGAGTCTGCCCATGCCTTAGGCTCCCAGTCTGCCCACTCTTCACAATCAGAGTCTGTCCATGCTACAGGGTCCAATGCCAAATCATCCACAGGGTCTGGAGAGAATGACCAAGCAGCCTCGTCTGATGAGGCAACTAGCTCAGAGTCCATACCTGCACCAAGGAATGATGACCCCACTCCTATAGCCGGCGAGCTGAATAGGTGGTGTGTAGAAGGGCAATGGCAAATCTATCGGGATGCTAAGATGGTTAATGACAAACAAAAGATGGCCCGACTAATTACAGAGGAGCGCAGAGTCCTCACGGGGAGCATGCATACTATTCCAAATATTCACCGGCTGTTCAAACTTCACAAGTGTGACTGGATGGCTCGAGACCCAGGGACGTATAGCGAGGAGATTGTCCGGGAGTTCTATGCTTCCTATGCTGCCACTCTCCGCAGTTCCCTTTCCAAGCGGTCAAAGCCACTAGCTCAGGCTCCGCTCACGTCCACTTTGGTTCGAGGGTGTCCGGTGGACATATCACTTGCCACCATTAGCCGTTTTCTCTATGGTCCTACCACGGGCCACTCTTGGTCTCCTAACACTTCAGAGTTTGATTACCACTGGGACATCGTGCGGAGTGGCACTTTTCAGAGGAATGTTGAGCAGCGAGAGGCTGTTATACTATGGCTGGCCAGGTACATTGCTGCGGATGGCAAGCGGGCGGAATGGGTCGCTGCTCCACGGTTGGGCATCCGGAAGGCCACGTTAAATTTTGTGGCCAAGTTCTTCTGGCTGCTGGTGCGTAACAGAGTGTTGCCTACAAAAGCTGACAATCAAGTCACTTGAGACAGAGCGGTGATGGTTGCAGCATTGGTAGCAGGAGTAGAGATCGACTTTGCCCGCATGCTGCTGGCAGAGATTCACGAGAGAGCTTTCAGGACCTCCACCACTTACCCCTTTCCATGTCTGAGTTTTCATTTGTGCAGGACTCTGGGGTGCTAATCTGGTATTGCGACAAGTTAGTCCACCCTACAGGGGCATTGAACATCGGCCTTATTCGGGATGACGCAAATGTGGCAACACCTCGCAGAGTGCCTCAGGTTGAGGTACCTCCTTTGGGTGCCGATCTTGCAGACATAGTGGGTCAGGCACAGGGTGATGACCTTAGCATCCCCGATCACACCGACACTATTCCGGGCTCCTCATCTCAGGCAGCTAGTATGGCTCCTAGCTCTTCCCGGTCCACACCGCAGTTAGGAGCTACTGTGGTCCCTTTGGCCAGAGTCCAGAAATTAGAAGGTCAGATAGCCACCCTGCTGCATCATATCCAGCCGTGGATGCAAAAGTCCACCGCCGAGTCAGAGGCCAGAATGGAGCGCAGGATGGAGGGGATGATGGATCGTAAGGTCCTGGCTGTTAATAAGCGGCTTGACGCCTTTGAGTTGCGAGTCCTCGAGCGATCAGCTCCGGCCACTGACTTATCTGCTTTGCAGGCTGACATAGCCAGCCTCCGGACTGACGTTGATGTCATTCTTGCTGCACCTTCAGTTGAGACTCAGGTTGCCCCTACTGCGCTGGCTGATGATACAGTGCTAGATGCTCTATTCAGTGGCATTGCCGAGGAGGGGCCTGCATCGACACATGCCAAGGGCAAGCAGCACCGCTCTCAACGCACGGAGGAAGAGAAAGCTCAAAAAAGACAGCGTCGGCAGGAGAAGGAGGCTAGGAGGGCTTCGATTGCAGACAAAGAGTTGTGCCAGCAGAGGGTGCGTGAGAGAGCTGCAGGGGCATCGAGCTCTGCCCCAGTTGCAGAGGTTCAGCCTATTTTGAGGGGCGTTGTGAGCACCACTGATGGTGCGGAGCGGTTAATAGAGAGCACTACTGAGGGTGCTAGGATTGCTGCGGTGGGCACTACTGAGGGTGCCCCCACTGATGTTCCAGAGGGCTCCGGGAAACCGGACCCCCCTGCTTGTTGATGATTCACCGGCGCTTTGCGCCACAGGTTTGCTTCACCCAAATCCATTTTCTTTTACTGTTTATGTATGCATTGTGGACAATTACAACTTTTTTTGTTGGGGGTGGGGTAAATGGATTGTGAGTGATAGGGTGAAGTCTGAGTAACCCAACTCATGAATCCTTTCTTGGGGTTTTCTTGCCTGTGTTCTTTTCCCCCAAGAGACAGTTTAATTTTTGTTGAACCGGCATGTCTTAGGATTGTATGTGTAGAAGCATGATACAGAATGAAGCATGATGGCTTATAAAAAAAATGATACCCGTCAGATTTAGGGTTGTATGCTAGAAGTAGGCTACAATTAGTTGATTGTGTTGGCTCTGAGTATGGCATAGTAACAATCGACTAGATGACATGACTAGACCTGAAACTTGAACTGGGTAATCTGATAATCTGATAATGAAACTATGTGCCAAGAGTGGGTGAGAATCATTGACTGTTCAAACGGTTTTGTGCAAAACTAGAACTTGCCCGGTTAGTCCTGCTAAGACAATTCAATCTAGAAGATAGGAAGTGATCATAGGCCATTGTTCTAAAGAATCCACAAATTGCCTAGAAGGATTCAACCAAATGAAATAACTGTCCCCTTTGATCCAACTTTGAGCCTAAAAATAAACCATTTCTTTCTAAAACCCCGAACTCACTTTCCCATAATCTACTATGTTGGCCCCGGTCCCTCCTTGGACATGTGCACTTTGACTTAGGCTTAAAGTAACTTCAATCTTGGCCCTGACCTGACATCGGGTATTGTGCACCTCAACTAACGGAAAATCCATAAGTTGAGGGTGGCTATGAAAGAGGACTCTGAAAGAAAAATGGGTATGAAAAGAGTGGAAAAAGAAGAAGAAGGGAAAAACGTGAGGAAAGGATGTGACTTGTTAAAAGCGAAAGGAACAATAAAATAAAAGAAAAATGAGCTACAAAGTCTAAAGTCACATCCGTGGTTGAAGAAAATTGAGGGAAAGAAGGTAAAGCAATAATATGACAAAAATAGGGCAAAAAGAGGTTAAAAGCCTAGTGTAATGACAAGGAGGGCAGAAAGTCACTAATCAGTACCCAAATGTACCACACCTGACCCTGAGCCTACGTTACAAGCCAATAAAGTCCTATAGTGATCCTAGAGTCTAGTTTGGAGAGTCTAAGCAGTGAAAAAAAGGGCAAGCTTATGGCAGTAAGCACTAACTGTATTTGAAATTACTTATGAGCGTGAGTGTTGAATAAATCCTTGTACCATGAATGACATTAAATTTTTGCGAAAAGGGGATTTCGTTTGAAGTAAGGGCACTAGTTACAACGTCAGAATGTTGGTACCTGGGTGATAGTGAGAAGGTGCTTGTTGTGTGTCAGTTGGTTGGTCTGTGTCATGATGTGATCCACATGAGTTGGCTTGTCGAGTCTAAGAGAACGAATGTGCACCCGAACAATGAGGAGGTAGAGAGCCATGTGATTGCTTGAGTTTAGAAATGCTTGCTTCTATACAAGTGTCGTTTAGAGATGTAGTGCGTCACTTGAGGACAAACAACGAATTTAAGTTGAGGGTGTTGATATACCGTGAGTTTACGGTATTTCTAATACATTTCACTTACAAGTTGTGTGTGTCTAGGGCCTTTTTATATTGGTTTTTATGTGTTTTTATCATGTTGTGCAGGAAAGGTGTTCAGGCGCGAAAGTTTAAAGACAGCTGAAGGAAATGCAGAAACAGGGCATTTACGGAGGTGATCTACGGACCGTAGGTTATGATCGTAGATCAGCAGGCATGGTATTGAGGACAAATCAGGGAAATCTGACCAAGTGTGGAACCACGGTGCCCATTGACAGTCCGTAGATTGATCTACGGACCGTACTGTTGATCCGTAGAGTGATACTGCGAGGGTTCCAGTACCTGATTTTTGAAGATTCTAAGTATGGAGCTACGGAGGGGATTAACAGACCGTAGGTCGATCTACGGTCCGTACTGCTGGTCCGTCGTTTCCTTTAGAGAAGCTGATTTTTGGAAGCTGAAATATTTTCTAAGTCCGGAGTGACGGAAGGGACTTACGGACCGTAGATCCATCGACGGTCCGTAAGTCGGTCTCATGGATTGAAGACGCGTACCTGAACAAAACTTTCCTTAATTTGTTTCCTTTTTTATTTAGGATTTGTTTTCTATAAATAGGACATGTAAACCTCGTTTTTGGGGGTTAGACACTATTATTCTAGTTTTACTTTGTAACTTTGGATATTAATTTGCAACTCTAGCAATTATTGATTTCCCATGTTCGTTTTGAAGACTTTGGCTTTGCAATTCAAGTTAAATTTCTGGGTTTATCATTCTCTTTACGTAAGTTCATGATTTCTTCATCTACAATTATGAATTGTGTTCTTGCCAATATGAGTAACTAAATCCACAACTAGGGTTGTGGGAACCATGAGCGATTAACAAAGTATGAACAGTAAATAAACAATTCTTGACTAGTATTTTGCATGCATTGATAATTCTTTCGTTTAGAAGTTTTTTTAACGGTGGCCAATGTTAGAACTCGCCTTGTTACTACTTGCCGGACCAAGGAGGTAATTAACAAGAAAAGAATTATCAACATAGATTTAGTGTGATACTATCTAATAGGCTAGTGTCGATTGGTGCGAAGTAATAACTAAGCCAAACATCGATTATAATGTCTAATATGAGGTAAAGGTAAGGGTAAGTAAATTATACACACGTAGCCGGACCAAGGTGCGGGGTGAAATTCTCTAGATGTTGGACCAAGGATTGAGAGATACCTAACTTATCACTTTGCATGTAATACACTAGAAAATGATTGTTATTACTAGGATTACTGCGTTATGAGATTGTGGGGAACACGTATACCCTAGTTATTTCTCTTATCTTGATAACAACCAAAGTTGAGTTTGATTATTGATTACTTAGTAAGTTCTTACTATTTGTTTCACACAAGCACAACCCCCTTTTTATTACCTGTTTCTGGAAATAATTTGACTAATTGAATATAATTGTTAGTTAAAGTAAAGTCTAAACCATTTTCCTCGTGGGATCGATCCCAACCTACAAGTTGGGTTCTTTACTTGATAACGATTGCTTATACTTCTGTAAGGAGGTGTAATTTGAGCGTATCATGTAGCACCGTGCCATTTTTCAATGACTACTTTTTCATATTTAATTTATGTAGCACTGTGCCATTATTCTGGTGACTACTTTCTCATATCTTATTTGTGTAGAAGCGTGCCATCATTCTGATGACTACTTTCTCATATCTGATTTGTGTAGCACTGTGTCATCCTTCCGGTGACTGTTTTAAAATATCTGATTTGCATATCATCATTTTTTTTGGTGACTACTTATTTGTGTAGGGTTGTGTCATAATTCCAACCCTACCCATATAATTCTCTTTCTTAGTAGGGTCATGTCATCATTCCGACCCTACCTACATAATTTTATTTCTTACATTGTGACCACTTTCAACCATCAAATCTAATACCCGAAGCATGAGCATGTTCCAATAAGTTTTTCAATGACTTTCTTGTTTAATATAGACTCATCTATTGATTCCAAGACGATTCATATATTAATACCAGATTTTGAGAACTTTTTGGCGGCCGTTGCACTATGAATAAGTCTATATGGAGCAACCACATGGTTTTGTTGCTCTAGGGAAGTCTAGTGGCCTTTATATGTCCATTGCGCAGTTCACTCTATGGTCTGGAATAGTCTTCGAGCTTGGTTTGGAAAGTTCAACATAATAATTCAGGAGTTTGGCATGACTCAAAGTGGGGCTAATCACTTTGTATTTTATTAGCATTTTGCATCAAATCCAGTATTTCAAGAGAATAGTTAGCACATTAAAATTGACTGTCAATTTTGTGAAGTCAAGTGATCAACTTGCAAGTAGCTCCACCAAGCCCCTCACCGGTTCTCGTATTAATTACATTTGTAACAAGCAAGATACAAATGACTTGTATGCACCAGCTTGAGGGGGAGTGTTAGAATTGGAATAGGTAGATATAAGCCTACTTAGAATAGGAATATGAATAGAAATAGAAATAGGAATAGGAAGAGTACATATTTTTCAACTTGATAAATGATTGCATTATAGTGTCTATAAATAGGGTCTCTCTATAATAATGTAGATACACAACAATTCCATAGTATTCTTTTCCAATATTTCTTACCGAAATCACCTAACATTTTGAATTGGTATTTGAACCTGAGATTTTATGATTTTCAACCCACTAGGTCACACCCTTGGGATACAAATAAAGATCCAATCTTTCAGCTAATAACATATTGCACGATAGGAATAGAAAGAAGGGAGAGTTTTCAAGAAATCACTGTAATTTCTCAAAGATAAGTACACACGTCTCTATACCAATTTGTAAGACTACTAGTAACTGCTCATGACTTTCAATATCTACAAACTAGAGCTCGTAGACCACTTCAAATAACATTCATCCTCGAAAATGTTTAAATTGTACTTGGAGTGTAAAATAGATATGAATATCTACTCCACATGTTCGACTCAGTCTCTCAAGTAGCTTCCTGTATTGGTGATTCTTCCAAAGCACTTTCGCCATAGTTATATCCTATAACTTGTCCTCAATGTACTTTCTTAACGTAAAAACATGGAAAATTAGATAAATCATTGCACGCCTGATTACAAAGAAAACTTGTAAGATACCTTCCCAATGTGCTCCGAAACCTCAAACAATCATATATACCTTGGGCTCAACTTGCCTTTCTTCAGAAATGTATCACATCCTTCATAGGTGAGACTTTCTAGAGTACCCTCTCACCCTCCAAGTACTCCACATCATAAACCTTCCGGTCTACTTAACTTTTTTGTCTACTTTGAGCTGTCAAAAGTCGTTTTTGAATTAGTTTAACCTTCTCCAAAGCCAGTTCACCAAATTTGTGCTCCATGGTGTAATCTCACCAAGCTCAAGCTCATGAAATGTATCGCACCCTTCATAGGTGAGCCTTTGAATAGTAACCTCTCACCTCCATGCACTCGCATCACAAACTTATTGTAACACCTCGGACTTCAAAAGAGCTAAATTGAGGCTCGTAAAAGTTACCCATCAATTTTTAGTTTTGGTTCATTTTCAAACGACCATATCTTTTGGCACATAAAGAATTAGGTGGCCCATGAGCTATCAAATTGAAGGTCTTTGAGTCCTATTTCCATCACCGCCAAGTTTGCTTAATTTCGAGCTCGGAGTAAAAAGTTATGTTTGTTTGATTATTTGAGGTTTTGGAGAACATTGGGAAGGTATCCGACAAGTTTTAGAAAATGGCATTTCATTCGTTTTAGAAAAGGGCATTTTGGTCTTTTCTTTTTTTCACTAGGCTTAACACGTTTTGTTCACCCTAAATAAGGGTTTAATCAGATTTACCCACTTTTTCACGTTCCTAAACACTTAAGAGTTTTAGAGCGGGGTTTCAAGAAGAGAAAAGGGCAGGGTTTCAAGCATTCTTTCAAGAACTGAGGATTTCGCCAAGAACATTGTTCTTTCCAGATATGCAAGGCTTTCCACAATGATGGACTTGTTATTCCTCACACCATACATCTAATTTATCCGCAAAAATCGTTGTATCTAAAGGATTCTTGCATAGTTCTTGATTTTTGTTAAAATATTCTTTAACAATGGAGGTTGTGAATTCTTTTGTGTTGTGGATCTTTGGTGAGAGTCATGTTTCGAGGAGGTTTGTTTGAGAAATTCTATGAATTGGTGTCGGGTTTGAGAACCAAGAAGAGTATAGGAGGAATCACTCAATTCAAGACGATTTAGGACCCTAAATTGAGAAGAAAAATTCGTTGAATTTCTGGGCATAGGGGTGGGGCGGCACGCCAC
Organism: Solanum stenotomum; assembly: GCF_019186545.1. Classification (NCBI taxonomy): domain Eukaryota; kingdom Viridiplantae; phylum Streptophyta; class Magnoliopsida; order Solanales; family Solanaceae; genus Solanum; species Solanum stenotomum. Next base: position 11,975,262 of record NC_064286.1, on the reverse strand, counting down.
CATAGCGCCAGAACTTTTGGTCAGTAGTTAGGGGCCTGGCGCGTCGCGCCAGCAATGCGCCTCAAACTTCTGCCAGAAATTTGGTGCCTGGTGCCAGCAGTGCGTCAGAGTCGTCTGGTTTTTTCCTTCCGTGCTTCATTTCTGGACGTGTTCCTTTGAGTTGTGACTACATTCTCTTCTTTGTATTAGCTTCTAAAGTCTCCATTCATCCTTGAGAGATCCTACATGTCCTAATCACATGTCTTAATTTACATTGCAAACTAAAGTAAGTTTAATAGGAAAGTTCAAGAGGTCTTTTTGAGTCATTTTGAGAATTCTTTTGTAATCAACAATGGTTTTGAACCAAATTTTGAGAAAATATACATGAGAATAATGAGAAGAGTTGTATTCATGATTGAAAAGGAGTATAAGGGAACTAAGTATTCTCAAATGTAACACTTTTACATTTAAAAGAGAGAAACATTGATTTCTGTATGAGTTTATGAGTTCATAGATGTTTGAGAGTACTACCTCTTTTAAGAGGATCTTTTGAGTAATTACCTCAAATTGAGAAAGAGTTATGTATTATTGGGAGTAGTATTGAGCACCGATATGAGGATGAGTTCAGACAACTCACATTTCTCATAAATCATGTAGCCAACATGGGTAAAAGGTCGTACTTTATAGACGATTCCTTATTGCTTTTAAGCATAGCTTAGTGGATCCACTTAGTTAAAGTGCTCTATGCCCCAACAAGGTATAGAACAGTTCTGGCAACGTGGGCGAGACGTTGTATAATCACATAACTCATAGTGATGGTCGTCGGTTAGAGAATCTCCCAGATAAGAGTAAAGATTATTTTATTGTATTTTTATACATCATTGAGTTATATCTTTTGTTTTATAATTCTTTAAACATTGTACCTCTTGTTAATGATTTTGTATTGGAGTTGAGTTGAGGCGAGTATTTCTCCTAGTCTTGTGAGTTTAGTCATCCATGCTTTCAATTCTCCTTTCATGCTCCTACATTCACTAAACTGATGTCATTCGACCTGCATCTTATTATGGTGTATATATAGGTGTTCAAAGTGTTCAGGGTCATCAACAGGCATTTCGTTGATACCACTTACATTCCAGCTAGCTTTGGTGAGCCTCCTTGCTTTCCGGAGGGCTTCACACTTATTTGTTGCTTTTGTTAATTTGTTGTGGGTTTTGTCCCGACATCTATCCTAGTATTAGAGGCTTCATAGATAGTTAGATGTTGAGGAGTCTCTTGTTATTTCCCCTTCTTGTTGAGATGTTTTGAGATCTTGAGACAACAGATTTTTTAACTTCATAAGTATTTCCAGATGTTCATTTGAGTTGTGCTTGATTTATACTTTTAAATTTAATCATGCAATTGAAGTTCCTATTTCTATTTGAGTAAGTCTTCCACGAAGTAGTCAGTCAGGCCAAGGGTTCGCTTGGGGACCAGCAATGGTCCTCGAGTGCCGACCACGTCCAGGTTGTAGTCTTGGGATGTGACACTTATCTTTCATTTCGGTAGACATCATTCTATTACACAACACTTCTTTGGAATATTCTATTTCAATCTTATGACTTTGATTATATGTTAGGCTTTAAAAGTCCATACAATTGCACCTTCATATCACTCTTCTTATGTTGACTTCAATCTTCCTATGTTAAATAAATTTGTAGTGCATAAATGTACTCCTACCTCTACTTATGCTACAACCCTTAAGGGTTGTTTGGTTACGGGGATTAGGATACAAATCCTGATTTAAATTGGGATTGTATTTATCCACAATTTTGTTATTAGTATTCGCTAGCACCGATATAAATCTTTCACCAAAATCTTAATATTATCAATCCCAAACAAGAGGTGGAATTACAATCGTGTGACGATTAAAATACTGAAATAACCTTGCTTTGAACCAAATGACCATCAGATAAAATTAACATTTGACTTCATCTTGAATTGCGTTAGTTAGATCATTCATAACTAGGGTAACAAGTACATGCCTAAAATTGATTAATGGTGTAAACCCAAGGTTATAGGAAACAATATTGTATCTTCTATTATAATTGTTCTTACGCTAGTGAAAACTCTTCCACACATGATCCTTATATACATATATATTAAAAAGATTATGTTTTTCTTCAACAACCACCGAAGGACATTTCTTGGTTCTTTAATGTGCGTTTTATAGGTCAATGAACATCATCTGCGGAACTTTTTTCCTTTTGTGATGAACTCCCATCAATCTCCTTATCAAAAAATATAGCCTTAGATCTACCAACCATAAATTGAAATTGCTTTTCCTTTACTCTAGCATCCTTAAGTATATGATCTATCACTGCTTAATGTCACAATTGTTCGCACAACTTTGTATGTCTCCTTTGTTTTTATAAATTAGAATCATGGTACACTTTCTCCACCCATTAGGTATTTTGCCACTTCCTAGTATAGTCTTAAGTAGTTGTATGCCATCCTATTTCAACTTCTCCAAGACGCTTCAAAACTAAAATGTAGATACTGTTAGAGCAGGAGTGAGTATTACAAGCCTATTTAGAATAGGAATTGAAATAGGAATATGAATCCTATTTGGAAAAGGAGTTCAATATAGTGTCTATAAATAGGGTATCAATGTAATAATGTAGAACACACAATTTCAATAATATTATTCTCTTTTACTCACATGGTATCAGAGCAATGGTGAGAAACCTTTATAGGTCACCGTGCATCAATTTCCGGCGACTATCATAGTTGAATTTTATCATCATCTCTTTCTGTTAGTGTTGTGTGAAAACCCAACACCACTACTAGGTCCCTCACTCTTCGGCGACAAAACCCTTGTCAGACCCACTGAAAAATACCACCTCACACGCCAATAGAGGTGTGAATTTCCGGCTAGATCTGACAATGCAATGGCACGTGAGGTCATTCCGTTCACTTTTGGGCAATTTTTCTTTTCCCAATTGGATCACCTCTCCCTTCCGATGCCACACAATTATTTCCTAATTTCGACCATAATTTGGCAATCAAATATGATTTTTTTCAAGATTCTATCTGGACCACAATCTTGGCTTACTCCTCATATTTTCCGTGGCATCTCTTCATCTTTGTTTGCCTACTTCTATAAGGATAACTAAAGTTTCAATTGTGCCAAGTTGTTTGGAGATCTAGAATATTTTAATCCTAGTTTGAATTGAACAATGAATCAAAATAGCCTCTCAATCTCTCTTTGATCTCACTATATCCCATCAACACTTGTAGAGAAACAACTTTAATACACTTCACCTAATTTACTTTCTTGATTCTCTTCTCTTAATTGTGAAAGTCTAATAATTTCTTTCTCTTTATCTCGTGTCCTCACCTTTTGGTAAAAGCAATTTAGGAATCCTCCCGTACTTTAATAGTAGCCTTCTTAGCTTCCCTCTTATTCTCTTGTACTCGTGAAAGTCTTGTCCATCTTTTGCTTTTGTTCATATAGCACTTTCTTTTAGCTATCGTAACTCACTCCTTCCACTTCCTCATTCCATTACCAAGATCTTGAGGTCAAGGTCCTACACTTTTAGATTCACCCTACACTTTCCTTGCTACTTTTTAATGCAACATGACATTTCCTTCCATAGGACGTCTATGACAACCTCAAAGTACCATACTAGCTACTTCCTCTATAATTCTTCTTGAATCGCTAAGTAGTTAGTGCCTTTATTGTATTGATTACTAGCAAATCGTCTTCTTTCTCACTTTCTCCCTACACTTCTCATCCAAGAACAACAACCTATGTTGGATAGTTATTGTTTCTCCTGGTATAACTTTACGCTCTTTACATTTGATTATATCATGTCTTTTAGTATGAATAAACTTTGATTTACTATTTTTGCCCCCCACTTTAAAATGTTCTTAGGTGAGAATCTCTCCTTTTTAAACATCTGCTAGCTACAACTAAATGATATGATAAAGCTAACTTTATGACAACATTGTTTCTTAAAATTGGTAATTCGACCTTCATCACTTCTAATGTCATAACCATAAGTCTTATGTACTTGATAAAAATCATAACTATCTTTACCCATATGCCCCCGTATTAAGAATTTGTTGGTTGCATAGAATCACTTGAGTCAAGGTGTCAATATCCCAAAATTTAGTTTCAGCTTTAGCATCAACCCTAATTTGTGGAGTATAAGCACAAACAATATTGGTTTTCTCATTTTACCAACAAGAGTAAATGAGATAATCTTATCACCAACTCACTTCACCTCTACGACTTTATCCATAAGTCTTGGTTATAAAATATTTCTCACCACATTCCTAGTTTTATCAATCCGAAAATACTTTAATTAATATCCTGTGTTGCCTATCTCTCTAGCCTTTTTCACAGTTCATTTAGTTTCCCGTAGACATACAATAGTAACTCTAGTCCTCCTTTTTAAGGTTTCCATTAATTTCTATCAAGTTTATCTTCTAGCTACTTATCTGAATTTGTCTTTTTTGAACTAGCCTTTTTACCCTTATCCATTCACAATGCGAAAATTATTTCTTAATATGCACCGCACCTAAATGTTGATATGGTTTGATTACTTTATTGTCGACACCCGTCTAAGATGTGTGGCTTTTTGTCTTTACACAACATCAGGATGCTACCCTTGGGGGTGGCCTAGTGGTTTGGGCTTAGGACTTTTATGTTGAAGGTCTCAAGTTCGAAATCCCTTGTCAGCGAAAGCAAGGGATTTGCCTTCAAGGTCAAGCTCGTCGCACCAGGCTTGCCCAATGCGTGTTACCTCTCCTTTATGGTTTGCGAGCTATTGCATAGGAGCAGGGTTTTTACCTTGTGCGCATCCAAAGGATAGCAACTGCAAATTTTTCTTGTCATAAAAAAAAATCAGAACGCTGATGGCACGAGACTAACTTTGTTACCCACATTCATTCATGATAGGATTCCTTGCCTTAGTCTCTCAAAACCAGGAAACAATATGATGGAACCCCTTATTTATTTTTCATCACCTAGGTGAATGTAACATGTGCCTTGGTGAGCACGTCCTAACGATATCTATGATATGAGGACTTTGCAACAAAACTGGTTAGTTTTATGGTGGAAGCTACCCTACTAGTAATTCTCCTTCTTTAATTGGGTTTGTAGGTATTTCACAAAACATCTCCCCATAACCCCCTGAAGTTCAAGTGTACAAAATCAATCATAATATACCCAATGTAATTCCATAAGTAAGGTCTAGGGAGAGTAGCGTGTACGCAACCTTACCCTACCTTGTAAAGGTAGAAAAATTATTTTTGATAAACCCTCGACTAAAGTAAGTCATATCAAAAGAGATATGGTAATGTAAACTAGACAATGCTCGACTACCTACTAATCTTCTATCCTAATATTTGACTTATATATCCTTCTATCTAGGCTCATATCCTCGGTAATCTACAGGTGTGCCATGTCCTGTCTAATTATCTCTTTGCGATACTTCTTCAGCCTATCACTACCTCCCCTTAGATCAACTATAATCAATCTCTCACACCTCATCATTTGAGCATCTATGCAACTCTTCTTCATATGTCTGAACTATCTCAACCTCGCTTCCATCATTTTGTCAACTATGGAGCCCACTGCCACCAAGTCACGAATATATTCAATCCTAATCATATTTTACCTTATATGCTTACACGTCTATCTAAGCATCCTTATTTTCACTACTTTTATCTTCTAAACGTGCAAGTTCTTGATTGACCCACACTTAATTCGATACAACAGAGTTGGTCTAACAATCACCCTATAAAACATACCATTAAATCTTGGTGGTACATTGTTACCACACAAAACATTGTATCCGAGTTTTCATTTCATCCACTCATTTCAATATGATATGTAACATCATCGTCAATCTCCTCATATTCTTGAATTATTGATCCAAGATAAATGAAACTTCCTCTCTTGGGATGAATTGTGTATCAATCTTCACTTTCACATCTACCTCATGAGTTATGTCATTGAATTTGCACTCTAAGTACTTTATGTTAATCCTGCTCAACAAGAATCTTTTAGACTCCAGGGTATTTCTCAAAACCTCCAATCTATCATTAACTTTGTCGCATGTCTCATCAATCAATACCATGTCATTCACAAATAACATACACCATAAAACCTTCCTTTGGATATGTTGTGTTAATTTATTCATCACCAAGATAAATAAAAAGGGGATAAAATTATATCTATGGTGCAACCCCATCACAACTGAAAAAGTGTTCTGAATGTCCTCCCATTGTCCTTCCTCGAATCTTGACTCCATCATACATGTCTCTATTCGTCCTAATTATGCTAGGGGTACACTTGATATGTCATGTTTTTTTAGTGTGTTTATATATAGCAAGGTTTTAAGTATAACTTCCTAATTTAACCTCCAATTTAAAATAACAAATTCACCAAATTTCTTAAACTTTGTGCCACTAAATTAAAATGTATGAATTAAAGAGAGAAAAAAGAATGCTTCCAGCAATATAACACGTACTCCACCACCTGTTAAAACACGAAGGTATTTTTTGGAAGATTCATAAACTAGGCAACGAAAGAAAACAAATGAAACTAACCCAGCACATAAAACTGCATACGCTTTAAGGATCATAGCAGCAACACAATCGAAATTAGCCAAACAATTAGAATTGCTACCTATTAAGGACTCTCTCTATCAGCAAAACGATTCCGGTAACTCCATTGTCGTCGTACTTCTCTCCTGTGGCTATGGCTGATTTGTGAATCAATTTTGTCAGCTTACTCATCAAAGCCCTATTTTAATTTTGTTTGGGAAAAAAAATCAAAAAGAAAAAAAGAATAAGCTTTTGGAGCTAACGATAACTCCATTGTCGCCGTATTCTCTCCATTTCTCCATCGCTTAACACATGTCTCACCACCTCATCTATCACTTATTATTATATATTATATATAATTATAATAATTAATAGTAATCTATCTATATATAAAAGGAAAATAAAAAATGACACATGTGACTATCACAATTTTTTAGAATTTATAATTTTAAATAATCAATAATTATTTAAATAAAATAGACACATGTCAAAAATTACAATAAGACCCATTTATGTAATTCTACGATAGTTACACAACATTTTAAATAAACAAAAATATATTATTATTAAATAATTTTAAATTTTAAAAAATCAATAATCACTAATTAATTAAATAAATATACACACATATCAATACTTAGATTTAGACCCATTTATTAAATAATCAATAACTAATTTTTTTTTTTACTTTTTATTTTGTTGTGATTGGTTGAATTTATATGTAATTATCATCCAAATAATTGTTCATATAGCATAATTGATCATTATATCTTATTGAATTATTTGTAGACAGTGTTATTTCTATGTGAAAATAAAATTTCAATTCTTATTTTTATTCATTAATTTAATTTGTATTTTATTTTATTGTTAAGTTCAAGAATTTGTGATTACTGATTACTGATTAGTTTTGCATCAATTTTATCTGATATTTCCAAAGGGATGATTTAGTTTTGCATTAGTACTGACCATTTGAATTTTGAATTGTTGTTTCCACATAAAAATATGAGAATGAATGGTTAATCTCAGAATCAAGTGCTTAGCTGATGATTCTTGAGAATGATGAAGATCTTCTCAATTCCGTCATTGACTTTCTTTTCGACTGTAATGGTAAGTGCAAATTCATTTCGTATTAATCCTTTTCATATATCATGTAGGGAAAAAGGACAAATATACCCCCAAACTTTCGAAAATGGTATGTTAATACACTTCGTCATACTTTTCGGACATCAGAGACCTTGTCGTCCAATAATCGATGCACATTTACCTCTCCCACTAACGGAACACTCATTGTGTACACGTGGCTTAATCCTACATGCGATGGAGTGTTTTTAAACATAATTTTTATTGAACTAATGAAATTAATTTAAAATCTGAAATTAAAAATTAAAAATATTTTAAATCTTAAAATCTTTTTAAGGAGAAGAATATTTATGCACGATGGAGTCTTTTTTTTTTAAAACATAATTCATATTGAGTTAATTTTTTTATTTAAGAAATTAAAAATATTTTAAATTTTAAATTTGAGAATTTATTTAAATCTAAAAAAAATTAATTTTAAGCAGAGAAAAGAAAAATATAATCGTATCATTTTAGAAAAAAATATATTCTCATGTTTAAAAAAAAAACATAAATAACTACCCCAATAATGCTCTGCTAAATTTTAGGAATAACAAATTTATGTTTACATTTACATAAACTTTAAAAAAACAAATCAATTTAGCCTATTGTTATGTAAACTATATTTCCACAAAATATCTGATAGACAATTGCATGTACAAATAATGATGCTATAACTTAGGAATTTAAAATATATTGCGTGTACACATAATAATGCTATTATTTAGTAGTTAAAATATATTTATATAAAATTAAATATTGAATATAAAATAAATATGTTAGCACCACAAAAATTCTTAAATTTTTGGATTTAAAAAATATTAAATATTACATCTACTCATCTTTTTAATTATTGTTCAATGTCATATATAACTTATTTAGTGCTCCTATCTATCTAT
>NC_064286.1:11908072-11966512 GCF_019186545.1 Solanum stenotomum | reverse complement strand
TATATATATATATCTATATATATAAAATAAAAGTCTAAAACAAATAATTTTGAAAACGTGGGTGATGAATTGTGTAGGGAGAAAAACAAGCTAATATTGTTATTTTTGTTTATGCTAATTATAAAATATTATCAAAATTGCCTAAATAATTAATTTGAAATTTAAATTTAAAAAAATAAGTAACTAATCGATTTGGTGTACATTCATCATTAAGTATCATTAAGATTGAAATCCATTTCGGATGCAGAAGGAATATCCTTATCAGAAATATTAGATGATTTATCATTTGTTTGAACAATATATAATCGAGGATTAATTTTTATTTTATTTTTATCAGCAGATATGACCGAAGGTAAAGTATGTAAAGAAGCAGCACGATTTTGAGCTGGACCATAACTAGGGTCAACTGGCGAGATGTGTTGGATGACAAGTAATCTTCTATCAGAAGAGAAATAATCCCTATTATAAGGAACACTTTTTTCATCAAATTGAATACAAATCTTTCCATCAGCATTTTGAGTAATATGAGAATATTCAGAATTAGTGACAACATCAGTCATTTGTTTTGGAGGTATAATAGAGTCTAAAGTCCAAGTAGTAGAAAAATTAATTTCTTCCCATTTTATGGGTCTTCTAGTGGTGACCTTAGACTTGGCGAAATTAGTTTCCACTAAAATAGTTTGATTAGATGTATCATATAATTTACATCTAGGATTCAAAGTAGCAGGTAATTTGAAATAGATTCTATAAGATAAACAAGTTAATTCAAATCCAAGTGCATAACTATAACCATGCGTCTTAACATTCAAAGTTAAAACATCTAATATATTAGAATCAGTCAAAGATAACTGCAAATTTGGCTGAGTATTAAAATAAACTGGACCATACGCCACCGTGGATTCAATCTAACCCATCAAAGATTGTCTAAAATTCAAATTTCTCGCATCGCGAAGAGCAACTAAAAATGTCTCAGGTAACCCTTTAAGAGTTAGGGGTGGGAAAGCAATTTGAACTATGCCAATATGCAAGAACTTGTATTGATTCTTATAAATATCAATATCGCGTTTATTCAACAAACGAATAGTCCGTTCAGATGAATTTAACGCTAGAGATTGCTCAGTAGTTTTTATTAACTATTTATTAGAGATCTTATCAAACCAACTATAATCATAAATGGTTTTTATATCAATTTTCGGAATAGTCCATTTGTTTAAAAAATCAAGATTTTGAGGTATATCTATCTCTTCCAGTCGGGTACTTTTAGCACTAGTATCTCCTAGATCCATGATCAAGAGAATATATCTATGCCGAAATACTTCACATCAATCTCATATTTACCATGAAAGTTTCTAGGCTTTGATACCAACGAAATCAGGATCTCATAAGACGGGCGGTAATCCGCGCGGTCATCTTCAATCTAACTTATTAACATCCGAATTCAAGGAATAACTCCGAATCGAAATATATATAAATTTTTATATAGTTTAATGACTGTATGGAATGATCTAATCCTTTTACCCAAGCAAAGGGTCTGTTGAGATTCAAATACGTATTGTTAGCGAGCCCATGTGTTTAGCAGTTCTAACCGGGTATAAGGCGCCATTCAAATTTATTCCTTGAATTCGGATATTAACAAGATAGATTGAAGATGACCGCGCGGATTACCGCCCGTCTTCTGAGATCCTGATTTCGTTGGTATCAGAGTACAACTAACATCAGCTCCACTATCTATCATAGAAATATCAGTTATTATTACTATTACTATAACTATTATTATTATTATTACTATTAGTAATATTATTATTATTATTATTATTTTTTAAAACAATTTTTTTCCTAATAATATTTTTTATTAGAAACTGCTTACCTTACTTCAATTTGAAAAATATTAAGAGATAAAACATTTTATATTTTATTATAATTTTTTTGATCTAGTTAATGATGAAATTATTATGATCTTTTTTATATATGACATATATTAATGTATCACTTATGTTCACTGCTCCCCTCCCGCACAAAATTCTCAAAACCCTTAAGAATACATTTTGAATGATACCAAGTTAGAAAGAATGAATCTCAATTTATAGAGTCATAAACAAACTCAGGGCAAATACCCAACTAACCTCTCTTTTGGCCTGAATTTCTGACAAAATAAAATTATCACTTAAAAAGGTACATTAGGCTAGTCTATTTTAATTGTTAAAATGAGATTAAGAAGATAAAAAAATTATTTTCTACTTATTTATTTTGTTAAAAGTATTATTTTTATCAGGAATATAATATGTGTAAAAAGCGGGGAAAAAAAAATCCTTCTATCCCATTTTATATGACACCCTTTCCTTTTTAGTCCATCTCAAAAAAATTGTCACCCTAGCATAATTTAAAACATTTTAACTTTAAAATTTCACTTTTACCTTTAATGAAATGATTTACGGCTATAGAAAAATCTAAGCATTATTTTATATCATAAATTTTAAAAGTCTTTTTAAAAAAAAATATAATGTCAAATCAAATGATGTCACATCAAATGCAACGAAAAGAGTAATATATTTATCAGGGAGAGGATCCCATTAGATGAATATGGGTAAAATTGATGGCTATGTATTATGGCACATAGAAAGGATGAAGTTAGAACAAAATTTATTTATTAAATTTTCTATAGTGATTGGACTAATATTCTTGTAATAGAAATATACTTTAAGAAATTTCATTGATTTCAACGTAATTGATTTGTTAAAGCAACATTATGGATTGATTTTCATACTGGTATAATATTATTAGTTTATATGTATTCAAAAATTATACTTATATAAAATTTATAATTTTTGTTGATATTCTTTGAAAATTTATGGACAAAATAACACTTGTTGTGAGAAACATAAATAACACATTAGCATTGTTGGCAAAAATAAATTTAATTATGACAATACTTACTTTTGTTGCTAAATATTTTTAGAAGCCACAACTATATGACTTTTTACAATGAAATATATTTTATTATAATAATTTTATTGTTGTATTAAAATTAAGTTTTGACAACAATATTATTTGTTGTCGCGAAAGTTTTTGCAATGGAGTTTATAGCAACGACGTGCAACAACTTTTTATCATTGTCAATAGTACTTTTAACAACAACACTCCATATATAGCAACAAAAAATTTTGTAGGTGAAATTCTTCTTTCTTATTAATGTTCATCACAAAAGTCTTCATCTTGTGTAGCTTTAAGGATCAGGTTATTTTTCTCTTCTTCAGAGAGAATTCTTGGGGCATTAAAGTTTCCTTATCTCATAGAGTTTTTCTATTGACATTATTTTCAAGTATTTTGTTTCCATAATAACATTCATCTTGTCTTTTCAAAGTCAATGAACATGTTAACTCATGTATTCATGTTAGTAAAACAAAAACATAAAAGATGAAATAGACAGACACAAAATAATTAATTCGAGTCCACAGAACCCACTGTGTATCCTTAAGAAATTTAATCCCCTTAAGTATCCGAGGTTGTAGATTAATTCCTCCCAAGATAAAACAAATTAATTATTACAGAAGTAGCAGTACCTCAAACTTCAATAATTTCAGCAAACTAAAAGATCAGCAACGAGAGCACACACTGTAATATCCCGCTACTAGAAAGACTTGGAATTAGAAAGAAACCGTTTTTGAAAATAAGCAAATTTGGAAAGTTGGACAAAGTTAAGTATGAGTTTTGGGTCAACTTCAAACGACCATAACTCCTAGGTCAGGATAAGTTAAGTGTTCTACAAGATACCGTAGGAAAGATCTTTGAATTATATTTCCAACGCCACCGAGTTTGCTCAGTTTCGAGTTCATATGAGGGAGATATGCCCATTTTGAAATTGGGTTGTTTAGCTAAGAAAAGTCAAAACCGGATTTTTGAAGGGTACTATGGTCTTTTCACTACCCAATTAATTTATTTCGTTTTTGGTAATTACTTAGGGGTCTAAATTGAATTGGGTCAGTTTACGCACTCAAAGATTTCACGCTAGGGTTTTTGGAGAAAGAACTCAAGAGGAGAAAGGAGAAGAAAAGTTCAAGATTCGTCAAGTTCTTGCGATTTTGGTTGCAGATTTCACCAAGGATTCAATCCTACGAGGTATGTGAGACTTTCATATGTTGGGTTCGTTCACCCATGTTCCAAACATGTTTATTTCAGCGTGAAGTCGTCCTAAAAAGATTGGAAGTTTGAATGTTCTTGATGTTTGTTCTTGAATTGCTTTCGTTCTTGAATTTGGGTTGAGACTGAGGAGCTTTTTGAGGTTATAGTGTCGTTTTCTTGAGTTGTTTGAGTTAGATTCTTGTGTACATATTCTGGGTATCTGAATCTAAAGAGAAATTGAGAAAAAAAATAGAATTTAGGCGAATTAGGGTTAGAAAACAAAGAAGGAACAAGTCGGGCAAATCTAGGTACCAGGTCCGCAACGTTCCTTAGGATTGGAAAAATTTTCCCCGCGTCGCGAAGAGGTCGCAAACCCTTCTGCCTCAAAATTTATTTCGCGACCAAATATTTAAATGCATCTCCGTGTCGCGGACTTGTTTCCAGACAGTGATTTCTTGATCGTTTCTCATGTTTAACTATCTAAAAACACTCCTAAACATCATGAGATCTTTCCTATCACAATCCTTGAATCCATCAATTCAAATTCAAAGAAAGTTAAGAGCCAAGTCAAGAGAAGTTCATAGAGTCTTCCAAAAGTCTTTTACAAATGTTTTAACTTTGTTTTAAGACATGAGTGTTGAGTTGAGTAAAGAGTAAAGATTGAAGTTCATTTCTACAAAAGAGTATATCGGGACTATGTATTACCAAAAAGTAAAATGTTTTCACATTTAAACAAGAAAGGAAACTAAGATTTCTAAAAGAGCCTTTGAGCTAGTTTTCAGTAAAGAGTAAATGCTTTCACAATTAAGCAAGAGAGGAAACACAGATTTCCAAGAGAGCCTTTGGGCTAGTTTTGAGTAATTATCTCAAACCATAGAGTTATGTTTCTAAACATAAGAGTTAGTATTATATTTTGGGAGTAGTATTGAGCACTGATATGGGGGAGAGTACATACAACTCCCAGTCCCATAAACCTGTAGCCATCATGGGTAGAAAAGGGTCATACTTTTTAGATGATTCCTTAATGCTTTTTAGCATAGGCTAGTGGATCCACTTAGTAGTTAGGTTCTATACCCTCGGCAAGGTATAGGACGGCTCTGGCAGCGTGAGGAAAAATGATATATCATCACATAACTCTTAAGTGATGGTTGTCGGTTAGAGAAACTCCCATAGAAGTATTTGTGTATTATTATATATATATATAGAGAGAGTTATATGTATTTTTATATACATCCAGAGTTTATATTGTATCTTTGCATACACACAGAGTGTCACGACCCAGGGGTACCCCTTAGACGTAACACAACGTACTTGACCCCGAAGGGGTCGCATAAAATCTCTTAGCATATCATAAATATAAAATTCATAGAATGATGCAGAATTAAAAATTTTATTTACAGTCGAAGTTTTTCATAAAACTGAATGGGAGTCTAGACTTTGACTCATTTAGCCATCTAATACAATCGAGGTCTCAAATAGGGACACAACCCTAACAATAGTTCTCAAATGAAATACTAAAAGAAACTACTAAGTAAAGATACTCGTCCTTGAATCTTGAGGACTCACCAACTATCACGGAGAATGACCTATTCCAAGCTTGAACCAATAGAAGGTCGCCTTAAGAACCGAACCCTACACTTATAGAAAAATATAGAAATATGGGTTAGTACAAAAATGCACTAAGTATGGAAGCCATGCATAAAAACCTTTAAAATATGATAAAAAGGACATTTTAATTGAAACCATGCTATATGCCAATTTGAACATCATCTTTGAGTAATCCTATACTGACTCTTCTAAACATCATCCCTCACATAATCATATGAGGAACTACCTTTTCCAACTAAAAGCAAGCTCAACACAACATATGGAGCCAATAGGCCATTTCATCAAAAACATAACAAAGCATGTTCGTCAAATCATCTCATGAAGTCAAATATGCCATCATCATACTAAAATGCACAATCAACATGAGGAACATATAAATCATGAAAACTCATTTCATACTAAACATGAATTCTCTCAAAAATATGCAAAACATAAGAAGATCATGAAAACACATAAATCACACATGACTCCAAATGGAAACAAGTCACAAGGAACTTTTGGTCTCAAGCTAGAATAGGATTAGAAGAAATAGATGAGGATATCAGAACTCTCAATCAAATCTTGCTTTCTAAGCACACCATCTTTTTTTTTTTAACTCTAAGGTCGGCCCAAGTTATCACTAATCCTTCACCTCCATCACACAAGGTGATTCTAGACCATGGTGAATTACACTCCTACCCTTTTTAGAGAAGTCTAATCACTCAACACATATAGGCATTTCTCAAACACCCTTTTCATCAAACCGTCCAACCTACCCACAACTCAAAATGGTCAAGTAGGGTTCTACCATCATTATTATAAAACAACAATGAAGCCCATTCATACTAAGGGCAACATCAAGGTCTAGCATATGAAGTCACAAAAGACAAGTAATACTGAAATCTAATAAAGCATAAAGCACATACCGAAACCATTAAGAGGAACTCACAAGGTGAAGATATTGTAACACCCTGCTACTAGAAAGACTTGGAATTAGAAAGAAACCATTTTCGGAAATAATCAAATTTGGAAAGTTGGACAAAGTTAAGTATGAGTTTTGGGTCAACTTCAAATGAACATAAATCCTAGCTCAGGATGAGTTAGGTGTTCTACAAGATACCGTAAGAAATATCTTTGAATTATATTTCCAACGCCACCAAGTTTGCTCAGTTTCGAGTTTGTATGAGGGAGATATGACCATTTGAAGTTGGGCTGTTTAGCTAACGAAAGTCAAAACCGGAATTTTGAAGGGTTCTATGGTCTTTTCACTACCCAATTAATTTATTTCGTTGTTGGTAATTACTTAGGGGTCTAAACTGAATTGGGTCAGTTTACGCACTCAAAGATTTCATGCTAAGGTTTTTGGAGAAGAACTCAAGAGGAGAAAGGAGAAGAAAAGTTCAAGATTCGTCAAGCTCTTGCGATTTTGGTTGTGGATTTCGCCAAGGATTCAATCCTACGAGGTATGAGAGACTTTCATAACATTGGGTTCGTTCACCCACGTGCCAAACATATTTATTTCAGCATGAAGTCGTCCTAAAAAATATGGAAGTTTGAATGTTCTTGATGTGTGTTCTTGAATTGCTTTCGTTCTTGAATTTGGGTTGAGATTGAGGAGTTTCTTGAGGTTATAGTGTTGTTTCCTTGAGTTGTTTGAGTTAGATTCTTGTGTACATATACTGGGTATTTGAATCTAAAGAGGAATTGAGAAAAAGAATCGAATTTAGGTGAATTGGGGTAGAAAACAAAGAAGGAACTAGTCTAGAAAATCTGGGTACCAAGTCCGCGTCGCGGACCTGTTCCTCAGGATTGGAAAAATTCTCTCCACGTCGCGGAGAGGTCATGGACCCTTCTACCTCCAAATTTATTTCACGACCAAATATTTAAATGCATCTCCGTGTCGCAGACTTATTTCTAGAAAGTGATTTCTTGATCGTTTCTCATGTTTAACTATCTTAAAACACTCCTAAACAAACATCATGAGATCTTTCCTATCACAATTCTTGAATCCGTAAATTCAAATTCAAGGAAAGTTAAGAGTCAAGTCAAGAGAAGTTTATAGAGTCTTCCAAAAGTCTTTTACAAATGTTTTTACTTTATTTTAAGACCTGAGTTTTGAGATGAGTAAAGAGTAAAGATTGAAGTTTATTTCTTCAAAAGAGTATATCGGGGCTATGCATTCCCAAAGAGTAAAATATTTTCACATTTAAACAAGAAAGGAAATTGAGATTTCCAAAAGAGCCTTTGAGCTAGTTTTTAGTAAAGAGTAAATGTTTTCACAATTAAGCAAGAGAGGAAACACGAATTTCCAAGAGAGCCTTTGGGCTAGTTTTGAGTAATTCTCTCAAACTACAGAGCTATGTTTTTAAACATAAGAGCTAGTACTATATTTTGGAAGTAGTATTGAGCACTGATATGGGGGAGAGTTCATATAACTCCCAGTCCCATAAACCATGTAGCCATCATGGGTAGAAAAGGGTCATACTTTTTAGATGATTCCTTAGTGCTTTTTAGCATAGACTAGTGGATCCACGTAGTAGTCAGGTTCTATACCCTCGTCAAGGTATAGGACAGCCCTGGCAAGCATGAGGCAAAATGATGTATGATCACATAGCTCTTAAGTGATGGTTGTCGTTTAGAGAAACTCCCACATAAGTATTTTGTATTATTATATACACAGAGTTACTTGTATTTTTATATACATCCAGAGTTTATATTGTATCTTTGCATACATACAAATTTACTATTGTATTTATAAATACACAGAGTTATCATCTATGTTTTAAAAGCTTTTCTTTATATTGCATTTATATTACTGCTTTATATTGAAATGAGTTGAGTTGAGACCAGGTTTGTTCTTTCAGTTCCCTTTTCAAGCTTATGTATTGTTTTAGAATTCCCCTCGCATTCTCGTACATTCAATGTACTGATGACATTTGGCCTACATCATTGTTATGATACAGATACAGGTAACCAGGATCATCATCCAGTGCATCGTTGATTCTAGTTGAGCTTCAGAGTTTGTTGGTGAGCCTCATTGCTTCCTAAGGATCCCCTTTTATTGCTTTTTAGTATTTTAGTTCATTAGGATGTCGTGGGTCTTTTCCCGAAATCCATCTCAGTTATTAGAGTCTTCATAGACAGTTAGTTAGTTCATTTGTCACTATCTTGTTCATTGACATATGTTGAATCTTGAGTTGCCACTTTAGCTAAGTTGAATGTTATTTAATACATTCTAAGTTATCTATTGAGCAGTTCAGTTTACTTTTTAAAGTATTTTATCATGAGTAAGTCTTCTGCTAAGAGTTAAGCCAGGCCAAGGGTTCACTTGGGGCCATCAATGGTTCTCGAGTGTCAGTCTCGTCCAGGGTGTAGGCTTGAGGCATGACACACACATAGACTCAGTCGATCAATAATTTTATTTGTAAGAAAATATATGCAGAAGAGAGAAAATTTTCCGTGTTTGAAAAATTAGAGAAGTCTCTCTATTTACAGCGAACTACAACAAGTGAACACACCTACTCGGACAAGAGTGTGAACACACTTGTTTAGACATGCCTTTTCAGAACGTTTGTGTCTTTTGGAAAACGAAGTCTCTGTTCGGAAGGAACATGTCCCTTCTGAGCGGCTTTACCGTTAAGCAAATGTTTAAACAATTCTGTTACGCGAAATTAATTTCGTTAATTAGTTAACTAACATTCTGAATTAATTTTAATAAAACAGAAATTAATTAATAATATTAATTAAATAAATTCTGCCTAAAAAATTATCAATCAATCATTTGTCAAAGCCGAAGCCGAGCGAGCGACGATGACGGCGCGAGAGGGCACCTTCTACTTAACCCTTTAAGAGTTATGGGAAAACCATTTTCCTTTCTTCTACCAATATGGGAGAAATGACTTTTCATTTGAAATGATTTTTTATTTTCCCTCTATATTGGTTCCCCCACATTTTCCAATGTCTCATTCATCTTTATTTCCCATTCACAGCTTGCTTAAACCCAACAATCCCCCATATGAATGGGGAATGACTATTGTTAAAACATAAGCATGAAAACTTGTGTGTCCTAAGGATTAATTACATCTGGATAAATAGGATTTTCCTTTGAACTCTCCGTATTGAACATATATCGGATATACTCGGTCAATCGGTAGATTTAATATCTTTGAACCGTTGAGCTTTGGTGTATACCTAGACAATATAAATCACACAATCAACCCTTGAACTATTTTTGGTTCTCATTATTTTGTTCGTTTCATCCATGAACACGTCTTGGTTAATAAGTGCTTAGAGAACTGGACTTATTGAATTCTCCTTGAAGTGGATTACACTTCACACTTACATAGGTGGTTTCTAAATGTATTATCCTGTAGATACACTATTTGATATACCATATATCAAACTTAGAAACCATTAAAAAGTCTTAATGCCTTTATCCCGGTTACTGTTCATGACAATGGACAATAAAATAATTTTTGACAATGTTGAATCGTCGGCAAGTGTTATGATGTTGAGGTCTTTGCCGGTGAGTGTTATGATGTCGAGGTCTTTGCTGGCAAGTATTATGATGTCGAGGTCTTTGCTGACGATTGCTATGATGCCGAGGTCTTTGCCGATGAATGTTATGATGGTAATGTCTTTACCGATAATTGTTATTATGCCGAGGTCATTTCGGTTAGTGAATTGATATAAAACCGATGGAAAATGGTTCCGACGATAGATTGATTATTGCGATTTATTGTTATTATGTCGAGGTCATTTCCGGCTAGTGAATTGATATAAAGCTGATGTGAAATGATTCTGGCAAGAGATTAATTATTGCGATTTGACACATTTCTATGCTTATGTGTGACGTACTTGCAACTTGTGATTGATGTACTTGTTTCATGTGATTGATCTACTTGACATTGAGATGGATTTACTTGATTTATTTGGTTGTTGAATTGTGATAATTGAACTGTGAATATTGAGCATTGTGAGCCATGTATTGTAAATCTGTTATGTTTGGCTGAATTCTATGCATGTTGTAATATGAGGAGGTTTGGTTGGTGTGTAAGGGTATTCGATTTCTAGCTAGATGTCTTGTTTATTAGGTTGCTTGTTGGCTACCATGTGGTTGGTACTCAGTCCT
This sequence comes from Solanum stenotomum, assembly GCF_019186545.1. Classification (NCBI taxonomy): domain Eukaryota; kingdom Viridiplantae; phylum Streptophyta; class Magnoliopsida; order Solanales; family Solanaceae; genus Solanum; species Solanum stenotomum. The sequence goes on along the minus strand of NC_064286.1, from coordinate 11,955,675 downwards.
TGCTTCTACACTTGTGTAGGTTTCGAGTCCGATCTAGCGTGATTGCTCTTATTCTCACTTTTCGAGGCTTGTTGAAGGACTGGAGAGGTAGTTGCTTGACATCGCGATAGACCCTCTTTTTCTTTTCTTTATGCTTTGACCTAGTTGAGAAACAAAGGATGACACTTGTAATTATTTCAATTTCCCACTTTAAGTATTAGTGGTGTACACGTGATAATCAGATTTTGGGGGTTTTAATAGAAAGAATAAGTTTTCCGCTTTATCTTGTTCTTGCTTTATATTTCCGCATTTCTTTCGTTTTATTGGGTTGAGGTTGACTTGTCTTGGTGGGAATAGACAAGTGTCATCACAACCATTTCTGGGTCATGACAACAAAGTACTATAAGTGACATTTTTTCTCATATAAATATGATTTATATATACTTTAAAATATTGATAAAGTTTTACATAGTTTAAATCTATTAAAATATAAAAATGTCACATAAATTGAGATAAAGAGAGTACTAATAATTTAAGAAATATGTGTTATCACATAAATTGAGACAAAAAAATAATATTTAAGAAATACGTGTTACAATGGTGACTCAAGGGTGAGGATAGTAAAGCATTTGCTTTAAGCCCCAAACAATTTTAAATGTGAATTTTATGATTTTAATTTCACTCAAAAAAATACTGAACATTATACAAAATTTAAATAAAATAGAAAGAAAGATGAACTAACGACTATCAGAAACATTTTAGAACTTTGAATAAAATAACACAAATAAAATTTTTACAATAACATCCAAGGTATATAATGCAAACAAATAACTAATATTTTACTGGCTAGAATTAATTCTTACTTTTATAAATAATAATATTACTATGTAAAGTTAACCACTTAATGTCTTTTAAGAATATTACACGAAAAACAAATAGTATGCAAGAATAAAAAAGAGAACCCTAAATTAATATTATTTTTTGTGTATATATTTAAAATCTCTTATTATAATTTAATTTTAGACCAATAATTTTATTCAGACATCATTGTTTTCATTTTAAATTTGTAGAGCGTATATTTTGGATGTATTCATAATAATATAAAATTATGAATAAAGAAATGAATATGGTGTAAAACTTTGGCTAATGATAATTTTTTTACCAATGACGCAAAATGTTTGAAATCGTAAAGGGAGAGTTCCTCTGTAAGAAGACACCAAAATGCTTGTTGGTAAAAATTTTAAGCCAATCGTTTTTTAAAGAAAAAATCCAGATGTAAATGCTTTAACTATTCCTTATCAGACATGAAAGAGAAGTAGAAAATTTAAGAGAATATTCTGCCAACTACTTCTTTTTTTAACATAATTATTCAACTAACTAAAATTCATATATTGAAGAGATCACCATTTTAAATAAATTAGACACTTTTCAGTGAAGGAATCAAATGGATATCCTTTTATTTGGAATTTATATTTCTCAATCTCTTTTTTTTTTTAAAAAAATTGGGTTAACAAAGAGAAAATGAAGAAGAAATTACATGTTGAAAAATTAAACTCTCATTAATAAATTGAAATTCAAATAACCAACCAAATAAATGATTAACATTCTCATTTTTCAATCTTGTGAAAAAGTATCACAAAAAAATATCTTTTCAATAGTCTTCTAAATCACCATATTTTGGTATGTCTGTAACTATACTTATAAAGAAGCTTCAATTGAATACCTTCATGCAGTGGCGGATCCAGGATCTTAGGCTTGTGGGTGCTCACTTCTCTTATTATAAAGTTACTATAAATGCATTGTATAACTGTATAAGTGTACAACTATTTAAACGTTATAGTTAAAAACTCTTCATTTCTTAGAAAAACTAAGAAATGAAGTCCAAATTTTCCTAGCTTCTCTTACCAATTATAACTAATAATTTACTCTTGCAAGCTTTCCTCATTTATTTTTATGTTAAGGAAATGAGCACTGCACAACCATTAAAAAATTCATCACCTATACTATTATGAAATTCATTTTTGATGTACTTCATGGATGAAAAAGCTCGTTCCACAGAAACAGTAGCAACACGAAGAATGAGAGTCAAATTGATAAGCAAATAAACATGTAGCCAAGTTTGATGCAGATTTGACTTCACCAATACTTTAGCAAAGTCATTAATTCTCTTCAAGTTGAAGAACCTCTTATCAAAATTACGAGAATAAACTATAAAATTATCACGCTAACAACTGAGATCTCGAAGCTTATTGCTATCAAACTCATTTTTATAATACTCGGTCAATATCATTATCCTGTTCTTATCAAAACCACCAAATGAACTAACTGAATTCAAGTTAGTCATACCAAGAAGTAAGTCACTACTCACAACATTAAAACAGTTATTAAGCTCTTGAAGATGTAAATTAATAAAGACATAACAAATATCAACACGCAAATGATGAGAATATATAACATCAAGAGATTTACGCTTGGACTTTCTTGGAAAGTATCTACCATTAATGAAAATGTAACATCAAGAACTGCTAATTGCCGCTAAAAATACACATTTAGCAGTAATTAAGCTATTATCGTTAATTAATTGTCGCTAAAGGTTTTTTTGTTTTTGTATTTGTACATATTGATACATAATTTGCAAATAAAATTTTAAATGCTATATCAAATGTTGATCACCTACTGTTAACTCACGAGTCAGGCAAATTAGTCTTTGGTAGGGGTGGACAAAATCAGTCCAAATATTCATGATTCGTCTAATTCATTTATGTTTGGATAAGTTAATAATCCGCTTATTTTATTATATGGACTCATTTGATTTGTTTATTTCATCCCATTTTAAATTTGGGCTAATATAATGCAATTCAAATTGATTCATGAGAAATTACAAATGTCTTTTTCAAAACATTCAAATATAATTTCTCATGAATCAATTTGAAATGCATTTTAATATGATATTATAAATAATAATTTATTTTTTGTACAAGAAAATACATGATGTGAATGAGAGATGTGTTTCTAAAGATGGTCAAATCCAGCTAAAAAAGACTATGGAAGAACATTTATGAATGTTGTAAAAGGTTGAGATCTAATTATGAAAAATGTATAATTTATGGAGAAAAAAATGGGTTGTTGCTGGGGAGAATCGATCCCTCGACCTATAGCCCGCACGTATGACTTTTAAGACCGGGCCCTGAACCAAAACACCCATCAGTGCTTTTGTTCAAATGCTTAATGGGTGCTCATATCTATTATATATTCATTTTTGCAGATTTTCTATATAAATATACAAAAAATTTGTCGGGGTCAATGGGTGCTCGAGCACCCGACACGCTCTACGTAGATCCGCCCCTGCCTTCATGAAAAAAGTAATATTTAAATATATATATAGGTAAAAAGAATTATGTGTATATTAGTATATAAAACTTATTGATTTCATTTAAATATGTTAAACAAAAACATAGTATACTTTCTTTTGTATTCATTTATGTAACATATTTTTTTTAAAATTTTTTTAAACCCGTTTTAAAATCTATTTCATCTCAAATAACTTTTGTACGGACAATAATCCGTCTATTCATTAATATATTCAACTCATGTAAATTCGCCTAAATTCGATTCAACCTGTTCATTTTCCACCTCTAACACATGGGTACCAACAAATCTAACATACTAGTTTTTCTGTCCCAATTTATGTAAGACTCTTTCTTTTTAATTTGTCTCGAAAAGAATATTATGTTTTCTTATTTGACAACAAATTAATGGCATCATTCCTTTTATCATTATTGAGTTCCATTTAACACTTTATATAAAGAAAATTCAACTAAAATAAGCATTAAAATAACTTTACTAAGAGCATATTTGACATTGTTGTTGGAAGGCTAGAAACACTTATTTTGAGAAAAAATAATATTTTTTTAAAGAAAAATTTAGCGTTTAGCAATTCAGTAAAACTACTTTTAAATGGAAGCAAAATCAGTTTTTTTGTTGTTGGGAAGACGCTAAAAATTTCTGCTTCTTAAAAAACCAGAAGCAGAAAATTATTTTTTTTCAAGCCTAAAATATCCCTTTTACATATATACATATTTATCAGTATATCACTTATTAATTAATTAACATATCTCATAAATTTAGTTAAGTTTCTTCTAAGAATTTTATTTTTTATTTTTAAATAATACATTGTTTATTTTATATTACGTTTATATATTATTTTATATCTTATATTTTATATATTATATATTATATATTATTTTACCTAATATTTTTGAAGTAGAAAAAAAGGTAGTAACAATATTTTTGCAAGATTAGAAAAAAGAAAGAAAATAAGAATTTGAAGATTTCCGCCTCCCAAAGAAATTTATAATATTGATTGAAAATTTGAATATATAAATTTTAATTTAATAAAAATAAAAATTTGATTAAAACTCTTATAATAGACATGTAAAATAGTTTCTCCTTATAAAATAAGCTTAATATTAAAAGTACATTGTCACGACCCAAATTAAGTCATGAGTGGCACCCACACTTAACCTCCTAAGTGGGCGGACCAATGAATCTAAACCCCAACATATACCAATAATTCAACTACGAATAACAACAATAACGCGGAAGCTCCAAAACTTATTAAATTAACCAATCAAATAAGCCTCTAAAGTCTATTACATATTATCCCCAAAATCTGAAAGTCATCACATCAAGGACATCTAATCTCTAAATACTAAGTCTAAGAGTATCAAAGACACTGAAATAAATGAAATAAAGTAATTTATGTCCGAAAACTATGGACATCAGGTCATGACCGAGAGAATCCAACACAAGCTCGATTGAATAGCTCACCCTTGAACCTGATATGCTGAGACTGGATAGGGCTGAGGGCGAGTCAAAGTCGCTGGTACACTCGCTGCACTCCATAAAAGGAAAACAAAGAAAAATACAAGTAGGGCTCAGTACGGGCAACATATACTGAGTAGGTATCATCGGCCAACCCAAAATAGAAACTAATATACAATGAATAATAGTATAAAGTCAACTATAGCACTTAGCAGGTGATAAGAAATCACAACATGAACAAGTGACAGTTGAAGCAAGTACGTAATCAATCACAATGTCAAGCACACACACGAGGACTCATGCCTCGACATCACACTCGTTTGGGAACTGCGTGTATTGAGATTGAGTACATTAAGTTAATTCAATATCCTTTTCCTTTAATGTTACCGTGTCGGAACGTGACACTCCGGTCCAATTATACCGTGTCGGAACGTGACACTCCGATCCAATAATACCGTGTCGGAACGTGACACTCCGATCCAAAAATACTGTGTCGGAACGTGACACTCCGATCCAAAAATACCGTGTCGGAACGTGACACTCCGATCCAAAAATACCGTGTCGAAACGTGACACTCCGATCCAATAATATAATTAATTTATCATTTATTATTACCACTTTTCAATTAATTAATAATATTACATCAAGCCTTCTTTATTCAAGGCATCACTTCGATAGAGAGGTTTTCAAATTATAAATCTCACGGTCTCAGGATTTTAGACCATGCACACAACCAAGCCACACAATCACACAGTCAAGTACATAGAGAACTTCACAATATCATGCAATGCATATCAATCGCTATTAAGAGTTTATCTATCAAATAGAATAAACCATAACCTACCTCCACCGAAGAACCGAAGTCAAGAACGTTACTTCACCAATACTTTTTCTCTCCTAAATCTCCTCAATGCCTCCGAACCTTTCCAATCTATCAAGTATATATGCATAATTTGTAAGTTAATGAGTTTATAGGCACCCAAAACTATAATCAATTTCCTAAAGTTCAAGCCTAGGGGTTTTCTAAATTCTTTCAATTAGCATAACTTTAATGGAATTTAAATAATACAATACACCTACCTTAACATATCCAAAACTTGTTTCATAATATGATAATTAGAAGAACCAAATTTAGAACGAAAACTAATTGGTTATGAACCAATAGCCTGCCCAGAGAACAAACTACAAAACGTTACTATATGGCCACAATTTAATCAACTTTATTCTTCTCAATTCCTCAAATCATTATACTTTTATTGTTTTAAAGATAGCAATCATTATGCCTTTAACAAATTTCCAGCATCCTAACCATATTAGTGAATTTGTAGTGTCAATCCGCAAGTAAATAAAATTACAACATCTAAGACCATCCAACATTCTTATACATTACTGTCAATCATTACCCACCACACCTTGTCTAGCATAGGTTTTTAAGAACCTACCTTTTCTATTGTTTTCTAACCAAGCAATACCATAATGTATATTGCATATGGTAGCAGTTACTGCGCAAGACCAAAAAAACAAGAACGAAAAGAGAATTATATACAGAAACTTTTTCAACTAAAAAAATGATTCTTTCTAATCCCTCCTTAGCTCATTATTATCCAAATCATTGGCATCATTAATTTCTTATACAAGATTCCTCTAATATAACAAATTACATACATAATTTGTTAGTCTCTTTCCATATAATAATATAAAATCATAAGACAATAGGCATAGTACGATGCCCTTCAACAGACACTAGAGTATTATTATTCTTACCTGCATGCGCTCGGCGACCCCCGCTCCTAATCTGCCTGTACATGTAAGTCTTCTAACCTAATTTATTTTCCCTAAATTAATAATAAGTCAAAATTTGCTAAACTTTATTAATTTTATTCCTACCTATGGGCTTGGCCCATTTATAATCAACTAAAAATTAATTATTTACTACATACCCACCAACTAAATAAATTACTTAATAACTATCTGTCAACTAAATAACCATAGTTACGTGAATAGTTCAAGATATCCATTTAGAATCTATCGAAAGAGTCTTTTATGAGATAAAAAAAAGACCTAGTACTCAAAATGACCAAATGGGTCGTTACATACATTGATACTTGTTACTTTTTGTAATTTGACTCTCAAAAATACTTTTTTTTTTAAAAAAATTATTCAAACACAATTTGCTTATAAAAAACGCTTTTCAAATTAATTAGCCAAACACATATTGTTTTTTTAAAAAAACATTTTTCTAAATAGCTATTTTTAAAAAGTGCTTTTAACAATAAGCAATTTTGAATATCAATGTCAAACAGACTCTAAAGTTAATTTGGTAAACATCAACTCAAATAAACTGTGTCAAATAAATTGAAACCGGAAGGAGTGATATGTTAGTTCAGCCTGGGCATGTGACTCTAAATTCTTTCAAAACGCATCAGCACCACATGTTTATACATCACACGTCGAAAGTTACGTCTATTCTTTATCTATATCTATAAGCATTTCCATTTTCCTTGGTTGCTTCTACTATGAAAAAAATTAAAAGTAAGTTCTTCTTTTCTAAATTGGAAAAAAAAAACTCCTCAAGATTATCAAGAACGTAACGCGCACCCTCTTGTTTAGCTTTCAAGATATGACCCAGTGTGTATCAAGCTGGCGACTGGACGACTCCCCGTCTCATCTAAACCTTGTTCTTAGCTCTCACTCTAATTCCAATAATTCCTTTGTAACTGATGCCCCAAAGTATTTTTCTCTTCCTCTCTCTCTCTTTTTTTATCCTTCCATTAGGGTTTTCACCTTTTCGATTCTCTAGGTGACTCAAATTCATAATTTTAGAGGTGATGCAACGACAAAGCTAGTAGCCTGCATGAGGGTTCAGTCAAATCCAGTAGAATTTTCTCAAATAGTATATTTATGTTGATAAATTCATTAAATAAGTATAAGTAAAAAATTTGAATAGTTACTATCACTTAAAATCATAATTGTAAAATTCAGAACATAGTTGAAATTCTAACTTCATGATTTTGAGGTGATGAGCGTGCTTAGCATCTGAGTAACCTCTTTTGTCGATTCTTACTCGTTTATTGATTTTTATTTAGCATAAATTCTAGGGTTTAATTAATATTTTTTTTTATTTTTATTGTTATGAAGGATGGATTATGAAGTAGCAGAGCTAACATGGGAAAACGGACAGGTAGTGATGCATGGCTTAGGTCCTCCACGCGTGCCTAATAAGCCTTTATCGACTCCTTCTCCAACAAAATACACATGGGAGAGTAAGCCACATGCTGCTGCAGGTGGCACACTTGAATCCATAGTGAACCAAGCTACTACTGGCATCCCTCATCACCACAACTCCCCCGTGGACGGGGGTGCAGATAGAGGAGATGATTTCGTGAGTTGGTTCGATGATTGTCTTCCTGAAACTCAGACTATTACGGTCATAGGTACTATGGCCGTAGATGCCTTAGTTCCAACAAGTTCCACTAACACCCCAAACTATAATCAACAAGTGGCCCCGTCCGCGCACGTGTCCGGGATGGGGATGACCAGCAAGTGTTTAGTTGACTGCTCCACACGTGTTGCATCATGCAGTGGTGATGCGGAGATGGCACGTGTGGGAATAGGATCTAGCTTTGAGGAGATATCGAAAGACTTTGGGATCACCGAGTCTTTCGGGAATGAAGAGGTTAAGAACTTGATCAAATCAATGGTATACGAGGGACGACATAACAATATGGTTGACCAGACCGTGAGCCGGGGAGACACTATTGAAACGGGAGAGAGAAGTTTGGGTGCGGAAAGAGTACTTACCACAATATCTACAGGGTCACCTGAGAACACCTTTAAGCATAATAAAAATAAGACAGTGAATAATCATGATTTCATCTCTCATAGCAGAGCTCAAGTGAGTATATGATTTCCTTTCATGCATAGTAACAGTATACTTCCTATGATTCCATGCAACACAACATAAGTTTATTTAGTAATGTGATTTTTCCTTATAGAACTTAATTGTTATTCTATTAGTAATGTGATTTTTCCTTTTTTTAAGCATCTTTATTTTTTAAAAAATATTGTTAAATTTTTTTGACCAACCAAGCATGAAAAGACAATATTTTCAGCCAAACACTACCTAAGTTTCATGTTATTATTATTATTTCACTACCTTAGTATCATGTTATTATTTCACTACCATAGTTTCAAGTTATTGTTTTGGTATAACCGTTTGTTAGTCGAAGTCCACTCCTAATTCAATTTTTTTCAGGCCAAGTAAAAGGGAAAATCGCACTGCTCTTAGTTAAAGTTTTTATCGTTTAACTCTAAAAAGAAAATTATAAAAATTACAAGTGCACAGAGAGAATATTCGTTAGTTTGACTTGACATAAAATAAAAAAAGAAAGTGAGAATTTTGAAACTTATAGCAATTTAAAATAAGTGATATCATTGTTTGTGTGAGAACAGAATAATTACTACTTTTTAAGTAGTTATTCCTTTTCTTTAGTGAAGTGATATTACTAAATTTTTTAAAGATAGATATGTCAAATTGTTGGATAGTGTATTAAACTTTAGTGTCAACTCACACAAGGAGTCAAAAGATAATGAGGATGAGGATGAGAAAAAAGGATCCAAAATTTCTTCATTTTCAACAAAAAGGAGCAGAGCTGCTGCTGCTCACAACCAGTCTGAACGAGTAAGATGTCACTCTCATGTTTCTCGAAAATACTTTATTTCTTTCAATTTATGTGACACATCTTGAATTTTAAGAGTTAAATAAGATTATTTTTAATGATAATTTTTTTATATATTTTTAAATATTTTGAATTGTCTATTTTTTTTTATGTAGTTTATAAATATATAAATTTCATTTGTAAAAAAATTGAAGATTCCATTGAGCAAATTTTTCATTTAAACTTAAACTGTTTGATTATCGAAAAACGAAATGTGTCACATAAATTAGAACATAAAAAATAACTGTTTTCAATTAATTATAATGATGTAAAAAATGTCTTCTGGCCTGACATCATATATATAATAATAACAACAAAACTAATTTGAATTTTTTAATTGACTATTGTTTTTTTATTATTACTAGAAAAGAAGAGACAAGATAAACCAAAGGATGAAGACATTGCAGAAGTTAGTTCCAACATCGAGTAAGGTAATGAAATTAAAAAAAAATAATTTTTTCTATCAATAAATTAATTTTATAGTTTTTTCTCTGTGTTTTACAGTTGTTTGGAACTTTATGTTTCAAGAATATACTTATCTATGTTGCATCAATTTTGTCTTTGCATGAAAAATACTCTGCACTTCAGTTCACTTCTCAACCACTATTTCAAATAATTACTCCCTCCGTTTTAAATTTATGTGACATAGTTTAATTTTACATAGAGTTTAAGGAAGAAATATATTTAAAATTTATGGTTCAAAATAAGTCATATATATTATTTTTGTGTGACTATTAATTATTTTATGAAGAATAAAATAAGTATTTTAAAATTAAATTATTATTTTAAATAAAATATTATAATTAATAATTTTACTAAAGCTTGCAAGTGAAAGACATAAAAAAAAATGCAAAATCCTCGTATAGAAATTATAGTAAACTTGTTTCTGCAGTCTCATATTTTTCCTTTTTCAATCATTAGCTTTTTATTCAAGTATCAATTATTACGTGACATGACAGATCGAAGAGAGAAGAAAGTGAGATTAGTTCTCGACTCCTTTCATACAAATAACCAACTATTTAAGTACCAATTATTGCGTAGTGTGACATGTCGGGTTGAAGAGAGAAGAAGGCGAAATTAGTTCTTGACTCCTTTCAGACAAATAACCAACTATTAAAGTATCAATTATTATGTAGTTTGACATGTCGGGTTGAAGAGAGAAGAAGACGAAATTAGTTCTTGACTCCTTTCAGACAAATAACCAACTATTTAAGTATCAATTATAACGTACTTTGACATGTCGGGTTGAAGAGAGAAGAAAGCAAAATTAGTTCTTGACTCCTTTCATACAAATAACCAACTATTTAAGTATCAATTATTACGTATCGTGACATGTTGGGCTGAAGAGAGAAGAAGGTGAAATTAGTTCTTGACTCCTTTCAGACAAATAACCAACTACTTAAGTATCAATTATTACGTAGTGTGACGTGTTGGGTTGAAGAGAGAAGAAAGCAAAATTAGTTCTTGACTCCTTTCAGACAAATAGCCAACTATTTAAGTATCAATTATTACGTAGTGTGACATGTCGGGTTGAAGAGAGAAGAAGACGAAATTAGTTCTCGACTCCTTTCAGACAAATAACCAACTATTTAAGTATAACCTATTACATAATGTGATATGTCAGATTGAAGAGAGAAGAAGACGAAATTAGTTCTTGACCCCTTTCAGATAAATATCCAACGATTTAAATATTAGTTATTACATATTGTGACATGTCAGATCGAAGAGAGAAGAAGACGAAATTAATTCTCGACTCCTTTTCGACAAATAGCCCTCTAGGGTGAAATAAATTAACATATGGAGATTCCGCTTTTGATTGACTGCCTGAATTATCAATCACCTTAGTGAGGATTTAATACATAATATTATTCAACCTACTAAGTTTTATCTTATTGTTTAAGCAGACTGATAAGGCATCAATGCTAGATGAGGTGATAGAATATTTGAAGCAACTACAAGCTCAAGTTAAAGCCATGAGAATGATGATTCATGTTAACATGCATCCACCCGCTATGATGTTACCAAATATGGCATTCCAACAACAACAACAACAACAACAACAACAGTTTCAAATGTCAATGATGGGAATGGCTAGACCCATAGATGTCAATGCCCTTAGCAGCCCCAACATAACAACAATGCCTTCGATTCTCCATGCCACCGCGCCCTCTAATTTCAATATGCCTCATATTCCCTCCCCTGGAGCTGATCCTTTAGCTTCCTTCATCGCATCAGGCCAATTATCACAGGTACAATAACAAAAATAGCTCATCTTATAACTATTACATCTGTTAAATGTTAGAGACGTTATCTCTTGAATGAAAAGAAAAGAACTATTCGAGTCCATAGAACCCAATATGTCTTCTTCATTTCATATTCACACCTTTAAAACTTAACAACAGCTGAACTCGTGATTTTGAGGTATGTACATCTTGATTCTCTTACGTTATCATGAGGAGGGCATGATATTACTGTTTGTCAAAAGCATAATATTTTTTTACTGCTATAATAAAATATTGTTAAAGAGCATGTACATTACAAGAGTAACATAACAATATGGAAAACTGTTTCTGATAAAACATGACGTTATAATTAATGAAATATTATTATAGAAAGATTTGACTATATGTATACTGGTTGGATTATTACGATTTAAAAAAAATAGTTTTATGTTTAAGGAGGATTTTAACAAGTTTCAAATTCGAAAAATTTTTACAGCCTATGACGATGAATGCTTATAGCAGGATGGCAGCGTTGTACCAGCAATATCTGCAGTCGAATACAAATCATGTCTTTAAAAAATGATGTGTATAGCAATGTTCTAAAGTTTGAAAACTTTTTTTCCTTGATCAATTCCAATAAGACTGACCATGGCTTATTGACAGTTCAACTACTGAATTGGTGTTACGTTCCAAGACACTTGATGAAGAAACATAATAGAATATGTAAATATGATTTATTTATTTTTAGCACTTTCATAGCAGACAAAGTGTACCATAGTATAATATTATTTTTTTCTCTTTCGCTAGTAAATGGAAGTGTGACAGTAAAAAATTGAGGATTTTTCATAAATAGATATAATTTGAATCATAATTATCATTAACAGTTATAATTTTTCTAATTATGATTCATAATAATAGCTTGAGAAAGGAGCAAGAAGTGTGAAATTGAGAAAGAGAGAGAGGAGAAATGCTAGATACAGGCTAATACATGTTGTATTTGATACATACGAGCAGAAAAATCTATGGTACCCTGAAAGACGAAGCTCACCCTGGAATTCAGAATCAAGCATCTCTCAACTAATGTCTCAGATCAACTGTTGGAAGATGTCTTATACTCAACAAAGAAAAGGAACAACTGTAGTATCAGTACACAAACTATATTGTATTTGTAAGATCACACAACCAGTCCAATATATGAATGTAAACATCCACTACAATACAGTAACATAGAACAATGCATAACATAACAACAATTAGCAACCACATAGACTTTCGGTCACATATCATGAAACAACAGTAATTGGGTCAACCAATGCATGACTACATGTCCCGTATGATCATAGTGCAAATGTCTGGTCCTCTTAGGGAACTACAATCACATACTTGGTCCTCTCACGAAACCCAAATTCAAGCTGTTAGTGTACTGGCATGGTATCCAAGTTGTCTTAGTGTATCGACATTATACCCAAGCAATCCATAGTTAGTGTACTAATGTGGTACGTGAGCCAACCAATAATCACAAAGAATCATGTACAATCACATAGCACAATGAACAAAACAACTTGAAAATCACAAGTTCATTGCATGAGATTTCCTATATGATGTCACTTCATATATTTTCTACCATACATTACACAAATGATACTACAAAATAGTTGACATGCATGCATACATAAACCGAAAACATACAATCATCGCCTACCTCAAATCAAGCCTCTTGAAAACTCTAAATAATCCAAACTTTCCCCTTGCAAAGCGCCTCAGCTAACAATCAATCACTAGTGACCTATAATTTGCCCAGATTGTCAACAAACACTAAACCTATGCAAAAATATGATCATCTTCCCCAACTTAGGACTCCTTCCCACTGTGGAATCATGTCAAAACCTCCCCCCNCCCCCCCCCCCCCCCAATTTTAATAACATAGATTCTAAGGCTTAAGAATCAATACATAAGGTTGAAGAGTCGAATTCTTATCTTTACTGTGAAATCCATGGGAAAATGGGTACTAACCGCCCGAAATTGCCCCTCCTAAGTCCAAGAACCAAAGTACAGTAAATAGGAGTTTTGGGTTTTTTCTGCTCTAAATCCCGATTCAGTATGCTATAGCAACAACTAGCCTCACTATAACGGTCTACACACTGCTATAGTGGGATGCCTTCCGTTATAGCGGCCTTGACGAAACTTCAGAAATTCAAAATCCGAAACAAGGCCACTTTTATAGCACAAACTCTTATAGTGATGTCCCAACACATACGTCAAGTTCAATTTTGGGAGTTCTACTTATCCGAATTCAATTTCGAAATGTCTTATGGACTCCTTAATGTCTTGGCTTCAAGAATATAGCAACAAAATCTTGAAATCACACCCCCCAAATGGCCCTAGACCTGCCTAAATTTTGTGTGAGGCTGACTTAGCAAAAAATTTAAGCCACTATCCGGAGAATTTTCTAGTCCAAATTCATTTACTATTGACTTACTCATAATGATCGAGTCAAATCGTTACATATATTTGATACATACAAAGATGATACAATTGATACAATTAATACAAATATCATCTTCTTTTTTTCATGTATGCGTTCTATTTATCTAAATCAGCCTTTAATTAAATGATGGGCAAGTAACAAATAGAAGATACACAAAGTTAGTCAAAGTATGCCAGATTCTTATAGGATGTGAATTTGGATTGAGATATTTTATGTTGTGGTTTTGTTCAGCCATAAAATTTTGCTATTTCGTCATGAAATTTTGTTCATCCCTAATTTCAGTTATTTCCCTTCTGTTTTAATAATTTGCCCTGTTGCTAATCATTATGAGTTCGACCCTCTTTCTAACTATTCAAATACCACAAAAAAGATATTAATAAGTGACAGATTAATCTTTTGCTAATTTTAAATAAGAATAATTATATTTTAGTTAATATTAATGATGATTTAATTTGTTTAAATATTTTTCAGTTGTAGATATTCCACCCAGTAAGGTAGATGAGAGAGGGAGTGAGGGAAGCAACAGAGAAGAGAGGAGAGAGAGGGAGGAAAGAGGCGAGCGAAATATAGATTAAAGATTTGCTATAAAATTTCAATTATAATTGTGTTTGTTACATAATATTTAAAACTATAGCTATCTATAGTAAATAATGTATTATATTTGTTAGATTATATAGTTTTTTTCTAAAAAGTTATGTGCCTCATAAGCAATTCAATTTGTTGTCCAAGTTTTGGCCCATCATGACAAGAAAAAAATGCCAAATTTGCGACCAAATATTTATGACAGGTTCTTCATAAAATTGTGACAGATTTATGACAATTTTATGATGGAATTTTTAATTTTTTTTTACCATTCTATAGATTTTATTCGTTTATCAAATTGCAATACTCGAATCTGTGAGAAACTCTTTGGTCATAAACATTGCTTTTCTTGTGGTGCATTGATCCATTTGTAACACTTTTTTTCGATGAAACAATTCAAACTTTTATTGACTTCTTAAGAGGGAATATTCTCAAATTGGTCACTCAAATGGTACCTTGTTGAAAAGATTGGAACTTTAATTTTTTTTCTTTAGAGTCCAAGGTGGACCTTTCCATCCATAGATCGATAGTGATTTATTTTTTTATTTTTTATATGGTGTTCGATATTGTATTATAGTCTGATTAATTTAAATCTATGTTGGGTAGAGCCTCATTCGAACGGTTAATCAAAGATTTTCCCACCCCCCATAACATGGTCTTCTATTCAGTGTTCGGTACCATATTGAAGTTTGACTAATTTGAATTTGCATTGGATAGGGCCCCACTCGAAGGGTAATGTGCCTTTCCCAACCAAAAAAAATTTCATCCCAAGATTTGAACCCGATGCCTCTAATTAATTGAGGAACAGCCCTATTCATTGCTTCACACATGATAATAGTGATTTTGTTTGTGATTGTAGATAGTATCTAAGTATATCCAGTAGTCAAGAGGTTAATTATTAGTCGCCTTTATAAAAAAGTAACATTCTTGAATAAGTGTAATGACCTGTTTCGTGATTATAGAAAAGCCATTGGAAAAAAATTTGGGTCGAAATTTTTTTTTCGTAGTAACTTGGAATTTCCCAACCTAGTCAAGATTTGGACGAAATTGGAGTCTATAAAGTGTAGGGAAATCTAGTAACAATTGGGTGATTTAATTAAGATTTTGATCACATGAGTAGATAACTAAGACGTTAAGGAACCCGTATGACTTTACGGAATTGAATTCGGGTGAGTAGAACTCCCAAAACTGATCTTAGCGTGAACAGGTAATTTCTAAATGTCGTTGGTTGAAGGTGTGTTGTGAAATGGGAGTGTGGAATTTTTAAATTGACTCGCTCGTTCCGTGCAAGCTGCTAAGGCGGGATTATTCCCGCCAGGGCGGGGTCATTATAGTGGGGTGAGTACCACTGTGACGGGACAGCCGCAATTTAAGTCAGAAATAAACCCAAAACGTTTTTATTTTGTAATTTTCATTCTTGATAGTAAGGAAACGAACCCTAGGCGGTTCTTGACAGTTTTCCACATTTCTTAAGGTTAAATGTAAGCTTTTAACTCTCGAATCCATTTTTCGATCCGTAGATCGTAATCTAATAGGTAATTATCGATGAGAGAGGGTTTTGATCTGGGAATTTTGGTGGAAAAAATCCTGATCTGGGTATGGGGATCAAGGGTTTAACCTAGGGTTGATCTTATTGATTATAATCCGGGTAATTAAGTCTTGTATATTGATCCTAGCATTATATTGATTGTATGTAGAACAAGAACAAATGGAAAGGATCCGCAAAGGGAATGATCAAGTTTCTTAGGGGATTAAAGCTTTATTCGAGTTAGGTGATGATTGTGATTTCATGATTGTGTGATATTTGTTTGTTCTTGCTGCATTATAATACGTGTATGTATGCGAATGTTGCACTATTGATCACACTAATTGTAAATGAGGATAGATGAATGATGAATGCCATGAATCATGACTTGATTGTATGATTATGAGGATGTACTTTATGATTGTGATTGTGGCTTGTTGAATGGATCGGAGTTTGTGGCTAAGTGTTAGAATTGCCAACAAGTAAAGTATGAACATCAAAAGTCTGTAGGTTTGCTTCAAAGAATGCCAATTTCAGAATGGAAGTGAGAAAGGATATCTGTGGACTTCGTGGTTAATCTTCCCAATACTTTGGGGAAGTTTGATTCTATTTGGATAGTGGTTGACAGATTGACTAAATCAACCCATTATATTCCGGTAAGAATAGATTATAATGCTTAACAATTGGCTAAGGTTTATGTGAAAGAGATAGTGAGGTTGCATGGGGTGCCCCTTTCTATCATCTCAGACAGTGTTACCCAATTCACATCCAAGTTTTGGAGGAAGTTACATGATGAATTGGGCACACAACTCACTTTTAGTACAACCTTCCATCCACAGACGGACGGACAGTCAGAGAGGACTATTCAAGTGTTAGAAGACATGTTGAGGGCATGTGTGATTGATTTTGCAAGGCATTGGAATAAGTTCTTACGTTTGTGTGAGTTCTCCTAGAATAAAAGTTATTACTCTAACATAGATATGGCACCGTTTGAGGCACTTTATGAGAGGGGATGTAGATAACCTATATGATGGTTTGAGGCAGGAGATGTGAAACCTTTAGGGGTTGATTTAGTAAGGGATGATCAAGATAAGGTGAAGAGTATTCAAGCTAAGCTTTTAGCAGCCCAGAGTAGACATAAAAAGTATGCAGACCTCAGACTGGTGAGAATGTTCTTCTTAAGGTATCACCCATGAAATGGGTGATGAGAGTTGGCAAGAAGGGCAAGCTAAGTTCGCGATACATTGGTTCCTATGAGGTTCTTGAATGTGTAGGGATAGTTGCTTATAGATTGGCTTTACCTCCTAATCTATTTGGAGTTCATCCGGTATTATTTCATGTGTCCATGTTGAAGAGATATCATGGTGACAGGGATTACATCATAAAATTGGACTAAGTTGTGTTAGACAAAGACCTTCAGTATGAGGAGGAACCGATTACAATTCTTGATTGTGATGTTCGAAAGCTAAGGACCAAGGAGATTAAGTCCGTGAAAGTTCAATGGAAGCATCATCCAGTTGAGGAAGCTACTTAGGAAACCGAGAAGGGCATGCGAGACAAGTATTCCCAATTGTTCATCGATTCAGGTACTAGCCCATTCCTTCCTTACCCTATTTTTCCTAAGTTTGTCACTCGGGGATGAATGATGGGTAAATTGGTATCTATTGTAACGACCTGTTCCTATCATTGTAGAAAAGCCAACGGAAAATTTTTTGGCCCGTATAACTTTTTCGTAGTAACTTGGAATTTCCCAACCTAGTCCAGATTTGGACGAATTTGGAGTCAGTACGATCTAGGGAAATCTGGTAACAATTGGATGATTTAATTATGATTTTTATCACATAAGTAGATAGCTAAGACATTAAGAAACCCGTACGACTTTACAAAATTGAATTTTGTTGAGTAGACTCCCGAAATTGATCTTAGTGTGAAAGGGTAGTTTCTGAATTTCGTTAGTTGAAGGTGTGTTGTGAAATGGGACTGTGGATTCTTAAATCGACTCAATGGTTCCGTGCAAGCCACTAAGGCGGGATTATTCCCACCAGGGTAGGGCCGCTGTAGCGGGGTGAGTACCGCTGTGGCGAGACAGTCGCGATTTAAGTCGGAGATAAACCCCAAAACATCTTTATTTTACAATTTTCGTCCTTGATAGTAAGGAAACGAACCCTAGGCGGTTCTTGACAGTTTTCCACATTTCTTAAGGCTAAATGTAAGGTTTTAACTCCCGAATCCATTTTTCGATCCGTAGATTGTAATCTAATAGGTAATTATCGATGAGAGAGGGTTTTGATCTGGAAATTTTGGTGGAAAAAATCCTGATCTGGGTATGGGGATCAAGGGTTTAACCTAGGGTTGATCTTATTGATTATAATTCGGGTAATTAAGTCTTGTATATTGATCGTAGCATTTTATTGATTGTTTGTAGAACAAGAACAAACGGAAAGGATCCGCAAAGGGAAGGATCAAGTTTCTTAGGGGAATAAAGCTTTGTTCGAGTTAGGTGATGGTTGTGATTTCATGATTGTGTGATAATTGTTTGTTCTTGCTTCATTATAATACGTGTATGTATATGAATGTTGCACTATTGATCACACTAATTGTAAATGAGGATAGATTAATGATGAATGCTATGAATCATGACTTGATTGTATGATTATGAGGATGTACTTTGTGATTATGATTGTGGCTTGTTGAATGGATCGGGTGTTGCGTTCCGACATAAATATTGGATCAGTTGCCACGTTCCAGCATAAATATTGGATCGGATGCCACGTACCGGTATGCTAACTGTTTGGGTTTAGGTTCTATGAGAGGACCATTGACTTGACATAACTGTGTAATTGAGAATTGTGAACTTGATCATTATTCTTAAATGATATTGATATTGTATATGTTCGGTGTATGCATGTTTTTGTTATGTTGTAATGGCTTATGTATGTTGCATTTAGTGGGATAGCCGCGTGATCCTACTAGTACACTCTGGTTGTGTACTGATACTACACTTGCTCTTTTTTTGTTGAGTACAGGGCATCTTCAGGCGGCTATTGACAGACCTCACTTAGAAGATCAGTGACCATTTCGAACTCAAGGGTGAGCTAGTTCTTCCGGGCTGCTATGAGTTCTCTTTCGTTTAAAGTCCACATTTTCGGACTTATAATTTATAGTTAGTTATTCCTATGTTAGTTTGGGGTTGTACCCCTTCTTGTTTAGACTTATGGATTTTGTTAGAGTTTTGGTACATTTATTTTCAGGTTCTAGGTATTACTTCCGCAATGTTAGTTTTGGTTGTTAGACTTTTGTAGGAGTTTATGAGAACTTTCTATCTTTTCCTTAGCATTTAAACTTGCTTCCGTAACCTTAATGCTTTAGTATTTTGATTAAGTTGGTTAGCTAATTAGTACGAATGGTTCTCCCACCAGAGGGTTAGTGTGGGTGCCAATCACGATGGTCTAGGTCGTGACAATAAGGCATGTGACCCTCATTCCCTCTACCCAAAAGGGAACAAAAGAAAGTTTGTTAGTTGTAATTTACTTTTACTCTTATATTATAAGAGGGAATTTATTGTATCATAACAGACAATTAATATGTCATAAATTGTTCTTAATAAATAATATTTTGGTCTTTGGATATATATATATTAAAAAATTATTTGCACAAAGGAAACATATCAGAATTATAGTATATTGTTTGAATGAATAATAAACAACACATACATTTATATTAAAACACATAAACTTGCTGAAATTTAATTAAATAATTATTTCTTGAAGCGTGAGCAAATATCTTGAAGCAAATTCATAAGCCCAACTTCAGTTCTGCGCTCTTCTATAGTGATCTCAAGTTCACAACCAAACTCTCTCAATACTTGGGTGGACAAATATTGTACAAAAAACTTGTTCACTTCCTAAGTTAGTAGAATTCCTACTTATAGAGATTTCTTCTCCGTCCAAAGAGAAGAACAAAATACACACCTGTTTTCTTGGAATAGAAAACTCACGCTTGTCTCCCATTTTATTGCCAGAGAAATTAAATCCCACAGTTCTGATGAGTGTAAAGATGAAGAAGAAGATCAAATTCACAGCTGTTCAAATGAAATGAAGAAGAATATGGTTGAGTCACTCAAATAGAATAGGTGGAAGAAAAAAAAAGGATGGAGTTAGACCACAGCCAAATACAAGATGTTTCTAGAAAGGGCATTTTAGTAAAGTGAGTTGTTTTAACACCCTATATCCAAAAACGGGTAATGAACCAAAATTTGATAACTCCCAGGTGGCGTCCACGGAAGGTCAACCACTGCCCATGGTGTGAGCCACAGATCGTAAGTGGGTCCGTGGATGGGTGCCTCGGGAATTTTCAAGGTATGGACCACGGTTGGATCCACAGACCATAGGTGGTCCAGGGACCGTAGGTCAGGACAAAAGTCTGTGACCACCAACCACGGTTCACCAGGACGGACCATAGGTCCATCCACGGTCTGTCGACTGGGTCCGTCGATTGGTAGGTCGGTGACAACTGACGGTTAACTCAGGGGTAGTTGAGTCTTTTTCTAATTAATTAGTTCTTATACTATGTCATTTTGACTACATTTAAGACCCTTATATAAGCCTTTTTACCCCCAAATTAGACCCATTTAGTTCATTCTTCCAAATTTCCTAAAAGAAATCAAATCTCCTCTCAAATATTCTCTCTCTAGAACTTAAAGAAGAAGAAGAAGATTCAACCTAGGATTTCAAGCTAAGGTCTCAATTCCTCCATTGTAGATAAGCAATTGGACTTGAGGTATGATAGTTTTCATACATGAATATCTTTCATTCATGGAGTCCCCAAATTCCTCTATTTCAAATGGTAGAATTCCCCAATTAGCTAGGGTTTTCTTCAAACACCATGGGTTCTATTGATTATTGATCTTAATGGTTTAATTATGTCTAAGTATGCATGAAATGATTATTTACAATGCTTTTACGATGTTTCCCCTATAAAGTCATGCAAACCTCCATGTTTTCCCGAATTGTGATCTCATAAAGTTGGGTTGTTGATTATGAAAGATGAGTGTTATGATCTAAAGCATGAAGTAATAGAGTTACATAAAATTATGATAAAAAGCCCTATTTAATACTAGAATTCTAGATTTGGTGATTGAAAGTAGCTTTGAACCTTTAAAGGGCAAAATATTAGTTTATGCATGATCTTATGAAACCTATGTAAATGTTTTAAGGGTGATTTGAGAGTGAAGTTCCAATGTTGTTGGGTTGTTGAAAGGTTACTCTTATAAAACACTTACAACCATGATGTGAAAGGTTTTCTCACATAGAAAGGATTCTTAGGTTGAAAGACAATTCTCACCTAATTGAATCAATGAATAAGAGGTATCCTAATGAACTAGCTTGGATCGACAAAATGATATGTATTTCCATGGATAATAAGAATAAGTAAGAATATACTATTTAGTGGGAATTATTCTTTGCACCAAGTGGATATTGACATTGGGATGGAAGCTATCCCGTTAGTAGAGACTGGGTTTCTAGAAGAAGTCTCATGAGATAGAAGTTCTCCCATTAGTAGAGGCTGGGTTTCTAGTGGCAATCTCCTTATCCCATAATTATGTGCCCCCATAGGTTGATTAGCAAGTGGATCCACTTAAGCTAGAGGTTCATGGTTCTACCTTAGGCAAGTAGAACAACCTATTTTCGGTATGGAAGAAACCGGGTGATCATGTTTTAGCTCACATGGTCTCTATGTCGATTAAGGCTATCATGGGAGTGACTCCGGGAGAGAAGACAAAATTTTCCGCCTATCAATTGAAAGGTGTTGCTCAAGTGTGGTACAACTAATGGAAAGAGGCTAAATCGGTGGGAGCGGGTCCTATTGAGTGGGAAATGTTCAAATCCACTTTTCTTGATAGATTCTTTCCCCTTGAGATGAGGGAAGCCAAGGTGCTAGAGTTAATTAACATTCGTTAAGGAAGCATGAGTGTGAGGGAGTAAGCTCTAAAGTTCACTCAATTGTCCAAATATGCTCCAACAATGGTTGTAGATTCAAGGGCTCGAATGAGTAAGTTTGTGTCGGGTGTATCCGAAATAGTGGTTAAAGAGTGTCGTACCATCATGTTCATTGGTGACATGGACATCTCTCGTCTCATGGTGCATAGACAACAAATTTAAGAAGATAAACTCAAAGAGAAGTCAAGAGAGGTAAAAAGGGCTAAGACCGGTGATAGTAATTTCTCACATGCTAGATCTGATAGATATGGTCGTCCTAAGTTTTGTCAAGGGATTTTGGGTCAGGGTTTCTCTAATTCTCTACATAAGTTTAACAAGGATAAGGTGTCTAACCCTAAACCTCAAAGAGGTAATAGAGGTGGCTCTTCATTGGATAGGTCTATATGTGCTAAATGTGGGAAGAAACATGATGGTAAGTGCCTATCCGGCACCGATGGATGCTTTAGTTGTGGGAAGAATGGACAAAATGATAGATTGCCCCATGCTTGTGGCAAAAGGAAGGGAAGGCAATCAAGCTCCTCTTAGCGGTTCAAATTCCAATGCTCCAAAGCAAAACTGCTTCTATGCTCTCCAAAACCGAGGGGACCAAGAGAGTTCTTCGGATGTAGTGACCGACATGTTAAAAGTTTTTTGACATGATGTGTTCCCTGTGCTACTTTGTCCTTTGTAACACCTTATGTGGCCATGAAGTTTGATGTTCTCCCCGATATATTGTTAGAACCTTTTTCTATCTCTTCTCCTGTTGGTGATTCTATGGTGTCTAAGATAGTCTATAGAAAGTGTCCCGTTTTCTTATCCCATAGAGTTACCCTTGTAGACTTGGTAGAACTTGACATGTTAGACTTTGATGTCATTCTTTGGATGGATTGGTTGCATTCTTGCTATGCTTCCATATATTGTAGGGTTCGAGTGGTCAGATTTCAGTTTCTAAATGAGACCTATCCTTGAGTGGAAGGGGGGGGGGATTCTATGCCTAGAGGTCAATGAGTGTCTTATCTTACAGCTAGAAAGATGATTTTGAAAGGTTACATTTATCACCTAGTTAGGGTGAGGGATGTAGATTCCAAAACCCATACTCTTGATTCAGTTCCCGTAGTTAATGAGTTTTTAGAATTTTTCCATGATGATTTGCCCGATATTCCTCCCGAGCGGGAAATAGACTTCGGTATTGAACTTCTCCCAGATATGCAAACCTATATCTATTCCTCCTTATAAAATGGCTCTGGCGGAACTTAAGGAGTTAAAAGGTCAATTAAAGGATTTATTGGATAAGGGCTTCATCCGACCGAGTATCTCTCTATGGGGTGCTCCAGTTTTGTTCGTAAGGAATAAAGATGGTTCCATTCGTATGTGCATACACTATAGACAATTGAACAAGGTGACTATCAAGAACAAATATCCTCTTCCAAAGATTGACGACTTGTTTCACCAACTTCAAGGGGCTAGTTATTTTTCTAAGATCGATCTTCGTTCAAGTTACCACCAATTGAGGGTGAAGGATAGTGCTATTATGAAGATGATTTTTTGAACTCGGTATGGTCATTATGAGTTTTTGGTAATGTCTTTTGGGTTGACTAATTTTCCAGCGGCGTTTTATGGATTTGATGAATAGGGTGTTTAGACAATACCTTGATATGTTCGTAATTGTGTTTATCGATGATATTTTGATCAATTCGAGAAGTGAGGAGGAACATATTGATCATCTACGGATCGTGTTGCAAATTCTTAAGGACCAACAACTTTTTGTAAAATTTAGCAAATGTGAATTTTGGCTAAGGTTCGTAGCTTTTCTTGGGCATATTATGTCAAGCAAGGGTATTGAGGTAGATCCTATCAAGACAGATGCGGTCAAGAGTTGGCCTAGACCTCTAACTCCTTTCGATATTAGAGGCCTTTTGGGTTTGGTCGGTTACTATAGATGGTTTGTTGAGGGGTTTTCTCCATTTCTTCTCCTTTGATGGCTTTGACTCAAAAGAAGGACAAATTCATATGGTCGGAAGCTTGTAAGAAAAGTTTCCAAAAGTTGAAAGATAGACTTACGTCCACTTCGATGTTGACCTTACCGGAAGGTACAAAAGGCTTTGTGGTGTAGTGTGATTCCTCTAGAGTTGGGTTGGATGTGTGCTTATGCAAAATGGTAAAGTTATTGCCTATGCTTCGAGGCAACTCAAGATCAATGAGAAGAACTATCCCACCCATGACCTTGAATTAGCGGCGGTTGTGTTTGCCTTAAAGATATGGAGGCATTATTTATATGGGGTGCATGTGGATGTTTTCACCGATCATAAGAGCTTGCAATACATGTTTAGTCAAAAGGACTTGAATCTTCACCAAAGAAGGCGGCTAGAATTATTGAATGATTATGACATGAGTGTCATTTATCACCCCGGTAAAGCGAATGTGGTAGCGGATGCTCTTAGTGGACCATCAATGGGTAGTGTTGCTCATGTTGAGGATGAAAACAAAGAGTTGGTTTGAAATATTCATAGGTTGGCTCGATTAGGGGTTCAACTAGGGGATTCCACCAAGGATGGTGTCATGGTTCATAATGGGTCTGAATCGTCTTTTGTGAGAGATATGAAGGCTAAGTAAGGTCTGGATCCAATATTAGTAGAATTGAAAGAAGTCGTACTCAAAAAAGTTTGTTGAGGCTTTCTCCCAAGGGGAGATGGCATACTTAGATATCAAGGTCGGTTATGTGTTTCGAATGTTGATGACTTACGAATACAGATCTTGGCAGAAGTTCCTAGTTCTCGGTATTCTACTCACCCCAGAGCCAACAAGATGTACCGTGATTTGCGGGAGATCTATTGGTGGAATGGGATGAAGAATGATATTGCAAGATTTATGGCAAAGTGTCCTAATTGTCAACAAGTGAAGGTTGAGCATCAGAAACTGGGAGGTTTATCCCAAGACATTGGTATTCCTACTTGGAAGTGGGAAGATGTGAATATGGGCTTCATTGTAGGGTTGCCACGTACTTGGTGACAACATGACTCGATTTGGGTAATAGTGGATCGGATGACTAAATTTACCCATTTCATTCCCGTCAAGGTTTCCTATTCGGTGAAAGAATATGCTAAGTTGTATTTGAGAGAGATGGTAAGGTTATATGGAGTACCCTTGTCCATAATATCCGATCGAGGTACCCAATTTACTTCACAGTTTTGGAAGTCATTCCAAAAGGGTCTTGGTACAAAATTTAAGCTTAGCACAACTTTTCATCCCCAAATCGATGGGTAACTGAAGCGTACTATTCAGACTTTGGAAGACATGTTGAGAGCTTTTGTGATTGATTTTAAGGGTAATTGGGATAACCATTTGCCATTAATTGAGTTTGCATGTAATAACAGTTATCACTCCAGTATAAATGTGGCTTCATTTGAGGATCTCTATGGTAGGAGGTGTAGATCTCCTATAGGATAGTTTGAGCTGGGTGAAGTCGCTCTCATAGGCCCAGAATTGGTGCATGAGGCCATAGAGAAGATTCAACTTATTAGAGAAAGGTTGAGAACGGACCAAAGTCGTCAAAAGTCTTACACCGATGTTAGAAAAAAGGATCTTGAATTTGAGGTTCATGATTGGGTTTATTTGAAAATCTTACCCATGAAGGGTGTTATGAGGTTTGGAAAGAAAGGAAAGCTTAGTCCCCGTTGTGTAGGCCCATATGAGATTTTTGAGGTGTGTTGGCAAGGTTGCATATGAGCTGGATTTGCCAAATGAGTTAGCATTGGTGCATCAGATTTTCCATATCTCTATGTTGAATAAATGTGTTGGGGATCCAACATCCAAAGTTTCCTCAGAGGGTTTGAAGGTTAAAGATAATCTTGCTTATAAGGAGGTACCAATTGAGATTTTAGATCGGCAAGTCAAAAAGTTGAGAAACAAAAAAGTTGCCTCTGTGAAGGTGTTATGGAGGAATCATTTAGTTGAGGGTGCTACTTGGGAGGCCGAGGCCTATATGAAGTCTCGATATCCACATCTCTTTCCTTCTACTCCTACTCTAGCTTGAGGTAGCGAGTCCCTCTTGGGTTGTTTTATGCGTTGGGAGTCATATGTGATTTATATTTTTCCATGATTTCCTTATGATTATGCATGTTCATGAATAAGCTTAAGTTTTGAAAGAAATGAATTGTATGAGTTATTTTTCCTGATGTTGTTGTGCATTGATTATGAGTTGCCTATAGACTTCATGAGATGATTGTTGAACATGCATTAGTTATGCTCTTTGAGAATGAATTGCATAAAGGCTACATGAGATTGTGTTGAGCATGCTTTTAGTTTGGAGAAGGTAGTTCCTCCTTAGATATGAGAAATTTTGAATTTCATGCATATTGGGTTGCTAGATGTAGTTCCTACGTCCTTTTTGATGCATTTGAGTAAGATGAGGTTGGAGTTGATGTTTCCTCCTTATTTATGTGCATTGCATGCATAATGGGATGTTAGAGGCAGGTTCACCCTTATGTGTCAATTTGAGAACGTCCTAGCTTGGAGTCGATAGTTCCTCCATGGTTGTATGCATTGCATTGATTTGATTGGGTTGTTAGTTTCTCTCCTACTCTCGTAGAACCAGTTTAAATCTTATTCAAGGACGAATGGTCCCAAGGGGGAGATATTGTAACACCCCGTATCCCAAAAGGGGTAAAGAGCCAAAATTTCAGAACTCCCAGGTGCTATCCACGAGGGTAAACCACGACCCGTAGGTGGGTCCGTGGATAGGTGCCTGAGGAATTTTCCAGGTATGGACCACGTTTGGACCCAGGGATCGTAGGTGGACCCGCAGCCCGTGGTCCAGGGACCGTAGGTCAGGACAAAAGTCTCTGACCACCAACCACGATTCACCAGGACAGACTGTAGGTCCATCCACGATCCGTCAGTTGGTAGGTCGGTGACAATTGACGGTTAACTCAGGGGTAGTTGGGTTTTTTCCCACTAATTAGTTCCTATACTATGTCGGTTTGACTATATTTAAGACCCCTATATAAGCCTTTTTACCCTCAAATTAGACCCATTTAGTTCATTCTTCCAAATTTCCCAAAAGAAATCAAATTTCCTCTCATATATTCTCTCTCTAGAAATTGTTGAAGAAGAAGAAGATTCAGCCTAGGGTTTCAAGCTAAGGTCTCAATTCCTCCATTGAAGATAAGCAATTGGAATTGAGGTATGGTAGTTTTCATGCATGAATCTCTTTCATTCATGGAGTCCCCAAATTTCTCTATTTCAAATGGTAGAATTCCCTAATTATCTAGGGTTTTCTTCAAACACCATGGGTTCTTTTGATTATTGATCTTAATAGTTTAATTATGTCTAAATATGCATGAATTGATGATTTACAATGCTTTTAGAATGTTTCCCCTATGAACCCATGCAAACCCCCATGTTTTTCTCAATTTGTTATCTCATAGAGTTGGGTTGTTGATTATGAAAGATGTGTGTTATGATCTAAAGCATGAAGTAATAGAATTACATGAACTTATGATAAAAATCCCTATCTAATGCTAGAATTCTAGATTTGGTGATTGAAAGTAGCTTTGAACCTTGAAAGAGCAAAGTATGAGTTTATGCATGATCTTATGAAACCTATGTGGATGTTTTAAGGGTGCATTGAGAGTGAAGTGCCATTGTTGTTGTTGTTGTTGGGTTGCTGAAAGGTTACCCTTATAAAATCACTTACAACCATGATGTGAAAGGTTTTCTCACATAGAAAGGATTCTTAGGTTGAAAGACTATTCTCACCTAATTGAATCAATGAATAAGAGCTATCCTAATGAACTAGCTTGGATCGACAAGATGGTATTTCTTTCAATGGATAATGAGAATAAGTAAGAAAATACTATTTTGTGGGAATTATTCTTAGCACTGAGTGGATATTGACATTGGGATGGAAGCTCTCCCGTTAGTAGAGACCGAGTTTCTAGAAGAAGTCTCATGAGATAGAAGCTCTCCCGTTAGTAGAGGCCGGGTTTCTAGTAGCAATATCCTTATACCACAGCTATGTGCCCCTATAGGTTTATTAGCTAGTGGATCCACTTAAGCTAGATCTTCATAGTTCTACCTTAGACAAGTAGAACAACCCCTTTTCGGTATGGGTGACACCGGGTGATCATGTTTTAGCTCACATGGTCTCTATGTCGGTTAAGACAAATTTTCCCACAACAAAATGATTAATGAACTTAGGTTACTTAGAGAAGTATCTCAGATGTGTTCAAAGGCTTAGAGATGATTTAGCTTGCATTGGCTATGATGTTATGACTTATGTTTTCTAACCCTCTTATATCATATTTTAATTGGTCAGTTGCATGTCATAATATGAAATGTCCTTCTTAGCATGTTTTAAATGTTTTTATGCATAACTATCATACTTAGTGCATTTTTGTACTAACGCATACTCTTGCCTAAATTTTTCCCAAATGTAGGGTTCGACAGGCAGGGTTTCCATTCTAGTGGCTAGAGCTTGGACTTTGATTTCTTTCCGACCTTGGTGAGTCCTTATGGTTTGATGACAAACTTTCCTTATTGTAGTTTCTCTTTCATATTTCCTTTTTGAACAAGATATATGGACTAGACCCACTTTTCATTCTATTGTAATAGATGGCAATGTTTAGACATGAGTTAGACTTTCGTTTTTTTAATAAAACTGTTTTGGACTTAAATGTGTTTTACTATTTATTGTTCTACTACTTTCTGTTATGAGGACTAACTGGCGTCTATGGAGTCCTTCGGGGTTCTATACGCCATGTTACATCTAGGGGGTACCCCTTGGTCATGACAGTTGTAAATAAATTTCTTTTTGTATTTATTTTTATAGTTTGTTACAGAGTTGGTTAGGATAGAATTTTTCTTTTGATTTGTAGGGTTTCCAGCCAAGCTTGTATAAATATAGGATACAGTGTATAGTAGAGGACAAGAAGAAATGCAAGAGAAAATTTCCTATACTATGCTTTCCTATTAATTTCTTCATGGTATCAGAGCATTACTAGATCCATTTTTTCCCTCTTTCTAATTTCTTATATACCAAGAAGTTTTCTGGTTCCTTCAATTTGAACAAAATGGTTGAAGTGATAGATCAACCTTCTAAGAGTACTGCTGCACAAGTAGAGCAAATTGATGCCTCACATCCAATTTTTCTTTCACCATCAGATTCTCCAAGAATGAATCTGATAAACACAAGCTTTGATGGCTTCAACTTTGGTAGTTGGAAAAGAGGAATTCTCATTTCCCTTTTAGCCAAAAATAAGCTTGGATTTATCAATCGTACCTGCAAATGCCCTGAAAATGAATCCACTATCTACGTACAATAGAGGCATTGTAATGACATGGTGCTTTCTTGGATCCTTAATGCTTTAAGCAAAGAAATTGCAAAAGTACTCTCAAACAACAACTGAGCTATGGGAAGAATTGGAGGAATGATATGGACAAGTTGATGGAACAAAACTATTTCAGCTACCAAGGGAAGTTAACAACATAAAGCACGATTCTTATGATGTAGCTGGCTATTTCACCAAGTTAAAGAGACTTTGGGATCAAATGAAGGAACTAAAAACCTTCATGACCTGCAACTGTGAGTGAAAATGTGAAGCTAAAACACATAATCACAAAACAAATGAAGATCAGAAACTAATCCAATTTCTAATGGGTCTAAATGAAAGTTTTAATGCTATAAGAGGACATATTTTGATGATGAAGCCACTTCCATGTGCTTCCCAAGCCTACTATATTTGTATGCATGAAGAATGTCAGCGACAAATTCACTTTAACAGTTAGGTATCTACTAACTCTACTGCCTTTCTTGCGAGTGCGAGTTCTCCACAAAAATGGACACCACCGAAAAAGAATTTTGAAAATAGGGGAGGACAGTAACCAGGTGTATTAGAAGGTAAGAGGACTGACCTATATTGTAGGTACTACAAGAAAACTTAAAGGATGATTGCTATAAGTTGATAAATTATCCACCACACTATAAGTTTAATAAGTAGAAGAAGGGAGAAAATTCAGATTCTTATGCACATGATGTCAACTCAGATGAGGTATTCAACTCATGAAATGGGGGAAACAGTTTGGAAAAGCTTCGGAAGAGTCATCTTCTTATTAAAGAGCAATGTGATAAATTGGCACAAGTGGTTCAGTCCATGCAGGGTGGATATTCTGGTTCAGCACACTCTGAGGCATCTGCTAGTGCAAATCTAACTGGTACAACCACTAATTGTCAATTTTTTTTCCTTTTTCTTTGAATTTCATACTAAGGTTGATGGTAACATTTTCGAAACTTTTTTCTCTAAAACCAATAACAACATTTGGATTCTTGGCACTGGGGCTTCACAACACATGACTTCTGATCAATCAGTTCTCCATAATATTAGACATCTCAACAATCATATTGTCGTCACTCGGCCTAATTCTTTCAAAATCAAGGTCCATATTGTTGGAAGTGTGCATTTGAGTACATATTTAGAATTAGACAATGTGTTTTTCATTCCTTCATTCAAATATAATCTTCTCTCTGTTTATAGACTTTGTGATCAATTTGATTGTGACGTCATTTTTGCTAAACTCTGTTGTGCTATAGAGGCCCCTTAAATGAAGAAGGAACCTCTTTTTAGTGAAGCCAATGCAGAGCTCTATGTGATGAGAAGCAACACCTTGCAAAAGCATCTTGCCTCCCAGTAACCTGTCATTTCTGTTCAACATTTCAATGTCGTAGCCAATGTTCCTAGTCCTATGTCTAGTGTTTCTTTTCGGCACTCTGTTTGTCCTAGGACTTTATGTCATAATGTTTTGAATCTTGTTTTCAATACGATTTCCACTATCAATAAAACCATTTATGTTCCTACTATTATGTCTACTGATAAATTGTGGCATTACAAACTCGGACATTTCCCTACAATGCTATGAAAAATATCAAATTTGTTTCACTCTCTTCCCATTATTTTTTGGGTTTGGAGCTTGTTCGTGAGGAGGTGGACTGGTTGTTACACAATGTTAGTTCACACTTGAGCTTCTCACAGAGTTTGACTGTCTAGATTCAAAGTTTGCTTCCACTCCTCTAAATCCCACTATCAAGCTCACATTCAATTGTGGAGAACCTATCACAAATCCAATTGAATATAGAAGACTCATCGAAAAATTAAACTTCTTGACCAATACAAGACCAAATCTTTCTTTCACCGTCCAAATGCTAAGCCAATATATGCATTCCCCCTGCTCTAGACATTATGAAGCTGCAATGCATACCTTAAGATATCTCAGCAAAAATCCAGATTTGGGATATTTTTGACACCAGACCCATCCTTTCAACTATTAGCTTATTGCGATTCAGATTGGGCATCTTGCTCAGACACTCAAGATCTGTGAGTGGGTTTTTTCTAAGCATGGGAGGATGTCCAATTTGTTGGAAGTCAAAGAAGCAGCTTGTAGTTGCCCTTTCATCTGCAGAAGCAGAATACCGATAAATCAGACGATTAGTAGCAGAAATTGCATGGAGAGTAAGATTATTACATGATTTAGCTGCAGAACCATATTTACCAGTACCACTTCATTGTGATAGTCAGGAAGCCATCCATGTAGCAAAAAATTTGGTCTTTAATGAAAGGACGAAACAAATCGAATTGGACTGTCATTTTTTGCGAGAAAAATTGCTGGAAGGATTAATTTCCCTTTCCTTTGTTCCTTCCTCTTTCCAATTAGTAGATTTGTTCACAAAGGCTCTTGCAGGACCTTTACATCGATATTTATTAGGCAAATTAGGTGTCCGAACAATGGGCTCCAAATTGAGGAGGGGTATTGCTAGAGAAATTAAATCCCACAGTTCTGATAAGTGTAAAGATGAAGAAGAAGATCAAATTCCCAGCTATTCAAATGAAATAAAGAAGAATATGGTTGGGTCACTCAAACAGAACAGGTGGAAGAAAAAAAAAGATAGACACGTATAGTTAGACCACATCCAAATACAAGATGTTTCTAGAAAGGACATTTTTGTAAAGTGAGTTGTAAATAAATTTCTTTTTGTATTTATTTTTATAGTTTGTTACAGAGTTGGTTAGGATAGAATTTTCCTTTTGATTCAAAGGGTTTCCAGCCAAGCTTGTGTAAATATAGGATACACTGTATAGCAGAGGACAAGAAGAAATGCAAGAGAAAATTTCCTATACTATGCTTTCCTATTAATTTTTTCACTTTTTTCCTTAGATATATAATTCTGAGTTCTAGTTAATATAAGCATTGTAGGGACTACAAAATTACTTACTGAGTCTTCCTATTATGGAAGTAATTCCAAAATTTAATTTGAATTATTTTTACCATAACAAATTATAAGTCATTCCACCAGAAATTCGTAATTGTACGCCTCCATTTATATTTCGAAATTCCCCATTAAACACTTATATAATTTTCATGTTAAGATTACATATACTAATCAATAAATTAAATTACTGATGAATTTAATTTAAAGATTAATTTCCTTTAGAGCACTGCTCAACTTATTTCATATGTCAGATTGATAAATATACTTACAAGATTTGACACGATAAAAACTTATAAGTTTTTAATCAATCTCTATATCGAGTTATGGATTATTAAATATCCATTAACGAGGGCATGCAAGAAACTCAATAACCTTATCATAATTATGAATGAAAATTTTGTATGCATGCTAGGAATCTGTTCTTGCTTTATTTACTTTATTTATTGGTATTATTTGTTGTGTTGTATAATGATGATAAAAAATATATTTCTTGATTAAAGTGAAATTTTTGTTTTATTTTAATTCCCACATTAAGATTATTCGTAGGATTACTTTTAGTACATAAAATGCAATAGGACTATATATTTGTTATTTAACTAATTAAATATTTTTATAACATTCTAATTTAGTATATGATAAAATGATAATTCAACTTTTTATTTTAGAATTTTTTATTTGAATAATATATGATGATGATAATGAATCATGATAATATAATAAACATAAATAAACCCCCACTCTTCATGATGAGAATCTAACCAAAAGAAAAAATCTATGAACTTCGCTAGAAAACAAAGCAAACCAGATCTTAGCAATTGTCAATTCTAAGTAACGTTTGTAGTTTTCAAAGTTAAAGTTTCTTGTTATTTTCTTGAAAAAATTTCAGTTGTCATTTGTCATATAGTAGAGTACAGTGAAGGGTAAAAGATTATTTGGGAACTTTGATATTTTTTTATTATTATTTTTGAATTTTGTTATGCTTGATTTAGTTAAAATATTTTGAAAAATAATTTCTTTATACGAAAATAAGTTCCTCAGAATGAAAAAAATGACTGTGCAAATGAAAATATAAAAACAAGTTTTATAATAAGTGAATTACTGAATTCCAAGTTTATTATTTCTTTTCCTTCCATTCATCAAACATCCCCAAAATCCACCCCTTGACTATCCTATACCTCACCACCCCCTAACCCTCATTTCTCACCTCATTCCACCAGGGACGGATTTATTCAGGCCGGTGGGTGCCACATCATCCACAAGCTCCAACCGAGATTCTATGTATATATAGGTATATATATACAACATATATTTAAATAATAAACATGCCACCAACAAAATAGAGGTACTCTGGGGTGCCTATTGTAAAAGGCTTAATGTTTGAGTCTAAAGTCTAGGGATTGAATCCCGCTACCATATAAAAATTTGTAATTTTTGTTTATTCCTATTTTATTGATTGATTTGTCACAAAGATCAAAAAGACGAATAATTCGAACCAAATCTAAAGTTAATTTAGTCAATGAGTCTACTTGCCACCCATAAAACTTTAAATCACGGATCCTCCTATGATAATTCCACCAACATAGTATTTTGTTAGATTATATATTAATACTCTTAGAATAATAGTTTCTTAAATTTATTTACCAAATATTAAAAAATAAGTAAAAAACTTACTTATTCTCTAATAAAACATTTTCTAGGAAAAGTTTTTACTTTCGTACCAAACACACCCATGACTTTACGAATTTGCAGTATTTTGCCAATTAGAGTTAACCTAAATTTTATATCAGTGACTTGGAGGAGATCTCTTGAAAAATATTTAGTGCATATTTTTTTTTATCAACTTTCCATCAACTTGGCTGAGTAACATGTATTTCCATGGTGCTGTGATCGAATGACAATTCAAGAAATTGAGGTGCCAAAATAATGTTTTTGGCAACATTAATATAGATACATAAAACATAGCATAAAGGCTAAAAGTTGTACACTAATGATGGGTATTTTACTTTTTATCACATAACAATTAACACAAGTTTGTATTTTGATTTTTTTTTATTTCATGTCTTATCAATTGATGGATCAAAAATTTTGAAAACTTAAAAAAATGTTAGATTTAGTTTCATTAATTTGTGAAACAAAATAAAACCTCATACAAATTGTGTGAACCACAAAATATAGCTTTTTTTTAAATTAAAAGTAAGACTGTTGAAGTTTATGATCGTAATTCATAGGGAATCAAATATTTGGGAATACCTTTCTTGTGTATTTCCAATGTACAAGACTATCCAATTTATAAAAGTATAAATAAAAATACCAAAAGAAAATACAAATTTGTATACAATTTGTTTGTTTGTTATTTGCATTTCTGTTGTGAAACCTCCTCCCCCCCAAAAGGAGAGGAACAAAGTGATGTTCAATTTGTCAAGAATCTGAATATGCAGTGGTTCAAATAGGAATTTGGTGAAGATATCAACAAGTTGTTCTTTAGATGGAATAAAAGAAAGAGAGTTCAAACCACATAGGTATTTTTGTCAGACACAAGTGAAAATTGAGCTCAACATGTTTCGTCCTCTCATGAAATATCAAAGTCATTTAACTATCCAAATGAATTGACACCGAAAGTTGAGGCGAGATGGATAAATTATTGAATAGCTAGTCTCATGATTGATGTCACCCAAATTACACCCTCAAATAAAAATAAAGTGGTCAAATCCAACTAGGTTAGGATAGAATCCCACAAAGAGTGGTGAGAGAACTTACCATTTCTGAAAGAAATGCAATCTAATGACTACTGAAGGAGAATATTTTATTCATAAACTCAAAATATTTTGAATCTTATTCCTAGAAAATATGTGATAAGGTATCCATATTTATAATACTAAGAAATCAATTAAACTAGAACTAGAAAATCTATTCCATTATGAATTAGGATAAACAAATCCTAACCAGAAATAAATTAAATAACTACCAAATAACAAGTCTAAGCAACTTAGGATTCCTACTACAACTTTAAATTATTATTCCAACACTCTCGTAATTCAAAGTTATATACTCATGCCCTTTTCTTCTTGTCGTTGTTGTATTGGAGCACTTTTCTCACGTCTTCAGTTGTTGAAACACTTCTCTTCAACCTTCGATTGTTGGAGAACTTTTCTCCAACTCACATTTTTTTTTTCTTGATTGTGTTGGAACACTTTTCTCCAACTTTCAAGTGTTGGAACAGTTTCTTTCCAACTCAATTTTTTTGGTTATGTTGGAGCACTTCTCTTCAACTTTCAATAATTGATGCACAGTTCTCATCAACATTCTATTGTTAGATAGAATAGAACACTTCTCTCTGACTGTTGTTGATTTCGGTCATAGTCTAGGGGGTACTTATGCCTAATCGCAAGATAAAATAATCATACAATTAATAGTATCCTTAGAAATTTCTTAATATAATATATTATTAAAAAAAACCTAAAAGCTTAGCTGACATAGCTATATGTATTATTTAGAAAAACTAAAATCTTAGCTGATAGCCTATAGGTATAATATTCTAATAAATTAAATTAAATTGTGTTTAATAGTATTAATTTAATGTGCTCAAATAAATAAGTTAATGATTTGTATTATTATTATTATTCTTATTATTAGTGTTATTATAAATTAAATATATTATTAAATGCATGATATATTTATTAGTTATTTTTAATTATAAAATTATTACTTTTTAAATTATTCGTGCAACGCGCGGGTCCGTATACTAGTTATGTGTAATAGTAAAGTAATACATGAGCCCCTACTAGCTAGTCAATACATTTATGTGATAGGATAAATTTTAGAGCTTGATTTTAATATTTTAAATTGTTCATTATATTATGATTTAATTTTTAAAAAAATAATAAATGATATTTCTCTATCTCAATCTATAAAATATAGATAGAATTTTGAGAGTTGATTAAAATTTTTATGTCTTTTTAAACTTTTAAGTTGTTAATTATTGTGATTTATAATACTATGTCGTTTTTAAATAATATATGTTTTTCTCTGTCTTAATTTTTTTGGCACTGATAGAATTTCGAGAGTCAACCAAATTTTTTTAATTTGTGCGATTTATAATAGAATTTCAAATAACGTATATTACTCTCTACGTCTCAATTTATGTGGCACAAATAGAATTTCAAAAAAATCATTTAAATTTTTTATATGTTTTTTTTTAAAAAAATAAGTTGTTAATTATCTGATTTCTAATATTTTTAATGTCATTTCAAATAATATATGTTACATTCTATATTTCATGTGACACTAATATAATTTTGAGGGTCAGCC
The DNA here is from genome assembly GCF_019186545.1 of Solanum stenotomum. Classification (NCBI taxonomy): domain Eukaryota; kingdom Viridiplantae; phylum Streptophyta; class Magnoliopsida; order Solanales; family Solanaceae; genus Solanum; species Solanum stenotomum. The sequence goes on along the minus strand of NC_064286.1, from coordinate 11,918,790 downwards.
AAATTTTTTGTGTTTTAAACATTTAAATTGTTAATTATTGTGATTTATAATACGATAAAGGATCAAAATGTCATTAAATTATGTAAAATTAAACTAAATGCCCCTAGTTAATTATAACTTAAATTTCAAACAATGTATATTACTCCCTATGTCCCAATTTATATGACACTGATAAAATTTTGAGAATCATTTCAATTTTTTATATGTATTTTAAATTTTTAAGTTATTAATTATTTTGATCTATAATACTTTTAATGTTATTTCAAATAATATATGTTACTTCCTATGCCCTATGTGACATTGATATAATTTTGAGTCAATCAAATTTTTTTATGTCATAAGTATTTTTGTTAATTATTGCATTTTATAATACGAAAAAGGATCAAAATGCCATTAAATTGTGCAAAATTTAACTAAAATTCCCCTAGTTAATAATTTGGTGTAAAATGCTCTTGTTGTTAATTGTTTTGTCCAAAAATATCCCTATTGTTACATAATGGGTCAAAATGCCTTTTATCAAACTAATATATTACTATTATTATTAAATTTATTATTATTATTATTATTATTAATATTATTATTATTATTTTTAAAACAGTTTTTTTCCTAATAATATTTTTTATTAGAAAATGCTTATCTTACTTCAATTCGAAAAATATTAAGCGAAAAAATATTTTATATTTTATTATAATTTTTTTTATCGAGTTAATGATGAAATTATTATGATCTTTTTTATACATATATTAATGTATCACTTATGTTCACTGCTCCCCTCCCGCACAAAACTGTCAAAATCCCTAAGACTACATTTTGAATGATACCAAGTTAGAAAGAATGAATCACAATTTATAGAGTCATAAACAAACTTAGGGCAAATACCCAACTAACCTCCCCTTTGGCCTGAATTTCTGACAAAATAAAATTATCACTTAAAAAGGTACATTGGTCTAGTCTATTTTAATTGTTAAAATAAGATTAAGAAGATAAAAAGATTATTTTCTACTTATTTATTCTTTTAAAAAAGTATTATTTTTATTAGGAATATAATATGTGTAAAAAGCGGGAAAAAAAATCCTTCTATCCCATTTTTATATGACACCCTTTCCTTTTTAGTCCATCTCAAAAAAAATTGTCACCCTAGCATAATTAAAAACATTTTAACTTTAAAATTTCACTTTTACCTTTAATGAAATGATTTACGGCTACACAAAAATCTAAATATTATTTTAGACCACAAATTTTAAAAGTATTTATTTTAAAAAAAATATAATGTCAAATCAAATGATGTCAAATAAAATGAAACGAAAAGAATAATATATTTATCAGGAAGAGGATCCCATTAGATGAATATGGGTAAAATTGATGGCTATGTATTATGGCACATACAAAGGACGACGTTAGAACAAAATTTATTTATTAAATTTTCTATAGTGATTGGACTAATATTCTTGTATTAGAAATATACTTTTAGGAATTTCATTGATTTTAACGTAATTGATTTGTTAAAGCAACATTATGGATTGATTTTCATACTGGTATAATATTATTAGTTTATATGTATTCAAAAATTATACTTATATAAAATTTATAATTTTTGTTGTTATTCATTGAAAATTTATGGACATAATAACACTTGTTGTGAGAAACATAAATAACACGTTAGCATTGTTGGCAAAAATAAATTTAATTATGACAATACTTACTTTTGTTGCTAAATATTTTTAGAAGTCACAACTATATGACTTTTTACAATGAAATATATTTTATTATAATAATTTTATTGTTGTATTAAAATTAAATTTTGACAACAATAATATTTGTTGTCGCGAAAGTTTTTGCAGTGGAGTTTATAGCAATGACGTGCAACAACTTTTTATCGTTGTCAATAGTACTTTTAACAACAACACTCCATATATAGCAACAAAAAAATTTGTTGGTAAAATTCTTCTTTCTTATTAGTGTTCATCACAAAAGTCTTCGTCCTGTGTAGCTTTAAGGATCAAGTTCTTTTCTCTTCTTGAGAGAGAATTCTTCGGGCTTTAAAGTTTCCTTATCTCATAGATTTTTAAATTTCTCATAAAGTTTTTCTATTGACATTATTTTCAAGTATTTGTTTCTATAATAACATTCATCTTGTTTTTTCAAAGTCAATCAACATGTTAACTCATGTATTCAGGTTAGTAAAACAAAAACATAAAAGATGAAATAGATAGACAAAATAAATACTTCAAGTCCACAGAACTCACTGTGTATCCTTAAGAAATTTAATTCCCTTAAGTATTCGAGGTTGTAGATTAATTTCTCCCAAGATAAAACAAATTAATTATTACAGAAGTAGCGGTACCTCAAACTTCAATAATTTCAGCGAACTAAAAAATCAGCAACAAGAGCACACACAGAGACTCAGTCGATCGACAATTTTATTTGTAAGAAAATGTCTGCAGAAGAGAGAAACTTTTCCGTGTTTGAAAAATGAGAGAAGTCTCTCTATTTATAGCGAACTACAGCAAGTGAACACACCTGCTCGGAAAAGAGTGTGAAGGCACATGTTTAGACATGTAATTTCAGAACGTTTGTGTCTTTTGGGAAAAGAAGTGTCTGTTCGGAAGGACATGTCCCTTCTGAGTGGCTTTACCGTTACGTAAATTTTCAAATAATTTTGTTACGCGAAATTAATTTCGTTAATTAGTTAACTAACATTCTGAATTAATTTTAAGAAAAAAGAAATTAATTAATGAGATTGATTAAATTAATTTTGCCTAAAAAATTATCAATCAATCATTTGCCAAAGCCGAAGTCAAAGCCGAGCGACGACGACGGCGCGAGAGGGCACCTTCTACTTAACCTTTTAAGAGCTATAGGAAATGTTTCCTAATATAAGGACAACCCTTTTCCTTTCTTCTACCAATATGGGAGAAATAACTTTTCATTTGAAATGGTTTTTCATTTTCCCTCTATATTGGTTTCTCCACATTTCTCAATTTCTCATTCATCTTTATTTCTCATTCACAGCTTGCTTAAACCCAATCCCCCACATGAATGGGGAATGACTATTGTTAAAACATATGCATGAAAAACTTGTGTGTCCCGTAAGTAAGGATTAATTACATCTGGATAAGTAGGATTTTCCTTCGAACTTTCCGTGGTGAACATATATCGGTTATACTCGATCAATCAGTAGATTAGATATCTTTGAACCGTCGAGCTTTGGTGTATACCTAGACAACATAAATCACACAATCAACCCTTGAACTGTTTTTTATTCTCATTATTTTGTTCGTTTCAACCATGAACACGTCTTGGTTAATAAGTGCTTAGAGAACTGGACTTATTGGATTCTCCTTGAAGTGACTTACACTTCACACTTACATAGGTGGTTTCTAAATGTGTTATCCTGTAGATACACTATTTTATATACCCTATATTAAACTTAGAAACCATTAAAAAGTCTTAATGCCTTTATCCTGGTTGCTGATCATGACAATGGACAGTAAAATAATTTTTGACAATGTTGAATCGCCGGCAAGTGTTATGATGTCGAGGTCTTTGTCGGTGAGTGTTATGATGCAGAGGTCTTTGTAGGCGAGTGTTATGATGCTGAGGTCTTTACCGGTAAGTGTTATGATGCCGAGGTCTTTGTCGACGATTGCTATGATGTCGAGGTCTTTGTCGGCGATTGCTATGATGCCGAGGTCTTTGCCGGTGAATGTTATGATACTAAGGTCTTTACCGACAATTTTTATTATCCTGAGGTCTTTCGGTTAGTGAATTGATATAAAATCGATGGAAAATGATTCCGGCGATAGATTGATTATTTCTATTTATTTTTATTATGTCGAGGTCATTTCCGGCTAGTGAATTGATATAAAGCTGACGGGAAATGATTCCGACGAGAGATTAATTATTGCGATTTGACGCATTTCTATACTTATGTGTGATTTACTTGCAACTTTTGATTGATGTACCTGTTTTGTGTAATTGATCTACTTGACATTGAGATGGATTTACTTGATTTGTTTGGTTGTTGAATTGTGAGAATTGAATTGTGAATATTGAGCCTTGTGAGCCATGTATTGTAAAACTATTATGTTGGGCTGAATTCTATGCATGTTGTAGTATGAGGAGGTTCGGTTGGTGTGTAAGGGGTATTCGATTTCTAGCTTGATCTCTTGTTTATTAGGTTGCTTGTTGGCTACCATGTGGTTGGTACTCACTCCTTGCTTGTACACTTGTGTAGGTTTCGAGTCCGATCTAGCGTGATTGCTCTTATTCTCACTTTTCAAGGCTTGTTAAAGGACTGGAGAGGTAGTTGCTTGACATCCCGACAGACCCATTTTTTCTTTTCTTTATGCTTTGACCTAGTTGAGAAACAAAGGATGACACTTGTAATTATTTCAATTTCACACTTTAAGTATTAGTGGATGTATACGTGACAACCAGATTTTGGGGGTTTTAATAGAAAGAATATGTTTTCCGCTTTATCTTGTTCTTTCTTTATATTTCCGCATTTCTTTCGTTTTTATTGGGTTGAGACTGACTTGTCTTGGTGGGAATAGACAAGTGTCATCACAACCATTGCTGGGTCATGACAACAAAGTACTATAAGTGACATTTTTTCTCATATAAACATGATTAATATATACTTTAAAATATTGATAAAGTCTTACATAGTTTAAATCTATTAAAATATAAAAATGTCACACAAATTGAGATAAAGAGAGTACTAATAATTTAAGAAATATGTGTTATCATATAAATTGAGACAAAAAATAATATTTAAGAAATACGTGTTACAATGGTGGCTCAAGGGCGAGGATAGTAAATCATTTGCTTTTAGCCCCAAACAATTTTAAATGTGAATTTTATGAATTTAATTTTACTCAAAAAAATATTGAACATTATACAAAAAGAAAGATACAAAATTTAAATAAAACAGAAAGAAAGATGAACTAACTACTATCAAGAAATATTTAGAACTTTGAATAAAATAACACAAATAATTTTTTTACAATAACATCCAAGGTATATATTGCAAACAAATAACCAATCTTTTATTGACTAGAATTAATTCTTACTTTTATAAATAATAATATTACTATGTAAAGTTAACCACTTAATGTCTTTTAAGAATATTACACGAAAAACAAATAGTATGCAAGAATAAAAAAGGGAACCCTAAATTAATATTATTTTTTGTGTATATATTTAAAGTCTCTTAGTATAATTTGATTTTAGACCAATAATTGTATTCAGACGTCATTGTTTTCATTTTAAATTTGTAGAGCGTATATTTTGGATGTATTCATAGTAATATAAAATTATGAATAAAGAAATGAACTATGGTGTAAAACTTTGGCTAATGATATTTTTTTTACCAATGACACAAAATGTTTGAAATCCTAAGGGGAGAGTTCCTTTATAAGAAGACGGTGAAATGGTATAATGGACCCTTATAATTATACGCGTTTGTATTATGAACCCTTCTATTTAACCCTTTATCAACTGAATCCTTACACTCAACCAAAGGAAAAATTTTAAACCCTCTTATCATTTGTGTAATTCACTCGCCCTTAAATAAATGATATATCAAATCCACGTCACCTAAATTAATGACATGTCATAATTATGTTTATTAACTATTTTTAAAAACTATTAACCAAAATTATATAATAAAATATAAAATAACAAAATTTTAATTTATTCTTGAAAAATAAAGTTTGAAACTCCATACTTTATCTCCCCATTCCCACCTTGAAACGTCTAAATCTAAAGCCCTTCGCCGTCGTCTTCGTCTCAGTCGTCATCACAACTCTTGCCGGCGACCATACGTACTCTCTTCTTCACCCGTCTTCATCTCCGTCGCACCATGGCCACCAGATCTAACCGAAAAACCTCTTCGCTGTCGTGACCAAATCTCACCCTCACCCGCCTCGTTCTTCTTTCACTGGCCTGCGTCCTCTCTCTCTAGGTGCCAATGCGAAGATCTACTAAAGAATCTGACAAGAGTGTGAAGAAGAAAGAAAAATGGATTGGATAGGGATGGAGATGGCCAAAAATCAGTGACGGATCCAAGATCTGATGATCGTGGGTGCTCAATTCCTTTAATATAAAGTTGCTAGCAAAAAAAATAAAATCTCTCTAGATGCTTATTAATATTTTTATAATTTAGTTAGTAAATGAAATACAAAAAATAGAAAAGTGGAAAAACAAAAAAGAAATAAGCAAAAATTCTGGAGTGAAAAAGTATAAAAAAAAGTTAAAAACTATGAAAAATTTCAGTTTGCCTTTTTTCAACAAAAGGATAAGCTTTTACCAGGATTTGAACCCTGGATACAAGGCACTAACGACTTTAAAATTCAAGTTTGGAACCAACACACCCACGAGACCATTGGTTTAATAGGTGCTGAGAAATACATTATATAACATTTTCAGTATTTTCTACATACATATACAAAGTTTCCGTCGGGGTCAATGGGTGCTCGAGCACCCAAACCTCAACACGTGGGTCTGCCCCTGCCAAAAATGGAGGTGAACCGGTTGGCAGAAGAAGAAAACTTTTTTTAGTTATTATTTTATTACTGAAGAAGAAAGCTTTTGTCACGCCCCGAGCTACCCCCGATACACGGACACGGGACCTAGGACCACAAGTGATCCCAAGCTAACCCTGCTGGCATGATCATGAGCATACTAACGATAATAAACTGATGCGGAAGCTAATTCATAAATAAATCTGAAAAGATGGGGAATACCCATATACTATAACTGAATATATGAAATCTGAGAGTTTAATACAAAAGAAATATCAAACTTCCCGCAGATCACGGTACATCTTAGTGGCGCCTGGATGAATAGAATATCTGGAATTGTGGGCTTCTGCGAGAATATGCTGTCTCAATTCCCACATCAGGAACACACAATCTACCTTGATAGCGAAGTACACCATCTCCCCCTGAAAACCTCCACTCTCTGATTGTGGACTGCACCCTTAAGTTCAAGCAAGATTGGCTCACTGTCTTGCTTTTCCTTAACCTCTACTACCAAAGAAGATTCTGCCCCATTCTGAACCGTTACACCACTATCTGATATGCTCATAAGACGAACTCCTAAGCGAGCAAGTCTGTGAACATCCTTTGCTAGCTCTCTCCTTTCTTCCTCAACATGTGCTACACTACCCATGGATAGTCTGCTAAGGGCATCTGCTACTACATTTGCCTTACCAGGATGGTAATGCACACTCATATCATAATCTTTGAGGAACTCTAGCCACCTTCTCTGGCGAATATTCAACTCTTTTTGGGTGAAGACATATTGAAGGCTCTTATGGTTTGTGAACACATCTATGTGAACACCATATAAGTAATGTCTCCAAATCTTAACTGCAAACACCACTGCTGCTAGCTCGAGGTCATGAGTTGGATAATTCTTCTCATGTACCTTAAGTTGTCTAGAAGCATAAACTATAACCTTACCTCGCTGCATCAACACACAACCTAGGCCGACTCTGGATGCATCACAATAGATCACATAACCATTTGAACCCTCTGGTAGAGTCAAGACAAGAGTTGTAGTCAACCTAGTTTTCAGATCTGCAAAGCTTTTCTCACAATCATCTGACCATTGGAACTTAACCTTTTTCTGAGTTAACTTAGTCAATGGAGAGGCTATGGATGAAAATCCTTCCACAAACCGTCTGTAATAGCCCGCTAGACCCAAGAAACTTCTGATATCTGTTGCAGAGGTAGGTCTAGGCCATTGTTTCACTGCTTCTATCTTCTGGGAATCTACTCGAATTCCTTCACTAGACACAATATGCCCAAGGAAGGCAACTGATTGTAACCAAAACTCGCACTTGTTAAACTTTGCAAATAACTGGTGATCTTTGAGAGTTTGCAGAACAACTCTCAAATAACTTGCATGTTCTTCCTCATTCCTAGAGTAAATGAGGATATCATCAATAAAGACGATAACGAACAAGTTCAAGTACTGCTTGAACACTCTGTTCATCAAATCCATGAAAGCTGCAGGAGCATTGGTTAGTCCAAATGACATAACTACAAATTCGTAATGACCATACCGAGTTCTGAAGGCTATCTTCGGAATGTCACTATCTCTGACTCTAAGCTGATGATAACCTGATCTGAGGTCTATCTTTGAGAAATGACTAGCACCCTGAAGTTGGTCAAACAAGTCATTAATCCTGGGGATATGATACTTATTCTTGATTGTTACTTTGTTCAACTGCCTATAGTCAATACACATTCTGAGAGAACCATCTTTCTTCTTCACGAACAACACTGGTGCACCCCATGGCGAAATACTAGGTCTGATGAAGCCCTTATCTAGAAGGTCTTTTAACTGCTCTTTCAGTTCCTTAAGCTCAGCTGGAGCCATTCTGTAAGGAGGGATAGAGATAGGCTGGGTATCTGGAAGGAGATCTATTCCAAAGTCGATTTCCCTTTCGAGAGGAACTCCGGGAAGATCTTCTGGGAACACTTCTGGAAACTCACTGACTACAGGAACTGACTCAAGAGTTGGGGATTCGGAACTAGAATCCTTAACCCGAACTAGATGATAGAGATAACCCTTAGAGATCATCTTTCTGGCCTTAAGGTAAGAAATGAATCGACCCATAGGCGCTAAGCTACTACCCTTCCATTCTAGGATTGGTTCGTCTGGAAACTGAAAACGAACAATCCTAGTTCTACAATCAACTGAGGCATAACATGAATGTAACCAATCCATGCCTAGAATGACATCGAAGTCTACCATTTCTAACTCTACAAGATCTGCTGAGGTGACTTTCTGAGAGACTGTGACAGGGCAATTTCTGTATACCCGTCTAGCTATAACTGGGTCACCGACTGGAGTAGAGACTGAGAAAGGTTCTGAAAGAGTTTCTGGACTAACACTGAATTGGACTGCTATATAAGGAGTTACAAAAGACAAAGTAGCCCCTGGATCTAACAATGCATAAACATCAAGATCAAAGACTCGTAACGTACCAGTGACTACATCAGGAGAATCTTCCTGATCTTGACGAGCCTGAAGAGCATAAAGCCTGTTTTGGCGCTGTCCGCCACCAGTACCAGAAGAGTTACCCTGCTGAGTCGGGCGACCTGCTGGTGCTGCTGAAGTTGTAGACTGAGCTCTACCATTATTTCCTCCTTGACCTTGTCTTGAAGGACAATCCTTCAATCTATGACCAGACTGGCCACACCCAATGCATCCTTCCTTACCTGCAAAGCACTCGCCCGGATGGTTCCTACCACATTTCGGGCAAGTTGGGTAGGTTTTGGTGCCTGAAACACTACCTTGAGACTTAGAGCCTGACGCCCTACCTTTCTGATCATTACGGAACCTGGGGGATGGAACACTAGCTGATGAAGGGGCTGGAGTCGAAGACTTCTGCTGAAAATGCGAGCGGTTTCCACCACTTGATTTCTGTTGGGAATACTCGTAGTTACCTGTTCTTGCTTTCTTAGTCTCCTTAGCTTGTTCCCTAAGCTTATCACCCTCAACCTGCTGAGCATAAGTCATGAGCCTAGAGATGTTCATGTCTCCCAACAACATAGCATTCCTCCACTCTGTTTTCACTAAGTCTGACACTCCATAGAGAAACTTATTCATCTGAGCCCTGGAATCAGCAACCATGTGAGGAGCATACCTGGAGAGTTGGTTAAACTTGAGCCCATACTCTTGGACAGTCATGTTACCCTGCCTTAAGTTCATAAATTCCTGGGCCCTTGCTTCTCTCAACTCTATGGGGAAAAACCTGTCTAGAAAGGTTTCGCTGAAACATTCCCAAGTAATAGGAGCAGCATATGTACCCCTGTTCTCCTTCCACTAAGTATACCAGATATGAGCCACATCATTAAGTTGGTAAGATGCTAACTCAACCCGATCATTCCCAGTGACCTGCATTACCTCAAAGATCTTCTTGATCTCATCCAAGAAATTCTGGGGATCTTCACCAGTCTGCGATCCTAAGAACTCAGGAGGATTCATCCTAACAAAGTCACGAACCCTTGCTACTGCTGATCCACCATTTGCATTCACAGGAGCTTGAACCCGCTGATTGTTCTGGTTAGTGACACTCTGAGCCAACATCTGAATGGCATTCCTAAATTCAGCATTCGACACTTCTTGATCTGGAACTGGAGGAGCTACATTTGCGTTCCTGGCATTCGCATTCCTGACATAAGCTCTACCAGGAGGCATGATCACTGAAACGTAGAACGTCTAGTTAGAATGGAATTAGATCATACCTTACGCAAGATAAGAGTAACAAGAAAATGATGATTTTTCCTAAAGACACTTTGTAGCCTCCCTCTCATTAGATATGGTGCGCACTACACACCCATGAAAAGGACTCTACCTAGTGCGGCTTTACAGACATCCTAGGACACTTAAACCTAATGCTCTGATACCAAGTTTGTCACGCCCCGAGCTACCCCCGAGACACGGACACGGGACCTAGGACCACAAGTGATCCCAAGCTAACCCTGCTGGCATGATCATGATCATACTAAAGATAATAAACTGATGCGGAAGCTAATTCATAAATAAATCTAAAAAGATGGGGAATACCCATATACTATAACTGAATATATGAAATCTGAGAGTTTAATACAAAAGAAATATCAAACTCAAAACACTAAGCTGAATCTAACTATGTCTGAAATAAGCCTCTAAACTAACTAGAAATGTTGGGACATGCC
>NC_064286.1:11753249-11906665 GCF_019186545.1 Solanum stenotomum | reverse complement strand
TATCTAACCATAGGTCATGGGACACATAATTAATTTTGTGCTAAGAGTTATGACCATCTGAAGTTGACCCATCAGAATTTTCAGCTAACTGGCTGCTAACCTTCGATCTACGGTCAGACCTACGGACTGTGGATCGAACGACGGTCCGTGCTGGTCAACCGTAGTTCATGTCAGAGGCTGGGTAAAAGAGGTCTTGATCCACGGACCGTGATCTGATCTACGGACCGTGGGTCTGTCCGTGAGTCGAGACTTAACCAATTTTCTGAGCTGGCTGGGGAGGGGTTGCAGTGGCGAACCACGGACCACCAGCACGGACCGTGGTCTGACCTACGGTCCGTGGATGGCAACCGTGGGTTGCACCTGCATCTTCTCAAAATCTGCATTTTTGGTCTGTTTCAGATACGGGGTGTTACAACTTTTTTTAGTTATTATTTTATTATTATTATTTTTTAATTTTTTAATATTTTTTTTAACTTAAATAGGATATCACTCGCCTTAAGGAGAGTGAATTCACACACTTTTGCCACCTCAACCATATTGATGCCACATAAGCCTAGTCAATGGTCATAGGGATTTGATAAATTGTGTTTTATTAAATTTAAGGGTTCAATTGATAAAGAGTTAAGTAAAAGGGTTCACAATATAAATTCATACCAGTATACGGGTCTATTAGACCATTCGCCTAAGAAGACACCAAAATGATTGTTGGTAAAAAATTTAAGTCAATATTTTTTTAAAGAAAAAATCCAGATGTAAATGTTCTAACTATCCCTTATCAGACATGAAAGAGAAGTAGAAAATTTAAGAAAATATTCTGCCAACTACTTTTTTTTTAAAACATAATTATTCAACTAACTAAAATTCATGTATTACAGAGGTCACCATTTTAAATAAATTATGAAGGAATCAAATGGATAACCTTTTATTTGGAATTTATATTTCTCAATCTCTTTTTAAAATAAATAAATAAATTGGGTTAAAAAAGAGAAAATGAAGAAGAAATTACAAGTTGAAAAATTAAACTCTCATTAATAAAGCGAAATTCAAATAACCAACCAAATAAATGATTAACATTCTCATTTTTCAATCTTGTGAAAAAGTATCACAAAAAAATATCTTTTCAATAGTCTTCTAAATCACCATATTTTGGTATGTCTGTAACTATACTTATAAAGAAGCTTCAATTGAATACCTTCATGAAAAAAGTAATATTTAAATATATATATATATAGGTATAAAGAATTATGTGTATATTACTGTATATAAAACTTATCGATTTCATTTAAATATGTTAAACAAAAACATAGTATACTTTCTTTTGTATTCATTTATTTAACATGTTTTTTTTTTAAAAAATTTAACCCGTTTTAAAATCTATTTCATCTCAAATAATTTTTGTACGGACAATAATCCGTCTATTTATTAATATATTCAACTCATGTAAATTTGCCTAAATTCGATTCAACCTGTTCATTTTCCACCTCTAACACATGGGTACCAACAAATCTAACATATTAGTCTTTCTGTCCCAATTTATGTAAGACTCTTTCTTTTTAATTTTTCCCGAAAAGAATATTATGCTTTCTTATTTGACAACAAATTAATGGCATCATCCCTTTTATCATTATTGAGTTCCATTTAACACTTTATTATATAAAGAAAAGTCAACTAAAATAAGCATTAAAATAACTTTACTAAGAGCCTGTTTGACATTGTTGTTGAAGGCTAGAAACACTTATTTTGAGAAAAAACAATAATTTTTTAAAGAAAAATTTAGCGTTTAGCATTTCAGTAAAACTACTTTTAAATGGAAGCAAAGTCAGTTTTTTTGTTGTTGGGAAGACGCTAAAAATTTCTGCTTCTTAAAAAACCAGAAGCAGAAAATTATTTTTTTCAAGACTAAAATATCCCTTTTCATATATACATATTTATCAGTATATCACTTATTAATTAATTAACATATCTCATAAGTTTAGTTAAGTTTCTTCTAAGAATTTTATTTTTTATTTTTAAATAATACATTGTTTATTTTATTTTATGTTTATATATTATTTTATATTTTATATTTTATATATTATAAATTATATATTATGTTACCTATTATTTTAGAAGCAGAAAAAAAGGTAGCAACAATAGTTTTGCAAGATTAGAAAAAAGAAAGAAAATAAGAATTGAAGATTTCCGCCTCCCAAAGAAATTTATAATATTGATTGAAAATTTGAATATATAAATTTTATTTAATAAAAATAAAAATTTGATTAAAACTTTTATAATAGACATGTAAAATAGTTTCTCCTTATAAAATAAGCTTAATATTAAAAGTACATTGATACTCGTTACTTTTTGTAATTTGACTCTCAAAAATACTTTTTTTTTTACAAAAAAATTATTCAAACACAATTTACTTATAAAAAATGCTTTTCAAATTAATTAGCCAAACACAAATTGTTTTTCAAATTGTTTTTTTAAAAAAACATTTTTCTAAATAGCTATTTTAAAAAAGAGCTTTTAAAAATAAGCAATTTTGAGTATCAATGTCAAACAGACTCTAAAGTTAATTTGGTAAACATCAACTCAAACAAACTGTGTCAAATAAATTGAAATCGGAAGGAGTGATATGTTAGTTCAGCCTGGGCATGTGACTCTAAATTCTTTCAAAACGCATCAGCATCACATGTTTATACATCACACGTCGAAAGTTACGTCTATTCTTTATCTATATCTATAAGCATTTCCATTTTCCTTGGTTGATTCTACTATGAAAAGAATTAAAAGTAAGTTCTTCTTTTCTAAATTGGAAAAAAAAACTCCTCAAGATTATCAAGAACGTAACGCGCGCCCTCTTGTTTAGCTTTCAAGATATGACCCAGTGTGTATCAAGCTGGCGACTGGACGACTCCCCGTCTCATCTAAACCTTGTTCTTAGCTCTCACTCTAATTCCAATAATTCCTTTGTAACTGATGCCCCAGAGTATTTTTCTCTTCCTCTCTCTCTCTCTGTTTTTATCCTTCCATTAGGGTTTTCACCTTTTCGATTTTCTAGGTGACTCAAATTCATAATTTTAGAGGTTTGGAGGTGACGACAAAGCCAGTAGCCTGCATGAGGGTTCAGTCAAATCCAGTAGAGTTTTCTCAAATAGTATATTTATGTTGATAAATTAATTAAATAAGTATAAGTAAAAAATTTGAATAGTTACTATCACTTAAAATCATAATTGTAAAATTCAGAACATAGTTGAAATTCTAACTTCATGATTTTGAGGTGATGAGCGTGCTTAGCATCTGAGTAACCTCTCTTGTCGATTCTTACTCGTTTATTAATTTTTATTTAGCATAAATTCTAGGGTTTAATTAATATATATTTTTTTTATTATTGTTATGAAGGATGGATTATGAATTAGCAGAGCTAACATGGGAAAACGGACAGGTAGTGATGCATGGCTTAGGTCCTCCACGCGTGCCTAATAAGCCTTTATCGACTCCTTCTCCAACAAAATACACGTGGGACAATAAGCCACATGCTGCTGCAGGTGGCACACTTGAATCCATAGTGAACCAAGCTACTACTGGCATCCCTCATCACCACAACTCCCCCGTGGACGGGGGTGGAGATAGAGGGGATGATGATTTCGTGAGTTAGTTCGATGATTGTCTTCCTGAAGTTCAGACAACTACGGCCATAGATACTATTGCCGTAGATGCATTAGTTCCAACAAGTTCCACTAACACGCCAAACTATAATCAACAAGTGGCCCCATCCACGCACGTGTCCGGGACGGGGATGACCAACAAGTGTTTAGTTGACTGCTCCACACGTGTTGCATCATGCAGTGGTGATGCGGAGTTGGCACGTGTGGGAATAGGATCTAGCTTTGAGGAGATATCGAAAGACTTTGGGATCATTGAGTCTTTCGGGAATGAAGAGGTTAAGAATTTGATTGAATCAATGGTATACGAGGGACAACATAACAATATGGCTGACCAGACCGTAAGCTGGGGAGACACTATTGAAACAGGAGAGAGAAGTTTGGGTGTGGAAAAAGTACTTATCACAACATCTACCGAGTCACCTGAGAACACCTTTAAGCATAGTAAAAGTAAGACCGTAAATAATCATGATTTCATCTCTCATAGCAGAGCTCAAGTAAGTATATGATTTCCTTTTATGCATAGTTACAGTATACTTCCTATGATTCCATGCAGCACAACATAAGTTTATTTAGTAATGTGATTTTTCCTTATAGAACTTAATTGTTATTCTATTAGTAATGTGATGTTTCCTTTTTTTAAGCAACTTTATTTTTTAGAAAATATTTTTAAATTTTTTTGACAAATCAAACATGAAAAGATAACATTTTCAGCCAAACACTACCCTAGTTTAATGTTATTATTATTATTTCACTACCTTAGTATCATGTTATTGTTTGACTACCATAGTTTCAAGTTATTGTTGTATAACCTTTTGTTATTCGAAGTCCACTCCTACTAATTCAATTTTTTTCAGACCAAGTAAAAGGGAAAATCACACTGCTCTTAGTCAAAGTTTAAGAGTGAGTTTTTATTGTTCGACTCTAAAAAAGAAATCATAACAACTTAAAATGCACAAAAAAGTATCCGTTAATTTAACTTAACATGAAATAAAAAAAGAAAGAGAGTTTTGAAACTTATAGCAGTTTAAAATAAGTGAGCATTGTTTGTGGGAGAATAGAATAATTATTACTTTTTAAGTAGTTATTCCTTTTCTTTAGTGAAGTGATATTACTATTTTTTTTAAAGAGAGATATGTCAAATTGTTGGATAGTGTATTAAACTTGAGTGTCAACTCACACAAGGAGTCAAAAGATAATGAGGATGAGGATGAGAAAAAAGGATCCAAAATTTCTTCATTTTCAACAAAAAGAGCAGAGCTGCTGCTACTCACAACCAGTCTGAACGAGTAAGATGTCACTCTCATGTCTCTCGAAAATACTTTATTTGTTGTAATTTATGTGACACATCTCGAATTTCAAAAGTCAAAAAAGACTATTTTTAATGGTAAATTTTTTATATATTTTTAAATATTTTGAATTGTATTTTTTTTATGTAGTTTATAAATATATAAATTTCATTTGTAAAAAAAATTGAAGATTTCATTGAGCAAATTTTTCATTCAAACTTAAACTGTTTGACTCTCAAAAAATGAAATGTGTCACATAAATTAGGACATGGAAAATAACTGTTTTCAATTAATTATAATGATGTAAAAAATGTCTTCTGGCTTGACATCATAGATATAATAACAACAAAACTAATTTGAATTTTTTAATTGACTATTGTTTTTTTTATTATTACTAGAAAAGAAGAGACAAGATAAACCAAAGGATGAAGACATTGCAGAAGTTCGTTCCAACATCGAGTAAGGTAATGAAATTAAAAAATTAATAATTTTTTCTATCAATAAATTAATTTTATAGTTTTTTCTCTGTGTTTTACAGTTGTTTGGAACTTTATGTTTCAAGAATATACTTATCTATGTTGCATCAATTTTGTCTTTGCATGAAAAATACTCTGCACTTCAGTTCGCTAATTCTCAACCACTATTTCAAATAATTACTCCCTCAGTTTTAAACTTATGTGACATAGTTTGATTTTACATAGAGTTTAAGAAAGAAAGACATTTAAAATTTATGGTTCAAAATAAATCATATATGTTATTTTTGTGTAACTATTAATTATTTCATGAAGAATAAAATAAGCATTTTAAGATTAAATTATTATTTTAAATAACATATTATAATTAATAATTTTACTAAAGCTTGCAAGTGAAAGACATAAAAAAAATGCAAAATTCTCGTATAGAAATTATAGTAAACTTGTTTCTGTAGTCTCATATTTTTCCTTTTTCAATCATTAGCTTTTTATTTAAGTATCAATTATTACGTGACATGTCAGATTGAAGAGAGAAGAAAGCGAGATTAGTTCTCGACTCCTTTCATACAAATAACCAACTATTTAAGTATCAATTATTACGTAGTGTGACATGTCGGGTTGAAGAGAGAAGAAGGCGAAATTAGTTCTTGACTCCTTTCAGATAAATAACCAACTATTTAAGTATCAATTATTACGTAGTGTGACATGTTGGTTGAAGAGAGAAGAAAAAAAAATTAGTTCTTGACGCCTTTCAGACAAATAACCAACTATTTAAGTATCAATTATAACGTACTTTGACATATCGGGTTAAAGAGAGAAGAAGGCGAAATTAGTTCTTGACTCCTTTCAGACAAATAACCAACTATTTAAGTATCAATTATTATGTATATATCGTGAGTCGTGACATATCGGGTTGAAGAGAGAAGAAGGTGAAATTAGTTCTTGACTCCTTTCAGAGAAACAACCAACTATTTAAGTATCAATTATTACGTAGTGTGACATGTCGGGTTGAAGAGAGAAGAAGGCAGAATTAGTTCTTCATTCCTTTCAGACAAATAACCAACTATTTAAGTTTCAATTATTACGTAGTGTGACATGTCGGGTTGAAGAGAGAAGAAGACGAAATTAGTTCTTGACTCCTTCAGACAAATAACCAACTATTTAAGTATCAACTATTACGTAATGTGAATGTCATATTGAAGAGAGAAGAAGACGAAATTAGTTCTTGACTCCTTTCAGACAAATATCCAACTATTTAAATATCAGTTATTACATATTGTGACATGTCAGATCGAAGAGAGAAGAAGACGAAATTAGTTCTCGACTCCAATTACTAGGGTGAAATAATTTAACATATGGAGATTCCGCTATTGATTGACTGCCTGAATTATCAATACCTTAGTGAGGGTTTAATACTTAGTATTATTCAACCTACTAAGTTTTATCTTATTGTTTAAGCAGACTGATAAGACATCAATGCTAGATGAGGTGATAGACTATTTGAAGCAACTACAAGCTCAAGTTAAAGCCATGAGCATAATGATTCATGTTAACATACATCCACCCGTTATGATGTTACCAAATATGGCATTCCAACAACAACAACAACAGTTTCAAATGTCAATGATGGGAATGGCTAGACCCATAGATGTCAATGCCCTTAGCATCCCCAACATAACAACAATGCCTTCGATTCTCCATGCCACCGCACCCTCTAATTTCAATATGCCTCCTATTCCCTCCATTGGAGCTGATCCTTTAGCTTCCTTCATCGCAGCAGCAGACCAATTATCACAGGTACAACAACAAAAATAGCTCATCTTATAACTATTACATCTGTTGAATGTTAGAGATGTTATCTCCTGAATGAAAAGAAAATAACTATTCGAGTCCATAGAACCCATTATGTCTCCTTCATTTCCTATTCACACCTTTAAAACTCAACAACAGCTGAACTCGTGATTTTGAGGTATGTACATCCTGATTCTCTTAGTTATCATGAGGAGGGCATGATATTACTGTTTGTCAAAAGCATAATATTTTTTGACTGCTATAATAAAATATTGTTAAAGAGAATGTACATTACAAGAGTAGCATAACAATATGGAAAACTGTTTCTGATAAAACATGACGTTATAATTAATGGAATATTATTATAGAAAGATTTGATTATATGTATACTGGTTGGATTATTATGATTTAAAAAAAAATAGTTTTCTGTTTAAGGAGGATGTTAATAGGTTTCAAATTTGAAAATTTTTGACAGCCTATGACGATGAATGCTTATAGCAGGATGGCAATATTGTACCAGCATATACAGTCGAATACAAATCATGTCTTTAAAAAATAATGTGTATATCAATGTTCAAAAGTTTGAAAACTTTTTTTCCTTGATCAATTCCAATAAGATTGACCATGGCTTATTGACAGTTCAACTACTGAATTAGTATTACGTTCCAAGAAACTTGATGAAGAAACATAATAGAATATGTAAATATGATTTATTACAGTTTCATACCAGACAAAGTGTACCATAGTATAATATTATTTTTTTTCTCTTTTGCTAGTAAATGGAAGTGTGACAGTAAAAAAATGAGGATTGATAAATAGATATAATTTGAATCATAATTATCATTAACAATTATAATTTTTCTAATTATGATTCATAATAACAGCTTGAGAGAGGAGCGAGAAACGTCAAATTGAGAAAGAGAGAGAGGAGAAATGCTAGATACAGGCTAATACATGTTGTATTTGATACATATGAGCAGAAAAATCTATGGTACCCTGAAAGATGAAGCTCACCCTGGGATTCAGAATCAAGCATCTCTCAACTAATGTCTCAGATCAGCTGTTGGAAGATGTCTTGTACTCAACAAAGAAAAGGAACAAGTGTAGTATCAGTACACAAACTACACTGTATTTGTAAGATCACACAGCCAGTCCAATATATGAATGTAAACATCCACTATAATACAATAACATAGAACAATGCATAACATTACAACAATTATCAACCACATAGACTCTCAGTCACATGTCATGAAACAACAGTAATTGGGTCAACCAATGCATGACTACATGTCCTATATGATTATAGTGCAAATGTCTGGTCCTCTTAGGGAACTACAATCACATACCTGGTCCTCTCACGAAACCCACATTCAAGCTGTTAGTGTACTGGCATGGTATCCAAGTTGTCTTAGTGTACCGACATTGTATCCAAGCAATCCATAGTTAGTGTACCAGCGTGGTACGTGAGCCAACCAATAATCACAAAGAATCATGTACAATCACATAGCACAATGAACATGACATCTTAAAAATCACAAGTTAATTGCATGAGATTACCTACATGATGTCATTTCATATATTTTCTACCATGCATTACACAAATGATACTACAAAATAGTTGACATGCATACATACATAAACCGAAAACATACAACCATCGCCTACCTCAAATCAAGCCTCTTGAAAACTCTAAATAATCTGAACTTTCCCCTTGCGAAGCGCCTCAGCTAACAATCAATCACTAGTGACCTATAATTTGCCCAGATTGTCAACAAACACTAAACCTATGCAAAAATATGATCATCTTCCCCAACTTAGGACTCCTTCCCACTGTGGAATCATGTCAAAACCTTCCCCCAATAGCAATAACATAGATTCTAAGGCTTAAGATTCAATACATAAGGTTGAAGAGTTGAATTCTTACCTTCACTGTGAAATCCATGGGAAAATGGGTACTAATTGCCCGAAATTGCCCCTCCTAAGTCCAAGAACTCAAAGTACAGAAAATAGGAGTTTTGGGTTTTTTCTGCTCTAAATCCCGATTCAGTGTGCTATAGCAACAACTAGCCTCACTATAGCGGTCTACACACTGCTATAGTGGGATGCCTTCCGCTATAGCGGCCTCGACGAAACTTCAAAAATTCAAACTCCGGAACAAGGCCATTTTTACAGCACAAACTCTTATATTGATGTCCTAACACATATGTCAAGTTCAATTCCGGCAGGTTTACTTATCCGAATTCAATTTCGAAATGTCTTATGGACTCCTTAATGTCTTGGCTGCAAGAATATAGCAACAAAATGTTGAAATCACACCCCCAAATGGCCCTATACTTGCCTAATTTCTGTGTGAGGCTGACCTAGCCGAAAATTTAAGCCACTACCCGGAGAATTTTTTGGTCCAAATTCATTTACTATTGACTTACTCATAATGATCGAGTCAAATCGTTACATATATTTGATACATACAAAGATGATACAATTGATACAGTTAACACTAATATCTTCTTTTTTTCATGTATTCATTCTATTTATCTAAATCAGCCTTTAATTAAATGATGGGCAAGTAACAAATATAAGATACACAAAGTTAGTCAAAGTATGCCAGATTCTTGTAGGATGTGAATTTGGATTGAGATATTTTATGTTGTGGTTTTGTTCAGCCATAAAATTTTGCTATTTCGTCATGAAATTTTGTTCATCCCTAATTTCAGTTATTTCCCTTCTGTTTTAATAATTTTCCCCGTTGCTAATCATTATGAGTTTGACCCTTTTTCTAACTATCCAAATATCACAAAAAAGATAGAAATAAGTGACAGATTAATCTTTTGCTAATTTCAAATAAGAATAACTATATTTTAGTTTATATTAATGATGATTTAATTTGTTTAAATATTTTTCAGTTGCAGATATTCCATCCAGTAAGGTAGATGAGAGAGGGAGTGAGGGAAGCGACAAAGAAGAGAGGATAGAGAGGGAGGAAAGAGGCGAGCGAAATATAGATTAAAGATTTGCTATAAAATTCCAATTATAAGTGGGTTTGTTACATAGTATTTTAAAACTATAGCTATCTATAGTAAATAATAAAGTTATATTTGTTAGATTATATAGTTTTTTCTAAAATGTTATGTGCCTCACAAGCAGTTCAATTTGTTGTCCATGTTTTGGCCCATTATGAAAAGAAAAAAATACCAAATTTGCGACCAAATATTTATGACAGGTTCTTTATAAAATTGTGACAGATTTATGACAATTTTATGATGAAATTTTTAATTTTTTTTTACCATTCTATAGATTTTATTCGTTTATCAAATTGCAATACTCGAATCTGTGAGAAACTCTTTGGTCATAAACATTGCTTTTCTTGTGGTGCATTGATCCATTTGTAACACTCTTTTTCGATGGAACAATTCAAACTTTTATTGACTTCTTAAGAGGGAATATTCTCAAATTGGCCACTCAAATGGTACCTTGTAGAAAAGATTGGAACTTTAATTTTTTTTTCTTTAGAGTCCAAGGTGGACCTTTCCATCCATGGATCGATAGTGATTTATTTTTTTGTTTTTTATTCGGTGTTCGATACTATATTAGAGTCTGATTAATTTAAATCTATGCTGAGTAAAGCCTCATTTGAAGGGTTAATCAAAGATTTTTCCACCCTCCCATAACATGGTCTTCTATTAAGTGTTCGGTACCATATTGAAGTTTGACTAATTTGAATTCGCGCTGGATAGGGCCCCACTCGAAGGGTAATGTGCCTTTCCAAACCAAAATTTTTTTCGTCCCAAAATTTGAACCCGATGCCTCTAATTAATTGAGGAACTTCCCTATTCATTGCTTCACACATGATAATAGTGATTTTGTTTGTGATTGTAGAAACAATCTAAGATATATCCAGTAGTCAAGAGGTTAATAATTAGTCACCTTTATACAAAAGTAACATTCTTGAATAAGTGTAACATCCTGTTTCTGTCGTTATACAAAAGCCAACGGGAAAATTTTTGGGTCGAAAAACTTTTTCGTAGTAACTTGAAATTTTCCAACTTAGTCCAGATTTGAAAGAAATCAGAGTCAGTAAGGTGTAGGGAAATCTGATAACAATTGGGTGATTTAATTATGATTTTGATCACATGAGTAGATAGCTAAGATGTTAAAGAACTCGTACGACTTTACGGAATTGAATTCAGGTGAGTAGAACTCTCGAAACTGATCTTAGCGTGAACGGGTAGTTTCTGAATATCGTTGGTTGAAGGTATGTTGTCAAATGGGAGTGTGGAATTCTTAAATTGACTCACTCATTTTGTGCAAGCCGCTAAGGCGGATTATTCCCGCCAAGGCGGGGCCGCTATTGCGTGGAGAGTACTGCTGTGGCGGGACAGTCGCGGTTTAAGTTGGAAATAAACCCCAAAACATTTTTATTTTGCAATTTTCGTTCTTGATAGTAAGGAGACTAAACTCAGGCGATTCTTGACAGTTTTCCACCTTTCTTAAGGCTAAAGGTAAGGTTTTAACTCCCGAATCTATTTTTCTATCCGTAGATCTTAATCTAATGTGTAATTATCGATGGGGGAGAGTTTTTATCTAGTAATTTTGGTGGAAAAATCCCTAATCTGGGTATGGGGATCAAGGGTTTAACATAGAGTTGATCTTATTGGTTATAATCCGGGTAATTAAGTCTTGTATATTGATCCTAGCATTATATTGATTGTTTGTAGAACAAGAACAAGCAGAAAGAATCCAGAAAGGGAAGGATCAAGTTTCTTAGGGGATTCAAGCTTTGTTCGAGGTAGGTAATGGTTGTGATTTCATTATTGTGTGATATATGTTTGTTCTTGCTTCATTATAATACGTGTATGTATGCGAATGTTGCATTATTGATCACACTAATTGTAAATGAGGATAGATGAATGATGAATGCCATAAATCATGACTTGATTGTATGATTCTGAGAATGTACTTTGTGATTGTGATTGTGGCTTGTTGAATGGATCGGGTGTTGCGTTCCGACACACTAACTTGGATCGGTTTCCACGTTCTGGCATAAATATAGGATCGGTTGCCATGTTCCAGCATAAATATTGGATCAGATATCACGTGCTGGTATGTTAACAGTTTGGGTTTGGGTTCCATGAGAGGACCATTGACTTGACATAACTGTGTAATTGAGAATTGTGAACCTGATCGTTATTCTTAAATGATATTGAGATTGTATATGTTTGGTGTATGCACTTTATTATTATGTTGTAATGGCTTATGTATGTTGCACTTAGTGGGATAGTCGCATGATCCTATCAGTACACTGTGGTTGTGTACTGATACTGCACTTGCTATTTCTTTGTTGAGTACAGGGCATCTTCAGGCGGCTATTGACAGACCTCTCTTAGAAGATTAGTGACCTTTTCGAACTCAAGGGTGAGCTAGTTCTTCCGGGCTGCTATGAGTTTTCTTTCGTTTAAATTCCACATTTTCGGACTTAGACTTTCTAGTTAGTTATTCCTATGTTAGTTTTGGGTTGTACCCCTTCTTGTTTAGACTTACGGATCTTGTTAGAGTTTTGGTACATTGACTTTCAAGTTCTAGGTATTATTTCTGCAAAGTTAGTTTTGGTTGTTAGACTTTTGTTAGAGTTTATGGGAACTCCTTATCTTTTCCTTAGCATTTAAACTTGCTTCCATAACCTTAAATGCTTTAGTATTTTGATTAAGTTGGTTAGCTAATTAGTATGAATGGTTCTCCCACCAGAGGGTTAGTGTGGGTGCCAATCACGATGGTCTGAGTCGTGAAAAAGTTGGTATCAGAGCCTAGGTTCGTTGATCTCGATGTACCAAAATGTGTCTAGTAGAGTCTTGCGAAACGGTACAGAGATGTATGTACTTTTCTTCGAGAGGCTATAGGACTTTATGAAATCTCTCTATTTTCTCTTGTCTCATTTTGTGCTATAACTTGATTCCAATTGGTATCTAACCTCCTTTACTCTTCTATCCGCAGATGGTTAACACTAGGTTTAACGGCGTCAGACCCATAGCTCCCGTCAATGCTCCAGCTGAGGAATCTACAACGAAAGGTCGCGATCGAGGCAGGGGTAGAAAAAGAGCTAGGGGTAGAGGCTGAGGAAGGGAAACACCTAATAGGGATGGAGCACCGGTTAGATATGTTCCCAGAAATGAGGCCCCTCCTGCGCACCATGAAGAGGTAGAAGAGAATGTAGAGCTTGATGAGGAGGAGAATGTTGGACAAGAGGAAGATGTGCATGCTGAGACTACATGTATTCCTCCCAGAGACCCAATGTTAGCTCAACATATCATGTCGTTCTTGAAATGATTGGTTGGTCCTGGAGTGCTTCCCTCTGTTCAAGCAACTCAAGCTCCCGCCAATCCCCTTATTACTATCACTGTCCCTAAGGTAGGTGGAAATGGAGGTAATGATGTTTTCTTCCCTCCTTTGTTGGGTCCTGTTATGACTGGTAATGAGCATGAGATGTTCACTAAGTTCTTGAAGTTGAAACCACCTATGTTCTATGGTTCTGAGAGTGAGGATGCATATGAGTTCATTCTATATTGCTATGAAAGGCTTCATAAGTTGGGAATTGTCCATCAACATGGGGTTGAGTTTGTGACTTTTCAGCTTCAAGGTGAGGCTAAGCAGTGGTGGAGAGCTTATGTGGAATGCATATCTTTAGTTTTACCCCCACTTACTTGGACCTAGTTTCATGCTCTGATTTTAGAGAAGTATGTGCCTCGGACTTAGAGGGATAGTAAGAAGGATGAGTTCATGGCTTTGGAGCAAGGTAGTAGGTATGTCTGTGGCACCTTATGAGGCCAAGTTCCATGCCTTATCTAGATATGCTACTCAATTGGTGGCTACTGAGGAGGAGATAATCCGTTTATTTATTAAGGGACTAAATTCTAAGTTGCAAGTAATATCTATTCATATGACCTCTGCAGGGAAAAACTTCAATGAGGTAACAGATTTTGTAAAGAAAGTGGAGGGGGTGAGGCGAGATGGTCAGGCTAAGGCATTTGCTAAGAAAGGCAAAAATTTAGGAAACTTTCAGGGATCTTACTCTAGAGGTTCAGGGAGGTCAACACTTGCAGCCGGGCCAATTCAGTTCGTTATGCCTGCCTCTACAGGTAATTACTACGAAACTCCACCTCAGAATTTGATTCAGGATAGCCAAGGAGCCGCACCTTTGGCTGGTAGCATGCTATCTTTTGATCGTACATGTTACAACTGTGGTTAACTTGGGCATATGAGGAGAGATTGTCCCCACCCGCGCATGTTAGATTCCGCGCAGCAGCAATCTAGAGCAATGGTACTCATGTGAAATGGTAATAATGGTCGAGGGCATCCACAATGTGGGCAAGGAGGAAATCAGCGAGGCCGCGGAGGTAGGGGAAATGGTAACACAGGAAGAGGTGTAGTGCAGCCACGCAGGGAAGTCGCCCGTCAAGATGATAGGGTTTAATGTTATGCCTTTTCGGGCAAGAACGAGACAGAGACGTCTGACGCAGTGATCACATGTATTATTCTTGTCTGTGACCGGATGGCTAATGTGTTATTTGATCAGAGTTCTACTTATTCATATGTATCCATGTGATTAGCCTCAGAATTTACTCTGATTTATGATATACTTGATGCCCCCATCCATGCTTATACCCCAGTTGGAAAGTCTGTCATAATCAGCCATGTCTATCGTGCTTGTCCTATTTTGTTTATGGATTTTCAGACTTGGGCTGAATTGGTGATTTTGGATATGACTGACTTTGATATAATCTTAGGCATGACTTGATTGTCCCCCTATTATGCCGTGCTTAATTGTAATACTAAGTCTGTAACTCTAGAAATTCTGGGAAGGGAAAAATTAGAGTGGAAAAGGGTGTATAAGCCTAAGCAAGCTAAGATCATATCCTCTATTCGGGCTAGGAAACGGGTAGAGCAGGGTTGTTTGGCTTATTTGGCTCATATTCGGGATGTTGAGGTTGAGTCTCCATCTATTGAGTCTTTTCTTGTGGTGACCGACATGTTAAAAAGTTTTTTGACATGATGTGTATACTTTGCTTGATCCCGGTGCTACTTTGTCCTTTGTAACACCTTATGTGGCCCTGAAGCTTGATGTACTCCTTGATATATTGTTAGAACCTTTTTCTATCTCTACTCCTGTTGGTGATTCTATGGTGTCTAAGAGAGTCTATAGAAAGTGTCCCGTTTTCTTATTCCATAGAGTTACCCTTGTAGATTTGGTAGAACTTGACATGTTAGACTTTGATGTCATTCTTGGGATGGATTGGTTGCATTCTTGCTATGCTTCCATAGATTGTAGGATTCGAGTGGTCAGATTTCAGTTTCTAAATGAACCTATCCTTGAGTGGAAAGGGGGGGGGGGGATTCTATGCATAGAGGTCAATGAGTGTCTTATCTTAAAGCTAGAAACATGATTTCGAAAGGTTACATTTATCACCTAGATAGGGTGAGGGGTGTAGATTCCAAAACCCCTACTCTTGATTTAATCTCCGTAGTTAATGAGTTTCCGGAAGTTTTCCCTGATGATTTGCCCGATATTTCTCCCGAGCGGGAAATAGACTTCGGTATTGACCTTCTCCCAGATATGCAACCTATATCTATTCCTCCTTATAAAATGGCTCCGGCGGAACTTAAAGAGTTAAAAGGTTAATTAAAGGATTTGTTTGATAAGGGCTTCATCCGATCGCGTATCTCTCTATGGGGTACTCCAGCTTTGTTCGTAAGGAAGAAAGATGGTTCCCTTCGTATGTGCATCGACTATAGACAATTGAACAAGGTGACTATCAAGAACAAATATCTTCTTCCAAGGATTGATGACTTGTTTGACCAACTTCAAGGGGCTAGTTATTTCTCTAAGATCGATCTTCATTTGGGTTACCACCAATTGAGGGTGAAGGATAGTGATATTCTGAAGACGACTTTCCAAACTCGGTATGGCCATTATGAGTTTTTGGTAATGTTGTTTGGGTTGACTAATGCTCCGGCAGCGTTTTATGGATATGATGAATATGGTGTTTAGACAATACCTTGATATGTTCGTAATTGTGTTTATCGATGATATTTTGATCTATTTGAGAAGTGAGGAAGAACATATTGATCATTTGAGGATCGTGTTGCAAATTCTCAAAGACCAACAACTTTTTGTAAAATTTAGCAAATGTGAATTTTGGCTAAGGCCGTAGCTTTTCTTGGGCATATTGTGTCAAGCAAGGGTATTGAGGTAGATCATATCAGGATGAATGTGGTCAAGAGTTGGCCTAGACCTCTAACTCCTTTCGATATTAGAGAGTTTTTGGGTTTGGTCAGTTACTATAGATGGTTTGTTGAGGGGTTTTCCTCCATTTCTTCTCCTTTGGCGGCTTTGACTCAAAAGAAGGCCAAATTCATATGGTCGGAAGCTTGTAAGAAGGGTTTCCAAGAGTTGAAAGATAGACTTACGTCCACTCTGGTGTTGACCTTATCGGAAGGTACAAATGGCTTTGTGGTGTATTGTGATGCCTCTAGAGTTGGGTTGGATGTATGCTTATGCAAAATGGTAAAGCTATTGCCTATGCTTCGAGGCAACTTAAGATCCATGAGAATAATTATCCCACCCATGAACTTGAATTAACGGCGATTGTTTTTGCCTTAAAGATATGGAGGCATTATTTATATGGGGTGCATGTGGATGTTTTCACCGATCATAAGAGCTTGCAATACATGTTTAGTCAAAAGGACTTGAATCTTCGCCAAAGAAGGTGGCTAGAATTATTGAAGGATTATGACATGAGTGTCCTTTATCACCCCGGTAAAGCGAATGTGGTAGCGGATGCTCTTAATGGACTATCAATGGGTAGTGTTGCTCATGTTGAGGATGTAAAGAAAGAGTTGGTTTTAGATGTTCATAGGTTGGTTCGATTAGGGGTCCAACTAGGGGATTCCACCAAGGATGGTGTCATGGTTCATAATGGGTCCGAATCGTCTTTTGTGAGAGATGTGAAGGCTAAGTAAGGTCTGGATCCAATATTAGTAGAATTGAAAGAAGCCGTACTCAAAAAGTCCATTGAGGCTTTCTCCCAAGGGGGAGACGGCGTACTTAGATATTAAGGTTGGTTATATGTTCCGTATGTTGATGACTTACGGGAACAGATCTTGGCAGAAACTCATAGTTCTCGATATTCTATTCACCCCGGAGCCAACAAGATGTACCGTGATTTGCGGAAGATCTATTGGTGGAATGGGATAAAAAAGGATATTGCGGAATTTGTGGCTAAGTGTCCTAATTGTCAACAAGTGAAGGTTTAACATTAGAAACTGGGAGGCTTATCCCAATACATTGGTATTCCTACTTGGAAGTGGAAAGATGTGAATATGGACTTCGTTGTAGGGTTGCCACATACTCGGCGACAACATGACTCGATTTGGGTAATAGTGGATCGGATGACTAAATTTACCCATTTCATTCCCGTCAAGGTTTCCTATTCAGCGGAAGAATATGCTAAGTTGTATTTGAGAGAGATGGTAAGGTTATATGGAGTACCCTTGTCCATAATTTCCGATCGAGGTACCCAATTTACTTCACAGTTTTGGAAATCATTCCAAAAGGGTCTTGGTACAAAATTTAAGCTTAGCACAACTTTTCATCCCCAAACCGATGGGCAAGCGAAGCGTACTATTCAGACTTTGGAAAACATGTTGAGGGCTTGTGTGATTGATTTTGAGGGTAATTAGGATAACTATTTGCCATTAATTGAGTTTGCCTGTAATAACAGTTACCACTCGATTATAGATGTGGCTCCATTTGAGGCTTTCTATGGTAGGAGGTGTAGATCTCCTATATGATGGTTTGAGGTGGGTGAAGTCGCTCTCATAGGCCCGAAATTGGTACATGAGGCCATAAAGAAGATTCAACTTATTAGAGAAAGGTTGAGAACATCCCAATGTCGGCAAAAGTCTTATGCCGATGTTAGAAAGATGGATCTTGAATTTGAGGTTCATTATTGGGTTTATTTGAAAATCTCACCCATGTAGGATGTTATGAGGTTTGGAAAGAAACGGAAGCTTAGTCCCCGTTGTGTAGGCCCATATGAGATTTTTGAGGCGTGTTGGCAAGGTTGCATATGAGCTAGATTGGCCAAATGAGTTTGCATCGGTGCTTCCGATTTTTCATGTCTCTATGTTGAATAAATGTGTTGGGGATCCAACATCCAAAGTTTCCTCAGAGGGTTTGGAGGTTAAAGATAATCTTGCTTATCAGGAGGTACCGATTGAGATTTTAGACCGGCAAGTCAAAAAGCTGAGAAACAAAGAAGTTGCCTCCGTGAAGGTGTTATTGAGGAATCATTTAGTTGATGGTGCTACTTGGGGGTCGAGGTCGAGGTCGAGGTCGATATGAAGTCCCGATATCCTCATCTCTTTCCTTCTACGCCTACTCTAGCTTGAGGTAATGAGTCCCTCTTGGGTTGTTTTATGTATTGGGAGTCATGTGTGATTTATATGTTTCCATGATTTCCTTATGATTATGCATGTTCATGAAAAAGCTTAAGTTTTGAAACAAAATGAATTATATAAGTTATTTTTCCTGATGTTATTGTGCATTGAGTATGAGTTGCCTATAGATTTCATGAGATGATTGTTGAACATGCATTAGTTATGCTATTTGAGAATGAAATGCATAAAGTCTCCATGAGATTGTGTTGAGAATGCTTTTAGTTTGGAGAAGATAGTTCCTTCTTAGATATGAGAAAATTTGAATTTTATGCATATTGGGTTGCTAGATGTAGTTCATACTTCCTTTTTGATGCATTTGAGTATGATGAGTTTGGAGTTGATGTTTCCTCCTTATTTATGTGCATTGCGTGTATAATGGGCTATTAGAGTCAGGTTCACCCCTATGTGACGATTTGAGAACATCCTAGCTTGGAGTCGATAGTTCCTCCTTGGTTGTATGTATTACATTGATTTGATTGGGTTGTTAGTTCCTCTCCTACTCTCGTAGAACTAGTTTAAATCTTATTCGATGACGAATCAAAATTTTAGAACTCCCAGGTGCCGTCCACGAGGGCCAACCATGGCCCATAGGTGGGTTCGTGGATGGGTGCCTCAGGAATTTTTCGGGTATGGACCACGGTTGGACCCACGGATCATAAGTGGGTCCGCGGCCCGTGGTCCAGGGACCGTAGGTCAGGACAAAAGTCTCTGACCACCAACCATGATTCACCAGGACAGACCGTAGGTCCATCCACGGTCCGTCGATTGGTAGGTCGGTGACAACTGACAGTTAACTCAGGGGTAGTTGGGTCTTTTTCTAACTAATTAGTTCATTTTTCCAAATTTCGCAAAAGAAATCAAATCTCCTCTCTAGAACTTGAAGAAGAAGATTCAACCTAGGGTTTCAAGCTAACGTCTCAATTCCTCCATTGAAGATAAGCAATTGGAGTTGAGGTATTGTAGTTTTCATCCATGAATATCTTTCATTCATGGAGTCCCCAAATTCCTCTATTTCAAATGGTAGAATTCCCTAATTAGCTAGGGTTTTCTTCAAACACCTTGTGTTCTTTTGAGTATTGATCTTAATGGTTTAATTATGTCTAAATATGCATGATTTGATGATTTACAATGCTTTTACAATGTTTCCCTTATGAACTCATGCAAACCCCCATGTTTTTCCCAAATTGTGATCTCATAGAGTTGGGTTGTTGATTATGAAAGATGTGTGTTATGATCTAGAGCATGAAGTAATAGAATTACATGAAATTATGATAAAATTCCCTATCTAATGCTAGATTTCTAGATTTGGTGATTGAAAGTAGCTTTGAACCTTGAAAGGGTAAAGTATGAGTTTATGCATGATCTTATGAAACTTATGTGGATATTTTAAGGGTGCTTTGAGAATGAAGTGCCATTATTGTTGTTGTTGTTGGGTTGTTGAAAGGTTACCCTCATAAAACACTTACAATCATGATGTGAAAGGTTTTCTCACATAGAAATGATTCCTAGGTTGAAAGGCAATTCTCACCTAATTGAATCAATAAATAAGAGCTATCCTAATGAACTAGCTTGGATCGACAAGTTGACATGTCTTTCAATGGATAATGAGAATAAGTAAGAAAATACTATTTCGTGGGAATTATGCTTAGCACCGAGTGGATATTGACATTGGGATGGAAGCTCTCCCATTAGTAGAGGCCGGGTTTCTAGATGAAGTCTCATAAGATGGAAGCTCTCCCGTTAGTAAAGGCCGGGTTTCTAGTAGCAGTATCTTTATACCACAACTATGTGCCCCTATAGGTTGATTAGCTAGTGGATCCACTTAAGCTAGAGGTTCATAGTTCTACCTTAGGCAAGTAGAGCAACCTCTTTTTCGGTGTGGGAGACATCAGGTGATTATGTTTTAGCTCACATGGTCTCTATGTCGGTTAAGACTAATTTTCCCACAACAAAATGAATAATGAACTAAGGTTACTTAAAGAAGTATCTCATATGTGTTCAAAGACTTAGAAATGATTTAGCTTGCATTGACCATGATGTTATGACTTATGTTTTCTAACCCTCTTATATCATATTTTAATTGGTCTGTTGCATGTCATAATATGAAATGTCCTTCTTAGCATGTTTTAAATGTTTTTATGTATAACTATCATACTTAGTGCATTTTTGTACTAACGCATACTCTTGCCAACATTTTCCCCAAATGTAGGGTTCGACAGGCAGGGTTACCATTCTAGTGGCTAGAGCTTGGACTTTGGTTTCTTTCCGAGCTTGGTGAGTCCTCATGGTTTGAGGACAAACTTTCCTTATTGTAGTTTCTCTTTCGTATTTCCTTTTTGAACATGATATATGGGCTAGACCCACTTTTCATTCGATTGTAATAGATGGCTATGTTGAGACATGAGTTAGACTTTCATTTTTTTATAAAACTGTTTTGGACTTAAATGTGTTTACTCTTTATTGTTCTACTACTTTATGTTATGAGGACTAAGTGGCATGTATGGAGTCCTTCGGGGTTCTATAAGTCATGCTACATTTAGGGGGTACCCTTGGTTGTGACAGTTGTAAATAAATTTCTTTTTATATTTATTTTTATAGTTTGTTACAGAGTTGGTTAGGATAGAATTTTCCTTTTGATTCGTAGGGTTTCCAGCCAAGCTTGTATAAATATAGGATACAGTGTATAGCAGAGGACAAGAAGAAATGCAAGAGAAAATTTCCTAAACTATGCTTTCCTATTAATTAGTTCATGGTATCAGAGCATTACTAGATCCATTTTCCCCTTGTTTTTCCCTCTTTCTAATTTATTATATACCAAGAAGTTTTCTGGTTCCTTCAATTTGAACAAAATGAATGAAGTGACAGATCAATCTTCTAAGAGTACTGCTGCACAAGTAGAGAAAATTGATGTCTCACATCCACTTTTTCTTTCGCCATCAGATTCTCTAGGAATTAATATGACAAACACAACCTTTGATGGCTTTAAATTTGGTAGTTGGAAAAGAGGAATTCTCATTTCCCTTTCAGCCAAAAATAAGCTTGGATTTATCACTGGTACCTGCAAATGCCCTGAAAATTAATACACTATGTACGTACAATGGAGGCATTGTAATGACATGGTGGTCTTTTGGCTCCTTAATGCTTTATGCAAAGAAATT
This sequence comes from Solanum stenotomum, assembly GCF_019186545.1. Taxonomy (NCBI): domain Eukaryota; kingdom Viridiplantae; phylum Streptophyta; class Magnoliopsida; order Solanales; family Solanaceae; genus Solanum; species Solanum stenotomum. Next base: position 11,884,814 of record NC_064286.1, on the reverse strand, counting down.
GCAGAGAGTATTTTATACTCTCAAACAACAGCTGAGCTATGTGAAGAATTAGAGGAACGATATGGACAAGCTAATGGAACAAAACTATTTCAGCGACAAAAGGAACTTAACAACATAAAGCACGATTGATGTAGCTGGCTATTTCACCAAGTTGAAGAGACTTTGGGATCAAATGAAGGAACTAAACACCTTCGACCTCCAACAGTGAGTGAAAATGTGGGGCTAAAACACATAATCACAAAATGAATGAAGATCAGAAACTAATCCAATTTCTAATGGGTCTAAATGAAAGTTTTAATGCCATAAGAGGACATATTTTGATGATGAAGCCACTTCCATGTGCTTCCCAGACCTACTCTATTTGTATGCACGAAGAATGTCACCGAAAAATTCACTTTAACACTCTGGTATCTACTGACTCTACTGCCTTTCTTGTGAGTGCGAGGTCTCCACAAAAAAGAACACCACCGAAAAAGAATTTTGAAAACAGGAGAGGACAACAACCAGGTGTACTAGAAGGTAAGAGGACTGACCTATATTGTAGGTACTGCAAGAAAACTAATCATGTAAAGGATGATTACTATAGGTTGATAGGTTATCCACCACACTATAAGTTTAATAAGTAGAAGAAGGGAGAAAATTCAGATTCTTATGCTCATGCTGTCAACTCAGATGAGGTACTCAACTCATGAAATGGGGGAAACAATTTGGAAAAGCTTCGGAAGAGTCATCTTCTCATTAAAGAGCAATGTGATAAATTGGCACAAGTGTTTCAATCCATGCAGGGTGGAGATTCTGGTTCAGCGCACTCTGAGGCATCTGCTAGTGCAAATCTAACTGGTACAACCACTAATTGTCATTTTTTTTTTCCTTTTTCTCTGAATTTCATACTAAGGTTGATGGTAACATTTTCAAAACTTTTTTCTCTAAAACCAATAACAACATTTGGATTCTTGACATTGGGGCTTCACAACACATGATTTTTGATCAGTCACTTCTCCATAATATTAGACATCTTAACAATCCTATTTTTGTCACTCTGCTTAATTCTTTCAAAGTCAAGGTCCATATTGTTAGAAGTGTGCATTTGAGTACATATTTAGAATTAGACAATGTGTTTTTCATTTCTTCATTCAAATATAATCTTCTCTCTATTTATAGACTTTGTGATCAATTTGATTGTGACGTCATTTTTTCTAAACTCTGTTGTGCTATAGAGGCCTTTTCAATGAAGAAGGAACCTCTTTTTGGTGAAGCCAATATAGGGCTCTATGTGATGAAAAGGAACACCTCGCAGAAGCATCTTACCTCCCAACAACCTGTCATTTCTCTTCAACATTCCAATGTCGTAGCCAATGTTCCTAGTCATATGTCTAATGTTTCTTTTCAACACTCTGTTTGTCGTAGGAATTTATGTCACAATGTTTTGAATCCTGTTTGCAATACGATTTTCTCTATCAATAAAAGCATTTCTATTCCTACTATTGTGTCTTCTGATAAATTGTGTATTACAGACTCGGACATTTACCCTACAATGCTATGAAAAATATCAAATTTGTTTCACTCTCTTCCCATTATTTTTTTGGGTTTGGAGCTTGTTCATGAGGGGGTGGACTGGTTGTTACACAATGTAAGTTCACATTTGAGCTTCTCACAAAGTTTGACTATCTAGATTCAAAGTTTGCTTCCACTCGTCTAAATCCCACTCTCAAGCTCATATTCAATTGTGGAGAATCTCTCACAAACCCAATTGAATATAGAAGACTCATCGAAAAATTAAACTTTTTGACCAATACAAGATCAAATCTTTCTTTCACTGTCCAAACGCTAAGCCAATATATGCATTCCCCCTGCTCTAGAAATTATGAAGTTGCAATGCATACCTTAAGATATCTCAGCAAAAATTCAGCTTTGGGATTATTTTTGACACCAGATTCATTCTTCCAACTATTAGCTTATTGTGATTCAAATTGGGCATCTTGCTCAGACACTCAAGATCTGTGAGTGGATTTTTTCTAAGCATGGGAGGATGTCCAATTTCTTGGAAGTCAAGGAAGCAGCTTATAGTTGCCCTTTCATCTGCAGAAGCAGAATACCGATAAATGAGAGGATTAGTAGCAGAAATTGCATGGAGAGTAATATTATTACATGATTTAGCTGCAGAACCATTTTTAACAGTACCTCTTCATTGTGATAGTCAGACAGCCATCCACATAGCAAAAAATCCGGTCTTTCATGAAAGGACGAAACATATCGAATTGGACCGTCATTTTTTGCGAGAAAAATTGCTGGAAGGATTAATTTCCCTTTCCTTTGTGCCTTCCTCTTCTCAATTAGTAGATTTTTTCACAAAGGCTCTTGCAAGACCTTTACATCGATATTTATTAGGCAAATTAGGTGTCCGAACAACGGGCTCCAACTTGAGAAGGGGTATTGCCAGAGAAATTAAATTCCACAGTTCTGATGAGTGTAAAGATGAAGAAGAAGATCAAATTCCCAGCTGTTCAAATGAAATAAAGAAGAATATGGTTGAGTCACTCAAATAGAACAGGTGGAAGAAAAAAAAAAGATAGACACGTGGAGTTAGACCACATCCAAATACAAGATGTTTCTAGAAAGGACAATTTTGTAAAGTAAGTTGTAAATAAATATCTTTTTGTATTTATTTTTATAGTTTGTTACAGAGTTGGTTAGGATATAATTTTCCTTTTGATTCATAGGGTTTTCTAGCCAAGATTGTATAAATACAGGATACATCGTATAGCAGAGGACAAGAAGAAATGCAAGAAATTTATTTTCTATACTATGTTTTCCTACTAATTTTTTCAGTTTTTTCCTTAGAAATATAATTCCGAGTTCTAGTTAATATGAGCACTGCAGAGACTACAAAATTACTTACTGAACCTTCCTATTATGGAAGTAATTCCAAAAATTAATTTGAATTATTTTTACCATAACAAATTACAAATTATTCCACCAGAAATTTGTAATTGTACGCCTCCATTTATATTTCGAAATTCCCCATTAAACACTTATATAATTTTCATGTTAAGATTACATATACTAATCAATAAATTAAATTACTGATGAATTTAATTTAAAGATTAATTTCCTTTAGAGCATTGCTCAACTTATTTCATATGTCAGATTCATAAATATACTTACAAGGTTTGACACGATAAAAACTTATAAGTTTTTCATCAATCTCTATATCGAGTTATGGATTATTAAATATCCATTAACGAGGGCATGCAAGAAACTTAATAACCTTATCATAATTATGAATGAAAATTTTGTATGCATGCTAGGAATCTGTTCTTGCTTTATTTATTGTTATTATTTGTTGTGTTGTATAATGATGATATAAAATATATTTCTTGATTAAAGTAAAATTTTTGTTTTATTTTAATTCCCACGTTAAGATTATTCGTAGGTTTACTTTTAGTACATAAAATACAATAGGACTATATATTTGATATTTAATTAATTAAATATTTTTATAACATTCTAATTTAATATATGATAAAATGATAATTTAAATTTTTATTTTAGAATTTTTTATTTTAATAATATATGATGATGATAATGAATCATGATAATATGATATACATAAATAAACCCCCATTCTTCATGATGATAATCTAACCAAAAGAAAAAATCTATGAACTTGGCTAGAAAACAAAGCAAACCAGTCAGATCTCAGCAATTGTCAATTCTAAGTAACGGTTGTATTTTTCAAAGTTAAAGTTTCTTGTTATTTTCTTGGAAAAATTTCAGTTGTCATTTGTCATATAGTAGAGTAGAGTGAAGGGCAAAAGATTATTTGGGAACTTTGGTATATTTTGATTATTATTTTTGAATTTTGTTATGTTTGATTTAGTTAAAATATTTTGAAAAATAATTTCTTTATACGAAAATAAGTTCCTCAGAATGAAAAGAATGACTGTCCAAATGAAAGTATAAAAATAAGTTATATAATAAGTGAATTACTGAATTCCAAGCTTATTATTTCTTTTCCTTCCATTCATCAAACATCCCCAAAACCCACCCCTTACTATCCTATACCTCACCACCCCCTAACCCTCATTTCTCACCTTATTCCACCAGGGACGGATTTATTCAGGCCGGTGTGGGTGCCATATCATCCACGAGCTCCAACCGAGATTCTATGTATATATAGGTATATATATACAACATATAAATAATAAGCATGCCACCAACAAAATAGAAGTACTCTGGGGTGCCTATGGTAAAAGGCTTAGGGCTCGTTTGGTGTGAGGGATAATACCAAATAGTCCCGAGATTAAATTATAGTACCGCTTATTTTGTTGTTTGGTTGGCAAGTTCGGGATAACTTATCCCGGGATTAATAATTAGTACCGGGATAAGTTATCCCTCTCCTTGGGTGGTATAGTAATCCCGGGATAAAATAGGTAAATGACAAAAATGTCTCTTTCAACCCTTTTGTTATATCACTTTTAACATTAATGAAGGACATTTTTGTAAACAAATAAATTGTTCTTAAAATTTATTATTTTGAATACAACAAACCAAACACTCAATAAAAAATAATCCCAACACAACTTATCCCATCATAACTAATCCCAACATAACTTATCCCAACATAACTTATCCCATCATAACTCATTTTCAAACCAAACGACCGCTTAATGTTTGAGACTAAAGTCTAGGGATTGAATCCCGCTACCATATAAAAATTTGTAATTGTTGTTTATTCCTATTTTATTGATTGATTTGTCACATAGACCGAAAAGACGAATAATTCGAACCAAACCTAAAATTGATTTAGTCAATGAGTCTACTTGGCACCCATAAGACTCTAAATCCTGGATCCTCCAATTCCACCAACATAGTATTTTGTTAGATTATATATAAATACTCTTAGAATAATAGTTTCTTAAATTTATTTACCAAATATTAAAAAATAAGTAAAAAACTTACTTATTCTCTAATAAAATATTTTCTAGGAAAAGATTTTACTTCCGTACCAAACACACCCATGCCCTTACGAATTTGCAGTACTTTGCCAATTAGAGTTAACCTAAATTTTATACCAGTGATTTGGAGGAGATCTGTTGAAAAATATTTAGTGCATATTTTTTTTATCAACTTTCCATCAACTTGGCTGAGCAACATGTATTTCCATGGTGCTGTGATCGAATGACAATTGAAGAAATTGAGGTGCCACAATAATGTTTTTGGCAACATTAATATAGATACATAAAACATAGCATAATGGCTAAAAGTTGTACACTAATGATGGGTATTGTACTTTTTATCACATAACAATTAACATAAGTTTGTATTTTGATTTTTTTTTTTATTTCATGTTTTACCAATTGATGGATCAAAAATTTTGAAAACTTAAAAAAAGGTAAGATTTAGTTTCATTAATTTGTGAAACAAAATAAAACCTCATACAAATTGTGTGAACCACAAAATATAGCATACTTTGTTTTATTAAAAGTAAGACTGTTGAAGTTTATGGTCTTAATTCACAGCGAATCAAATATTTGGGAATACCTTTCTTGTGTATTTCCAATATTTCCAATGTACAAGACTATCCCATTTATAAAAGTATAAATAAAAATATCAAAAGAAAATATAAATTTGTTTACAATTTTTTTGTTTCTTTTTTGCATTTCTGTTGTGAAACCTCCTCCCCCCCCCTTCCAAAGGAGAGGAACAAAGTGATGTTCAATTTGTCAAGAATCTGACTATGCAGTGGTCCAAATAGAAATTTGGTGAATATGTCAACAAGTTGATCTTTGGATGGAATAAAAGAAAGAGAGTTCAAACCACATTGGTATTTTTGTCAGACACAAGTGAAAATTGAGCTCAACATGTTTCGTCTTCTCATAAAATATCAAAGCCATTTGACTATTCAAATGATTTGACACCGAAAGTTGAGGCGAGATGGATAAATTACCGAGTAGCTAGTCTTGTGATTGATGTCACCCAAATTACACCCTCAAATAAAAATAAAGTGGTCAAATCCAACTAGGTTAGGATAGAATCCCACAAAGAGTGGTGAGGGAACTTACCATTTCTGAAAGAAATGCAATCTAATAACTATTGAAGGAGAATATTTTATTTATAAACTCAAAATCTTTTGAATCTTATTCCTATAAAATATGTGATAAGGTATCCATATTTATAATACTAAGAAATCAATTAAACTATAACTATAAAATCTATTCCAATATGAATTAGGAACAAATCCTAACCAGAAATAAATTAAATAAATACCAAATAACAAGTCTAAGCAACTTAGGATTCCTATTACAACTTTAAATTATTATTCCAACACTCTCGTAATTCAAAGTTATATACTCATGCCCTTTACTTCTTGTCATTGTTGTATTGGAGCACTTTTCTCAAGTCTTCAGTTGTTGAAACACTTCTCTTCAACCTTCGATTGTTGGAGAACTTTTCTCCAACTCACATTTTTTTTTCTTGATTGTGTTGGAACACTTTTCTCCAACTTTCAGGTGTTGCAACAGTTTCTCTCCAACTCAATTTTTTTTGGTTATATTGGAGCACTTCTCTTCAACTTTCAATAACTGATGCATAGTTCTCATCAACATTCTATTGTTAGATAGAATAGAACACTTCTCTCTGTTGTTGATGCACTTTGTCACCAACACCCAATTTTGTTGATGCACTTTGTCACCAATATCCAATTTTATTAATTCACTTGTAATCAACTTTCAATCATTTTTTTCCCTATTCTCTTTATTTTTGAGAAAAGAAATTATTTTCCGTTATGTTATAGTTGTTTGCACCTCTTTAGATTTTCAATATTCTTTTATCAAAAAAAAAAGATTTTCAATATTCTTGATAGTCTTTCTCAACATAATTGTTTATAATACATACATTGTTGACCTAATAAATTTGGGAACATACAACCATTGGCCAAACAGACGATATATATGGGTCGTAATCGTTTGTCAGTAGCGAAAACTCTCTAATTCTCTATTAAGATCATAGAACCTCGATGCCAATTAGAAAGAAAATATTTTATTCATAAACTCAAACACTCTTAAATCTCACTGCTAGAAAATATGTGAAAAGGTACCCATATTTATAATACTAAGAAACAAATTAAACTAGAACTAGAAAATTTATTGCAATAAGAATTAGGAAAAACAAAAATCTTAACTATAAATGAATTAAATAAATATCAATAACAAGTCCTAAATAACTTAAGATTCATACTCCAACTTTGAATTATCAATCCACCAACTACTACTTTAATTGGGAGTTTTAAATGAGAAATTATTAACTAAAGTATACTCCATTGTTTATATCAAAGACTAAAGACAAATTAGAGTTATGGTTCTTATATATCAAAATTCAAGTAGATAATTTACCATCAGTTCATTCAGTTATGTTCAATGCAAAACTAACAAATCTATTAGTTTATCAAAGCCTTTTGACCTAATTAGAATAATTTCACCCTAAGTCCTTCCAACACTTGTGTGTCGAAATAATTTGTTCATCATCATATGCTTCAAGTTAGCTATCCTATCTCTAGCTCAAGCTATTAGATGGGAGTTGGTAGTCTCAAATCCATGTTAATTGTAATGACCTATTCCATCGTTATTCAAAGGGCACCTCGTGTGGAACATCAATTTTTTTTTTAAATATGCAGCTAAATTAAATTAGGGCTATACAACAAAAAATTTAAAATTTAAATTTAACTAGGCTCATCTTGCCAAAGCAAGAATTTTCCTGCTATGGCACCACCGCTGTAGTGGCATGTCAGTTGCTATAGTGTAACTGATGAGAACAGAACATAGAAAACATAGATTTTATAATTTAAATCTTCTTCTTCAATGATATAATATACGAAGGTTACTCCAAAAATCCTCCTAAGCTGCTCCAAGCTTGGGAACAATGGAGACGAGGGATTTCAACACAAAGGGGGTCAAAACCCATAGATTTTAGGCCTTCTTTCGTTATGATTTGCCCCACAGAGCCAGAAGTTTGTATCTAGAGTTTTTTGGAAGTTTCTTGGCGTCTAGGTAGGCTAGTCTTAACCAAATAGTTAGACCTGTTCCTAAATGCATAATACGTTGTAGTCTGTAGAGATATCTCATGCTTAGGCCTTCGGGCGTGGAGTCTAGATGGTTAAATGCATTGATTATTCTTGTTTGGGATGGTAGGATATTGATTACTTAATGTTGACCTTTTGATAATTATTGGGTGTTATCCTATTGGTGGTAAGATGATTTTGAGCTGGATAACTGTCAAGAAAGGTGTCACGACCCAACCCACCAGGTCATGCGGGCACCTACTCTAACACCTAAGTAGGAGAACCCTTAATTCCCAAACGGTTAAAACATGCGGAAGATTAAGAAAACTAAAGATAAAAGGAATTTTTTGAGATTTTTACAAAATAAAGCTTTTCCAACAATCCATAATTAAACTTGTAAAACTGTTAACATCTCTAGGGATCTAGTCTAAACAGGTACAAGAAATTCTAGGATTACAAGTATAAAGTACAATACTAATGACACAACTTCCACTATAGGGAAGAGAGAGTAGAAGCTGTTGGAGATTTTCTTCGTCTTCACCTATAAAACATCACTGACCCTGCAACCAGACTATGCCAAAAGGCATAACATGAGTAGTATCATTATAAACCACACGTACTAGTAGGCATCATCGGTCAACCCGATGCACACCGCATAATCTAAATAAATCAACTAGCAAGAAACATGTGATAAGAGAGTACACTCCTCAACCCTTATCCTCCTACCTTTACCATTCCTGAATACCTTAAAACATACTAGTACACTTAGATCTAACTCCTTACTCGCTCCATTCTTGATCGTAAGTCAACCATTCTATCTCATAGAGGAGACCCCAATTAAAACTACCACCAATCCGGCCAACCACTCATGACATACCCTTACTCCTTTTATATAACCAATAATCCTTTGAACATGTAGTATATTCTATCAAGGCTCGCTAAACCGCTCCGAATACGAATTCCTAGCCCATCGTAGGACCTAACCACCTTTGCCTCCTAGACACTACCCCACTTCTCACTATTAAGCACACAACCCTCCTCTCTAAAGTAACCGTTAATAATGCTTGGATCCTCCGTCCCCACTTACCAGAATTCATTCTGAAAACGAGAAGTAAATGAGTGCTTACGACACTGTAACACACATAAGCTAAATGCATAGTTCAATATTCATTTAGGAGCAACATACAAATTCAAAATATCAGCAACAAGGAGATATGGATATAGTAATCACTAATGGTTCTCTCATGGAACCCACACCCAAACTGTTAGAGTGTCTGAACGTGACACCTGATCCAATATATATGTGTTAGAACATGACACCTGATCCAATGTATGTGCCAGAATGTGACACCTGGTTCAGTCAGCACAATCACAATCACAATCACACCTATAATGAACAATTTACATAGTCACACAATCAAGTATCAGGTTCATGGTATGTAATTATACATACTTAGTCGTTTCATTGAGTTCTGTTCTTGATTACCTATCCCCATACGCACATGCATACAATGAAGCAATTAACTGGCATATATCACACAAATAAAAAATTGAACCATCACCTACCCTTAGATCACAAGATGAGATTTCTCCCCACGATACACACCTTATTTATCAACTAAGATTACATGTACAATCGTCCCTTTCTCCATGATCGAAGGCCTACGCATGAATCCTACCATCAATTAGTAATATACTATGCAACAAGCACGAATTTACTACTACTCAAGTAAATAAACCTCGCCTACCTGGACTCCAAGCAGCTGCAGAGGGATGGTAGCTCCAATCTTAACTTTCAGACAACGTGATGGTGGATTTGGCTGGGAATCAGCAAGCTATCGTTATCATTGCACTAGATATCTCTTCCTCCTTTCTTCCCAAGCCTAGAACAACCTTTTGAGGGTTTCTAGGGTGATCCTCGCCTCTTTTTGGCACTTACGGAAAAATAGAAAAATAAGACTTAGCGTCATTTAAGTTCTGCCCCTCGACCCTCCCTATTCCGCTGAAGCGCCGCCACCTTAGCAGCGTCATCCCGCTCTGGCGGGAGAGTAGGGTTCAGTTACTCCCAACATTTTGCTGTCCATGAATAACGACGGTTCATGTCATTACAATAGATACCAATTCACCATTTGTTTGTCCCGGAACGATAAGCGGAAGGAGTTAGCACGAGTCAATTTGGAGTACTTTGGAAATTATGGGTCGGTCCATCATGAAACAATGCAAGATAGCGGTTTCAAATGTGTGAGCAAAAAAGGGTGCTAGAAAAACGAGGCAACACACGAAGAAAAAGTGACACGCCCATTCGCATGGCCTGATCACGCCAGAGCGGCGAGATTCCCGCTGTGGTGGGCGATCGGGGTCAGTTTAGTAGGGGAAAGGGGAATGGTTTCCCATGTCCTTCCACCCTTACTTTCAAAATCCCCAAAACTCTAACACCTCGAGTCTCAAAATGAAGAAAATCCTAGTTCTCAGAAAAGTTGGTGCCAGTACCAATGGAACCACCCACAGACCGTAGGTAGGACCACAAACCATAAATGGGGTTTCATCGTTGAGGCCCAAATCTTTATAGTCTTTGATCCCACCCATGGTCTACTAGTACGGTCCGTGGTTGGACCTATGGACCGTAGGTAAGGGTCAGTAGCCAATTAGAGGGAAATTTTTGAAGGGTCAACTTCAAACACTCATAACTCTTAGCACCAAAGGAATTAGGTGGCCTATGACCTATCAAATGAAAGATAATTGAATCCTCTTTCCAACGCCACCAAGATTTCTAAAATACCATCTCCTAGTAAAACGTTATGCTCATTTTAGTGAAGCCCTGTCGGGTAAACTTGATCGACGACCCCTACCTACGGTTGATAGGTCAACCCACGGACCGTAGGTCCCTTTATGGGTGGCTTTTATCAAAATTAAGTCAGGGTCGTTTTGGTCCTTTCCGCTATGCGTTGGGCACTTAAACTACGTCGTTTGATCCATAAACTACGTAGTTTTAATCAGTTTAAGCCTAGTAACTTAGTTAGATCTTTCCCTAAATGATTCAATAACTAAAAAAATCATCAAACTTAGAACAAAAGAAGAGAAAACATGTGATAGCTTTCTCAAGAACACGCATCAAGTTTTCCTTAGTTCCAACCCCCGAAATCGAAGGATTTCTCTATAGATTTTGTCACCAGGTATGTGAGATTTCACTAGTGGGTGCCTTTCATCCACTAGATCCCTAGAATTTAGTCAGATTGTTGATTCGCTATATCTTTCTTAGACCTAGGGTTTCTAAAACCTTAGATATTGGTTGTGATTTAGCTGTTATAATAATCTTAATGAGATTATCATGTTTTCATGAAATCATTGCTTAGTTCCTTGCATGAAACTCATAACCCTAGTTGTGTAGATTCGTTTAGTTCATGAATTACACTAGCTAGGTTAGATAAACAAATATATATGCCTTAGATTTCGAATGTTTCATTACCAGTTTATAATTTTTACATTCTTAGATTTCGGATATCAGTGTTTTGAGATATTCCGCATTTTAGTAATTCAGTCATAACGTGTTACATACATAATTAGTTGGGAGTACACTTAACATCGAGTTGGACTAGGGTTCAGCCTACCCGTATAGTATAGTCCCAAAACTACGTTCCCCCGTAGGTTTATAAGTCCCCTCTGTGGGCATCAATTTTAGTGATCACCAGTCATGCCTTTATACCTCTAACAAGGTATATTAGACCCTTCGATAGGGTGTATACATCGAACACCACGGTGAGCACACATGGTGATTATGTTGGTTACTAGCAGCTCCCACCGTTAGACACTAGTGTAGTTGACCAAATTTTTAGTTATACTTCAGTATTTAGTCTCAACATGTTATGTACTTAGTCATTGCATTTAGTTCAGTTCTTTTCAGTATATTTCAGTAATTCCATCATGTTCAGATTATGTCATTGCTCAGTTATGCTTGTTCAACTTATATGTTTTGTTAAACTTTTATCCATATCCTACATGCTTAGTACCTTTCAAGTACTGACGCATACTCTGTGCTACATCTTTGCATGATGTAGGTTCAGGTTCTCTGCATCCATATCACTCGTAGATCAGTTCCCGATCCACATTCAGCAGCTTCAGTTGTGAGTCCTCATATTTTGAGGACAATAGACATATTTTTAGATTTAGTCCTTCGTTTCAGTTTCAATTTTTCTAGGGTGAGCTGGGGACATGTACCAACAACTCTAGTCAATTAGAGGTATTTTTGGACAATGTATTAGATTCAGCTCTAGTATTTGAGTAATTGTTTAGTATCACTAAACTCTATCATATTATTTATATTCAGATTAGTATTGGGTATTCCCCACATTTAGTTTTCTCATGTTTTAGCTTCCTTATTAGTTCATGTTTTCATAGATATGTTCATTTTGCTTATGATATGCCAGCTCAGGGTTAGCTTGGGGTCACTCGTGATCCTAGGTCACGTGTTTACGCCAAGGGGGTAGCCTCAGGGTGTGACAAACTTGGTATCAGAGCATTAGGTTTAAGAGTCCTAGGATGTCTGAAAGTCGCACTAAGTAGATTACTTTTTATGTGTGTGAAGAGCTCCCCATATAATCAGAGGGAAGCTACGAAGTATTTTAGGAAAAAGTTTACTTTCTTTCTACTCTTATCGTGTGTAAGGTATGATCCAACTTCTCATTTCTAATTCGACGTTATGCGTTTCAGATCAGTGGTACATTTCATGTTTTTCCTTAGATGTTTATGCATTTATGGATCCAGGGGCTATTCCTACCATTGTAACGTCTCTTTATAACAGTAATTTAGGTGTCAGTCTAGAAACACTTTTAGAACTCTTCTCAGTATCTACTCCAGTTGTTGACCCAGTTATAGCTAGACATGTATACAGAAATTGCCTTGTCACAGTCTCTTAGAAAGTCACCTCATCTGATCTTGTAGAGCTAGAAATGGTAGATTTCAGTATCATTCTAGGCATGAATTGGTTACATTCATGTTATGCCTCAGTCGATTGTAGAACTAGGATCATTCAGTTTCAGTTTCCAAACGAGCCAGTGTTAGAATGGAAGGGTAGTAGCTCAGTGCCTATAGGTTGATTTATCTCTTACCTTTAGGCCAGAAAGATGATCTCTATAGGGTAGTGTAGCACATGTTGAGGAAAACGGGGAGGAATTAACAAAAGATGTTCATTGGCTTGCTCGCTTAGGAGTTGGTCTTACGGATATATCAAATGTAGGTGTGATAGTCCAGAATAGATCAGAACCTTCATTGGTTGCAGAGGTTAAGGGAAAACAGGACAGTGATCCTATATTGTTTCAGTTAAAAAGTGCAGTTCAACAGCAGAAAGTAGAGGTTTTCTCCCAAGGGAGATATGGTCTCTTATGTGTTCCTAAGGTGGATGAGTAGTTGAAGCAGCCATGAAGGTCAAGTATCCTCAGCTCTTTCCTTCCAATTTTGTTTTAGCTTGAGATAATAGTTTCCTCTCCAGTCTCATAGTTTACTCTTGCGTAAATTCAGTCTTAGTACCTTGTTCCTTCAATTGTTCTTGCACTTTTAACATATTTACATGTCCTTGGAACTCAGTTCAGTTAGATATCAGTTTCTAGTACTTAGTGGTAGGGATTGCAACTCCTTCCCTCCATACTCAACTTGTTTAGACTTTATTAGAGGACGAATGTTCCCAAGGGAGAGATAATGTAACACCTCGGGTCTTAAAATGAAGAAAATCCTAGTTTCAGAAAAGCTGGTGTCAGTACCAATAGAACCACCCACGGACCATAGGTGGGGTTCCGTCATTAAGGCCCAAATCTTTATAGTCTATGATCCCACAAACGTTCGACCAGTACGGCCCATAGTTGGACCTACAGACCGTAGGTCTGACCATAGGTGAGGGTCAGTAGCCAGTTAGAGGAAAATTGCTGAAGGGTCAACTTTAAACGATCATAACTCTTAGCACAAAAGGAATTAGGTGGCCCATGATCTATCAAATGAAAGATAATTGAATCCTCTTTCCAACGCCACCAAGTTTGGTAAAATCCCATCTTCGAGTAAAACATTATGCTCATTTTAGTAAATCCCTATTGGGCATGCTTGACCGACGACCCTTACATATGGTTGGTAGGTCAACCCATGGACTGTAGGTCCCTCCGTGGGTGGCCTTCGTCAGAATTAAGTCAGGGTCATTTTGGTCCTTTCCCCTATGCATTAGGAACTTAAACTATGTTGTTTGATCCCTAAACTATGGAGGTTTGATCAATTTAAGCCTAGTAACTTAGTCAAATCTTTCCCTAAGTGATTCATTCACTAAAAATTCATCAAACTTAGAACAAAAGAAGAGAAAATAGGCCATAGCTTTCTCAAGAACACACATCAAGTTTTCCATAGTTCCAGCCCCGAAATCGATGGATTTCTCTGTAGATTTCATGACCAGGTATGTGGGATTTCACTAGTGGGTTCCTTTCATCCACTAGGTCCCTAGAATTCAGTCATTTTCTTGATTCTCTATATCTTGCTTAGACCTAGGGTTTCTAAAACCTTAGATATTAGTTGTGATTTAGCTGTTATAGTATTCTTAATCAGATTATCATGTTTTCGTGAAATCATTGCTTAGTTCCTTGCATGAAACTCAGAGCCCTAGTTGGGTAGATTTGTTTAGTTCATGAATTACACTAGCTAGGTTAGATAATACATGCCTTATATTTCAAATGTTTCATTATTAGTTTATAATTGTTACATTCTCAGATTTTGGATGTCAGTATTTTGAGCTATTCAGTATTTCAATAATTCAGTCATAATGTGTTATATACATATTCAGTTAGGAGTAGACTTAACACCGAGTTGGACTAAGGTTCAGCGTACCCGTATAGTCCCAGAACTATATGCCCCCGTAGGTTTATAAGTCCCCTCTGTGGGCATCAATTTTAGTGATCACGTGAGTCATGCCTTTATACCCCTGGTAAGGTATATCGGCCCTTCGATGGGGTGTATACATCGGACACCATGGTTAGTTCACGTGGTGGTTATGTCGGTTGCTAGTAGCTCCCACAGTTAGACTCTAGTGTATTTGACCAGGTTTTCAGTTATGCTTCTGTATTTAGTCTCAACATGTTATGTACTTGGACATTGCATTCAGTTCAGTTCTTTTCAGCATATTTCAGTAATTCCATCATTTCAGATTATGTCATTGCTCAGTTATGTTTGTTCAGCTTATATGTTTTGTTCAGCTTTTATCCATAGCCTAAATGCTCAGTACCTTCCAAGTACTAACGCATATTCTACGCTACATCTTTTCATGATATAGATTCAGGTTCTACTCATCCAGATCACACATAGATCGGTTCTCGATCCACATTCAGTAGCTTCAGTGGTGAGTCCTCATACTTCGAGGACAGTAGACATGTTTTTAGATTTAGTCCTTCATTTCAGTTTTAGTTTTTCTAGGGTTAGCTGGGAACATGTCCCACCAACTCTAGTCAGTTACAAGCTTTTTCGGACATAGTATTAGATTCAGCTTTAGTATTTGAGTGATTATTCAGTATCACTAAACTATACCATATTATTTATATTCGGATCAGTATTGGGTATGCCCCACATTCAGTTTTCTCATGTTTTAGCTTTCGCATTAGTTCATATTTTCATAGATATGTTCAGTTTGCTTATGATATGCCACCTCAGGGTTAGCTTGGGGTCACTCATGATTCTAGGTCCCGTGTTTACGCCAAGGGGGTAGCTTCGGGGCATGAAAAAAATGCTCTCAATCGCTTCGCTTCACTCCGAGCATTGATCTTAAGGTAAAGTTCTTGTTCTCCGCTCTAATTACTTCATTACTTACTTAACTACGATTGCATGACACTACACGATTGGTTAGAATGGCCTTGGGGTAGTTTTCAAAATGTGAAACTATGTTGCTTGATTTGCTAGAAAAATGTAGCATGGACAATTCCTTTATGTCTCCACAACGTTCTGAGCGTAAGGATTTTATGGAAATACTATCAAAATGGTTTCGAAATGGGTAGGGGAACTTGAATAGTTTCTTGGTGTAAAACTCAGATTCAGGCATCATTTATGGGTTGTATTGCTAGAATAGTTGTATATTTAGGTACTAGGGTACTTTAGATACTCTGATCTGATGAAAAATCTGTTAAAAATGAGGTTTGGGGCGAAAGGGCACTATGATCGCGTCCTGGAGTTCTTCCCAGATGAAGTCCACTCTGGCAGCCTCCTTCCCGGTGTGGCGGCCTCCTTCATGCCAGGGGTCCTAGCTACTCTAGTGGGATTTCGTAGAACAGTGGCCTCATTGCCACTTCAAAATAGATTTTTCTTATTCCTTAGTCCAGGATTGACTAATTTTATGGAGTCTTAACATGTACGATTTCATGAATTTTTGTAGGCTTGTCTACTGTGGCTGAAATAAATGAGGAAAACTTGACTTTCTTCCGGTTTCTCGATGTTGCAAGTCGGGAGAGGCACCATGATCACCGGAACACCAAGTTCTTGTGTGAGAGGGGTTTCCACATGCTGGGCTTAGCGGAGAAATCACCCTCCTTCCAAGCCCGATTAATGGAATTTAGTTGGGGTCCACTGAAAGAGGCTCCCCTTACTGCACGCTCTGGCTGGGTGAGGGAGTTCTACGCAATTCTTTCTATTGTTCGCTGGGACGATCCTCACCCTACTATCTGCATCCGAGGAGTTGACATCCCCCTGAGCACTCAGTTCATCAATAAGGTGCTCGAGGTGCCAAAGGTTCCTAATGCAGAGTACGAGGCCAAGCTGTGGGTACTCAGATCATCTCTGAGTGGAAGAAGTTCTACAGAGGCAACAAAAAGGTGTTCTTCCTTCCTGGACTGGTGACAACGATGTGCAAGTAGGCGGGGCTGCCGCTCTTGGACACCGATGAGGTACTTCCTATGGATCCCCTTTTGATCAGGCAGGATTCCACCTCAGGAAGAAATAAAAGAAAGACGAACGGAGATGGTAGCAGCCAAGCAGCTGCTGAGGGGGATGACGAAGAAGGGGAAGATGATGAGGCCGACGACACCCTTCCTACCCAGTCTTAGTCCCTACTATCAGGTGCTCGTGTGGAGGAGGAGCTGGCGGCCGTCCGAACGAGATTGGGAAGCTCTTATGCTAGCGCCTCGACTCAATTTCCACCCTCCATTAACCTCAAGGTTGAGATGCTCTGCTGCCAGCTGCAACATAAGAGGAAAAAGGGTCTATAGAGGGACCGTCTGATGGGTTGGATGTGGAAGGCCATTAAGGTCATTTTCTCTTATGTCACAACCTAGATGGAGCTTCCCAGGCTCAAGCCGGGGGACTTTTGGGAGTTCCCCTGGTTGAGTCAAGCGTGGCCTGAAGAGACAGCCTAGAGGACCTGGAGTCCGGTAGCGACACTTCCCATTCCCATGGTCCCTGATTTTGTTTTGCCCCTCTCGGGCACGTAATGAACAATATTTATATTTTTCTTTTTCTTTTTCCTTACATTTTTTTAAGCACAAAAATGCTTGGTTTGCCATTTTCATAGCCTTAATTAAATGCTAGGTGATTATAACTCACTGTCATATTGCCTGAGTACTGATGAAATTGCGGAATTTAGTCCATGCGTGATTCGGGGTTCATAGGGGAACTAGTGGAAAAATAAGGGAGACAGGGCTAAGATTTTGTCTCATTGTGTCCCGCTTTGGCAGGGTCCTTACTGCTCTGGCGGGGGACTTCCCTCTCTGGCGGTCTCGCCCTGGCGGGAATGATGCCACCCCAGTGGCTCCGATGGAACCAGTTTCCAAGACAACAATTTCCTGGGGGTTTTCCCCATTTTTAGAGTTTTTCATTGACTCCCAAGGTCATAACAAGTATTTAGGATAACCCCTCTTAGCTAAGATTGTCATTGCTCACCCCGAGTCAACTCAGCGGTACACACACCCTAACCCCTTCCCACTAATCTAACATAATAAGCATGCACATCCCCATAATATGCCTATTAATCACACAGTTTAAAATCTGTTGCGACACACTTCAAGAGAACCTTTCATAACAACAATTTCCTCTATTATGCAATAATAGCCCCTTTTATTACACGGTTCCCGACCAATCTCGACTGCCATGAAACCAGAGTTTCCCTACAGTCACAAGTCATTCTTTTCCCTTACCCTTTTTATAAATGGTAAGTCCATGCACAACTAAAGTTGCATCCCTTCTCATAAGAATATCCCGTCACACGCACATAATTCATTTAGGGATCACATTGCAGAATTCAAGTAAGTGCACTATATCCTAACACTCAGCTCGAGAGAGTGAGTGGGGTAAGACATAGGCTGGCCTTTATGCGGCAAATGGGTGTCCAAGAGGAACGCATTTGAAACGTGGTAAGTTGCCCGAGAGGGAACTTATTTCCATCTAAATCTTAGCCTAGTCACTATTATCTTGCAAATTTCCTATCGAAAGCATGTACCCAACGATTTATCTCAACTTGTATTGCGGTCAAACCCCAAGAACTTGTTCCCATACTTGATCTTCTTATTATATTTGTTGTTTTTTTACTACTTGTGACAAAACCCCCAGTTGATATTTGACACCTTTGTGTCACCCCTTTTTATTTAACATGTTTTTAATCGTTAATGTCTTTAGTTACGACTAGTTTGAACTAAATTTTATTTTTTTAACTAATTCTCAAAACCATTCCCTTGGGACACGACCCCAACCATTGGTTGGGTTACTATATTATCGACGATAGTAGACACTACTACTGTAGGTTAGTGGCATTGGTCACGATAAGCATCAACCGGTCCTCTACCCATATAGTATACTACCAGAAAATATCTTACTCATTCCCCTTGACATAACACACTCGTGATTCAACACCCCTACCCCTCAAGTAACCCAGACCACCCAAGGATCTATGAAACGTCATTTATGGTATATAACATTCAATTCCAGTCTATACAAGAACCATCTCAATAATTAAATACATCAATGTGGCCACTCATAGACCAACATGTGATACATAAAATATGATAAATAAACTCGGTCCACTCACAGAACCAACACATAGAGAATAATCAAATATGTATGTAGCGCGGTACCCAAGTCAAATGATATGAAACCTATATCAAGAGTAGTACTCGAGCCAGTCGATAGATATTCAATACCATCTGTGTTACCTAAACTAATTGATAATATAAACAAGTCGTAGTACTTGAGCCAACCAAGAGATATCATGTACTGTCAAGGTAACGAGCTAATACAAGAATATGTACCACGCAGGTACCCAAGCCAATCGATAATATTTACTAAGGATGATACCCGAGCCAACTGATAATATATAACAGGTGTGGTACCCAAACCTACCAGGTATCGCACATCATACAATCAGATTCACAATGAATACAATCATACTTGTAAAACCACAAGCAAACAAGCACAAGCAAACAAGACAAGTTCATTGCATGAGATTGACAGCAAGACATCACTTCACCTTCCTCCCTTTCCAACTCCTTAACCACATATTGTATAAGTAATACTAGCGAAATAGTTAACATATATACATAACATGAATGGAAAACCAAATTCATTTATCACCTACCCTAAACAACCCTTCTGTAATAGACAGGGAGCGCAAGAGCGAGAGGGTCAGGGGGCAAAACTTAAAGAGGAAAGGATCACCTCAGAAACCCTCAAAAAACTGCTCTAGGTTTGGGAAGGAATGAGGAAGAGATTTCTAGCGCAAGGATGATGATAGCTTGTTGATTCCCAACCAAATCCACCGTCTCATCGTCCGGAAGCCAAGATTGGAGCTACAATCCCTCTGCAGCTACTTGGCATCCAGGTAGACTAGGTTTATTTAATTGAGTAGTAGTAAATTCGTGCTTACTGAATAGTATATTGCTAATTGACGGTAGAATTTATGCGTAGGCCTTCGGGCATAGAGAAAGGGACGATTGTACATGTACTCTTAGTTGATAAATGAGGTGCATATCATGGGGGAAAGCCTAGTCTTGTGATCTAGGGGTAAGTGATAGATTTATTTCATGTTTGTGTGATATATGCCAGTTAATTGCTTCATCGCATGCATGCGCATATGGGGATAGAGAATCATGAACTGAACTCAATGAAATGACTAAGTATGTATAATTCCCCATGAACCTTATACTTGATTTGTGTGACTATGTCGATTCCCGATCTCCAGTTCAGCAGAATCAGTGGTGAGTCCTCATTCTCCGAGGACAATAGTCATGAGTTTCTTTTTCAGTATTTTTTTGTCCTTCAGTTTCAGTTTTGCTAGACTTAGTTGGGGCCTGTCCCAACATTTCTAGTCAGTTAGAGGCTATTTTCAGACATAGATAGATTCAGCTTAGTATTGAGTTAATATCTTCCTTGTATTAAACTCATCAGTTTTCATATATCTCAGTTATAGTATATGGGTATTCCCCATCTTTTTATTTTGTTTATGTTTATAGATTCCACACAGTTTCTATTATTTAGTTTATATTTAGTATGCTCATGATCATGCAACAGGGTTAGCTTGGTATCACTTGTGGTCCTAGGTCCCGTGTTCACTTTTCGGAGATAGCTCGGGGCGTGAAAAACTTGGTATCAAAGCACTAAGTTTAAGTGTCCTAGGATGTCTGAAGAGCCGCACTAGGTAGGATCCTTTTCATGGATATGTAGTGCGCACCATATCTAATGAGAGTGATGCTACAAAGTGTCTTAGGAAAAATTTTCATTTTCTTGTTAATCTTATCATGCGTAACGTATGATCTAATTCTATTCTAACTCGACGTTCTACGTTTCAGTGATCATACCTCTTTGTAGAGCTAACACTAGTAATGAGAATGCCAGGAGCGCAAATGCAGCTCCTCTAGTCCCTATTCAAGAAGTGTCGAATGCAAAGTTCAGGAACGCCACTCAGATGTTGGCTCAGAGTGTGGCCAACCAGAACAATCAGTGGGCTCCAGTTCTGGTAAATGCCAATGTTGGGTCAGCTGCAGCCAGGGTGTGAGACTTTATTAGGATGAATCCACCAGAGTTCTTAGGATCGCAAGTTGGAGAAGATCCCCAAAACTTCATTGATGAGTTCAAGAAGATCTTTGAAGTGATGAAGGTAACTGGGAATGATCGGGTTGAGTTAGCATCTTACCAACTGAAAGATGTTGCTCATATATGCTATACTCAGTGGAAGGAGAACAGGGGTACAGATTCAACTCCTATTACTTGGGATTGTTTCAATGAAACCTTTCTGTATTTGTTTTCCCCCATAGAGTTGAGAGAAGCAATGGTCCAAGAATTTATGAACTTAAGGCAGGGTAACATGAAGTTCTAAGAGTATGGGCTCAAGTTTAACCAACTCTCCAGGTATGCTCCTCACATGGTTGTTGATTCCAGGGCTCAAATGAATATGTTTTTGTATGGAGTGTCAGACTTAGTGAAAACAGAGTGCAAGAATGCTATGTTGTTAAGAGACATGAACATCTCTAGGTTCATGACTCATGCTCAGCAGGTTGAGGGTGATAAGCTTTGGGAACAAACTAAGGAGACTAAGAAAGCAAGAATTGGTAACTACGAGTATTCCCAACAGAAATTGGGTGATGGAAATTGCTCGCAGTTTCAGCAGAAGTCTTCGACTTCAGCACTTTCATCAGCTAGTGTTCCATCCCACAGGTTCCGTAATGATCAGAAAGGTAGGGCGTCAGGCTCTAAGTGTCAAGGGAGTGTTACAGGTACCAAAACCTACCCAACTTGCCCAAAATGTAGTAAGAACCATCTGAGCAAGTGCCTTGCAGGTAAGAAAGGATGTTTTAGGTGTGATAAGTCTGGTTATAGATTGAAGGATTGTCCTTCTAGACATGGTCAATGAGGAAATAATGGTAGAGCTCAGTCTACAACTTCAGCGGCACCAAAAGGTCGCCCCACTCAGCAGGGTAACTCGTCTGGTATAGGTGGTGGACAGCGCCAAAACAGGCTCTATGCTCTTCAGGCTCGCCAAGATCAGGAAGATTCTCCTGATGTAGTCAGTGGTACGTTACGAGTCTTTGACCTTGATGTTTATGCATTATTAGATCCACGGGCTACGTTGTCTTTTGTAACTCCTTATATAGCAGTCAAATTCAGTGTTAGCCCAGAAACTCTTTCAGAACCCTTCTCAGTCTCTACTCCAGTCAGTGACCCAGTTATAGCTAGACGGGTATACAGAAATTGCCCTATCCTAGTCTCTCAAAAAGTCGCCTCAATAGATCTTGTAGAGTTAGAAATGGTAGACTTCGATATTATTCTAGGCATTGATTTGTTACATTCTTGTTATGCCTCAGTCAATTGTAGAAGTAGGATTGTTCATTTTCACTTTCCAGACGAACCAATCTTAAAATGGAAGGGTAGTAGCTTAGTGCCTATGGGTCGATTCATTTCTTACCTTAAGGCGAGAAAGATGATCTCTAAGGGTTATCTCTATCATCTAGTTCGAGTTAAGGATTCTAGTTCCGAATCACCAACTCTTGAGTTAGTCCCTGTAGTCAATGAGTTTCCAAAAGTGTTTTCGGATGATCTTCCCAGAGTTCCTCCCGAAAGGAAAATCAACTTTGGAATTGATCTCCTTCCAAATACCCAGCCTATCTCTATTCCTCCTTACGAAATGGCTCTAGCTGAGCTTAAGGAATTGAAGGAGCAGTTGAAAGACCTTCTAGATAAGGGCTTCATTAGACCTAGTATTTCGCCATGGGGTGCACCAGTGTTGTTCGTAAAGAAGAAAAATGGTTCTCTCAGAATGTGCATTTACTATAGGTAGTTGAATAAAGTCACAATCAAAAATAAGTATCCCATCCCCAAGATTGATGACTTGTTTGACCAACTTCAGGGTGCTAGTCATTTCTCAAAGATAGACCTCAGATCATATTATCATCAGCTTAGAGTCAGAGATAGTGACATTCCGAAGACAACCTTCAGAACTCGATATGGTCATTATGAATTCATAGTTATGTCATTTGGACTATCCAATGCTCCTACAACTTTCTTGGATTTGATAAACATAGTGTTCAAGTAGTACATGGACTTGTTCGTTATCGTCTTTATTATTGATAGGAAGAATGGTCTCATGAGTCCTTATACTTGTATCAGATTCTAAAGTGGACCCTTTTATTTATGACTTTGTCAAGTGAACCCTTAAACTCAATGAAACACAACATTTTAAACACCTCTGACCATTGACCAAGCTTATGTGGCAGTATAATTGCTGAGTTGGAAAAATGTGTGAGGCACACGCGAGTTAAGAGCGTGAAATTAGTGCTTTTCATTAAAAAGACTCAATTAATCAGGAAAAAAATATATATTCAAAAATAGGAAAAACAAAAAAATATCCTTCTTCTTCTCTTTTTTTCTGTAGAGAAAAAAGTAGGTCCCACCCATATTTTTCACCATTAATTCTTTTTGTAATCTCTCTCTATTTCTAAAAGAAAATACTCTCCTTCAAACATCCCACAACAAATATACAAATTGGAAAGAAGAAAGAAGAACTTTTTTATTTGAATGATTCTTTGGGATGATTTATTTGTCTTCAAATTTGAAATGGGTTGCATAATTTGAGCTTTTAATTTGAATATTTAAATTGAAAACTTCGCTATAAAATGAAAGCTCAAATAACAAGATTATACGAGTTGAATTGAGGAATCTGATAACTCAACTTTAGATCAAGACGACCGAGTCAAATAACTCATTGTTGGACTCGTCGCCTGGGTTGTTACACGAAGATTACAAGAATATATTGATTGCAGTAGCTCAAGGAATCATTCTGATGCTGGTCCAGTTACTCGATTTCGATCTGCTCTTTGCTGGAGCCTGGAGATCAGGAGGAAAATTGACATAGTCACTGCTAAAATCTCCACGGCTGCTCCTTGCAGCTTTCTTGAGATTTATGTATTCACAACAATTTTCTATGGATTCTTGAATCTCGAATTGTTTTGTGGAAGAAAAATTCATTTATAACTTTGCAAGCAAGGGTCAAGAAGAGAAATTTCATCTTTTTTAGAAACTTGCCAAACGAGAACACCCACTTCTCAAGCTATAGCTATGGTAGCAGGTGTATATTTTGTGCGTAAGGCGGATGGTAAAGGATGGGAGTGGGAAGTCGGTTTGGATTTTGGGGGTGGCTAGGGTTTACAGATGAGAATGAAAGAGACGGGAAAGGAGGTGCACGTGTAACTAGTTAGGAAAATTAGCTTTTTAAAAAAATATTATTTATTTTTTAATATTTAATTTCTGACTTGTAATTTAAAAAATGACGTGGACTATATGTGTACTTGGGTGCATTACACGCACCATCTCTTAATGAAAAAAGGGTTAAAAATATTGTGTTCCATTAAGTTTAAGTGTCCACTTGACAAAGTCATAAGTAAAAGGGTTCACTTTACAATCTGATACAAGTATAAGGGTCCATCAGACCATTCTGTCTTGTTGATATCCTCATTTACTCTAGGAATGAGGAAGAACATGCGAGTCATTTGAGAGTTGTTCTGCAAACTCTCAAAGATCGACAGTTATTTGCAAAATTTAACAAGTGCGAGTTTTGGTTTCAATCAGTTGCTTTCCATGGGCATATTGTGTCTAGTGAAGAAATTCGAGTAAATTCCCAGAAGATAGAAGCAGTGAAACAATGGCCCAGACCTACCTCTGCTACAGATATAACAAGTTTCTTAGGTCTAGCGGGTTATTACAGGAGGGGTTCGTGGAAGGATTTTTGTCCATAGCCTCACCATTGACTAGGTTGACTAAGAAGATGGTCAAGTTTCGATGGTCAGATGATTGTGAGAAAAGCTTCGCAGAATTGAAAACTAGGTTGACTACAAATCTTGTCTTGACTCTACCAAAGAGTTCGGATGGTTATGTGATCTATTGTGATGCATCCAGAGTCGGCCTAGGTTGTGTGTTGATGCAGCGAGGTAAAGTTATAGCTTATGCTTCTAGACAACTTAACGTACATGAGAAAAATTAGCCAACTCATGACCTTGAGCTTGCAACAGTGGTGTTTGCACTCAAGATTTGGAGACACTACTTGTATGGTGTTCATGTAGATGTGTTCACAGACCATAAGAGCCTCCATTATGTAATCACCCAGAACGAGCTGAATCTTCTCCAGAGAAGGTGGCTTGAGTTCCTCAAAAATTATGATATGAGCGTGCATTACCATCCAGGTAAGGCAAATGTAGTAGCAGATGCTCTTAGCAGATTATCTATAGGTAGTGTAGCACATGTTGAGGAAGAAAGAAAATAGCTAGCAAAGGATGTTCACAAACAAGCTCGCCTAGGAGTCCGTCTTATGAGCATATCAGATGGTGGTGTTACAGTTTAGAATGGGGCAGAATCTTCTTTGGTAGTGAAAGTTAAGGAAAAGCAAGACAGTGATCCGATATTGCTCGAACTCAAGGGTGCAGTCCATCAACAGAGAGTTGAGGTTTTCTCCCAAGGGGAAGATGGTGTGCTTCGCTACCAGGGTCGATTATGTGTTCCTGATGTGGGAAAGTTGAGACAACATATTTTTGCAGAGGACCATAACTCCAGATATTATATCCATGCAGGCGCCACTAAGATGTACCACGATCTGCGGAAAGTCTATTGGTGGAATGGTATGAAAAGAGATATAGCAGATTTTGTGGCTAAGTGCCCCAATTGCCAGCAAGTCAAGGTAGAACATCAGAAACCAGGAGGTATGACACAAGAGATTGTCATTCCTACTTGGAAGTGGGAAGTGATCAACATGGACTTCATCACAGGTTTATCTCGTACTCGCAGACAACATGACTCCATTTGGGTGATTGTTGATAGGGTTACTAAGTCTTCTCGCTTTTTAGCAGTCAAGACTACAGATTCGGCAGAGGATTATGCCAAGCTTTACATTAGTGAGATTGTGAGGTTGCATGGGGTTCCTTTGTCTATCATCTCAGATAGAGGTCCTCAGTTTATCTCTCATTTCTAGAAGTCATTTCAGAAGGGTCTTGGTACTCAGGTTAACCTTAGCACATCATTTCATCTAGAGACGGATGGTTAGGTAAAGTGTACCATTCAGACCTTAGAGGACATGTTGAGAGCTTGTGTGATCAACTTCAAGGGTAGTTGGGATGATCACCTTCCTCTTATTGAGTTCGCCTACAACAATAGTTACCATTCCAGCATTTAGATGGCCCCTTATGAGGCTTTGTATGGGCGTAGATGTAGATCTCCCGTTGGCTGGTTTGAAGTAGGTGAAGCAGCCTTAATAGGGCTAGATTTAGTCCATTATGCTATGGAAAAAGTGCAACTCATCAGAGATAGACTTAAGACAGCTCAGGGTCGCCAGAAGTCTTACACAGATGTAAGGAGAAGGGAACTAAAGTTCCAAGTTGATGATTGGGTTTTCCTGAAAGTGTCACCGATGAAGGGGCTGATGAGATGTGGCAAGAAAGGGAAGCTTAGTCCCAGATATGTAGGCCCTTACCGAATCTTGAAAAGGATTGGTAAAGTGGCTTATGAGTTAGAGTTGTCAGCAGATTTGGCAGCAGTGCATCCAGTCTTCCACATATCACTTTTGAAGAAGTGTGTGGGTGATCCAGCATCTATAGTGCCATTAGAGAATTTGGCCGTGAAATATAATCTCTCATTTGAGGATGTGCCATTTGAGATTCTTGATCGTCAGGTTAGAAGGTTGAGAAAAAAAGAAGTCACGTCAGTCAAGGTTTTGTGGAGGAGTCAGTCCGTAGAGGGAGCTACTTGGGAAGCAGAAGCAGCCATGAAGTCTAAGTATCCTCACCTCTTTCCTTCTGATTCCACTCCAGCTTGAGGTATTAGTTCCTCTTTAGTTTTTCAATCATTCATGCATGAATTCAGTCTTAATATCATGTTCCTTCATTTTGTACTTGCATTTTCAGCGTATTTGCATGTTCTTCGAACTTTGTTCAGTCAAAAATTAGTCTTCAGTGTTTAGTGGAAAGGTTGCAGCTAATTCCCTCAATTTCAGCTAGTTTAGTCTTCATTCGAGGAAGAATAATCCAAAGGGGGAGATATTGTAACACCTCAAAAACTAGACCTAGGAAAAATATTTGCAAAACTTACCTTAAGCAGTGAACCACGACAGGGTTCATGGACCGTGATAGGGTCCACAGTCCGTTGACCTGCCCGTGGTCATGATTTGGAAGTCACCAGGCCCAGACGTCAGACTATGAGCACCTTCACGGTCTGTGGCCTTGACGACAGGCCGTGGTGGCATTCGTGACATCTAGGCAGTAGACTCCATAGCCTAGCCCTCAGACACCCCTCACCCAAGTGAGGACCACGAGGACCTTCACGGTCCGTGGTCCTGAAGACGGGTCGTGGGGGCGTCTGTGAAGCCTAATCAGTAGCCCTCTAAATCCTGAGCCACCAGACCTCAACCCAAGTGAGGACCACGAGGCCCTTCACGGTCTGTGGTCCCTCACACGGGCCGTGGTAAGGCTCGTGAGACAGACCCTCAGATCAGTAGTCACCCAGTGAAGACCACGACCCACGTCACAGTCCGTGGTCCCCTTCACGGTCCATGAAGGTGGCCGTGGTCAGCCCCGTCAGCAGTTTAAGTCAAAGGTCTTTTGGTCTTTTGTTATTTTGTTGGACTCCTAAACTACATCGTTTTAACCCTAAACTACGTGGTTTTAATTAGTTTTAGCCTAGAAACATAACTAGAACTTACCTAAGTCAATTCATTAATCAAAACTTAGAAAATTAGAAGCAAGAGAGGAGTAAAAGTCGACCAGACCTAACACCAATAACGCAACAAGTTTTCTTCAGTTCCAGCCGAGAAATCAAAGGATTTCTCCGTGGAATTCGTCACCAGGTATGTGGGATTTCACTAGTGGGTTCCTTTCACCCATTAGGTCCCTAGTTTTCAGTCAGTTTCTTGATTCCCTTATTATGACTAGACCTAGGATTTCTTGAACATTAGAAATTGTTGGGTTCTTAGCTGTTAGAATGATCCAAATCAGATTAGTACGATAATATTCAGTTTAATGCATGAATTCCAGAACCCTAGCTATGTATTTCTTTAGTTCTTGAATTACACATGCTAGGTCAGATATTTCAGTTATTTAGTTATACATGCCTCATTTATTAATGCATCAATATTAGTTTAAATTGTTGCATTCTCAGTTTGCATGTTCAGTTTGAGCTAAGCGTGGCAATGGAACTGGAACCGGGACTACCGAACTGGGACGGATCAGAACCAGAACGGAATTGGGCACCAGGGCCGGAACCGGTAATTCTGGAAAAAAATTGTATACCCGTCCCAGACCGGACCGGAAACCGGGTCCCAACGGCTATATTTAAAAAAAGATTTATTCAAATTAAAAAATTAGGAACATTACTCAAACAATATTAAAACTTTTATAATTTTAAAGTTAAAAAATTATACCTTTAAACTTTTAAATACAAATATTTAAACTTTAAAAGTGTAAAAGTTTAAATTTCACACTTTAAATGTTTGAAAATTTAAATTCAAACTTTAAAACTATAAAACTGTAAAAGTTTAAATTTCACACATTAAAAGTTTGAAAATTTAAAGTCAAACTTTAAACTATAAAAGTTTAAATTTCACCCTTTAAAAGTTTGAAAATTGAAATTCAAACTTTAAAACTATAAAAGTTTAAATTTCACCCTTTAAAAGTTTGAAAATTTAAATTCAAACTTTAAAACTATAAAACTATAAAAGTATAAATTTTACACTTTAAAAGTTTGAAAATTTAAATTCAAGACAATAATAAAAAAAAATTAAGGCGAATAGCCTATACTTTTATTAATATTAATTAAATAGTACAAGTTGAGTTACAAAATATTAGTAGAGTATTAAAAAATCTAATCTATACAACCACCTTCTAGGAAGGGTTCTGTTTGAATTAGACCTCGAATTATTATGCTCATACTAATAGACATTTAAATTTAATAGTTCATGCTACCAAGGAAATCTTTTTTTAAATCATTTAACATTTCTCTAGTAACATGCTCTGGAATTGGTTGATTAGCTAGTTCTTCTATTGCATCAATGCCGTCGTCACTAAAATCTTGCATTATTTCATCAACGTCATTTTCAAATTTGGTCGGTAAGGGTGGACGACCATAACTCCTTTTCTCGCCATTAATCCAATCTCTAAATAGTATCGATATATCCAAGCTATCTGCTGCTAATGAATATCTATGCTCTCCAATTTGAAATCTTGCTGAGCTATTGAAGATGCTTGAATAGCTAACACATCTCGAGCAACCGGTTGAAGTTTTTGAAATCCCTGGCCGCGATTGCTCCACCATTCTAGAAGATCAATAGTAGTAGGTTCTGTATTTTGATTAATATATGCATCAAAATCATNTCTCGAGCAACCGGTTGTAGTTTTTGAAATCCCTGGCCGCGATTGCTCCACCATTCTAGAAGATCAATAGTAGTAGGTTCTGTATTTTGATTAATATATGCATCAAAATCATTTCTATCATTATGAGAAAGTTGGAGATAACAATCTATCATATCATCAATATCATCTTCATTATTATATCTACACCTAGAACTTTGAGGCTCTTCTTTACGTACTACATTCATTATATTAGAATTAAACAAGTCATACAATTTTCTAGCTTCAATTTTTATACTATCTTTAACATCTTGACAACTAGGTATTTCATCATCTTCACTATCAATACCCAAATTAAAATATATTTTATCAACCATTTGTGATGCACCTTCATCTTTATAATGTGGGTTTAACAAACAAGCGGTTAAATAAATTTGAGAAATAGGAATAAATATTTTTAAAATTTTTCAATCATTTTCTTAACAGATCCTTCAAATCTTGGTTTATTTTTGAATTTATAAAATTTACTAGAAATAGCACAAATATTAGGTAAAATAGAGCAAATAGTTGGATAATAAAGTGCAGATATTTTTTTTGTGGTTAAATAAAAAACTTTTAATGATTCTATAAGTTCTTTTTTGTCATTCCAATCATTATCATCAAGTCTATATGTCATATTTGAATTATGAGCATTCCAAACCATTTATAAAGGTTTCCTATATTCATGAGCGACTTCAAGCATTTCATATAAAGAATTCCATCTAGTACACACTGATTTTGGAATTTTTCTAGGTGAAATATTAATTTTTCCTAGGTGAAAGATTAAATTAACGACAACGATTTTCAAAATCTCTGCATCTAGACTTAACTTGACATTTAAAAATAAAATGATATGCAGCTTCAACTTTTATGCAACCATCATTATACATTGCTATACCATCTCTAACAATCAAATTATATATGTGTGCAGCACACCTAAGACTGGGCAACGGACCGGAACGGAATCACCGGACCGGAATGAACCGGTACCGGACCGGAACGGGATGGGTTGACCGGAATGTTGACCGGTACCGGGATGAACCGGACCGGAATTACCGGTACGGATACACGGTTCCGTCCCGTTCCACTATATACCGGGATGGAACCGGAACGGACCGGAATGGAACGGGACGGGATAAACGGAACGACACATCTAGCTATTTTAAAAAATGATTAAAAAAATTTAGTTATTTTAATTTTTTGAAATACAAAAATATTAATGTTTTTTTATTTTTCTAAGTTTAAATTAATAGTTTTGAAATTTATAATGTAGTTTTACTTAAGTTTATTTTAAAAATATTTTTTTTAATTTTTACTTATTAAATTTGCAAGTTAAGTTTAATAAAGTTTTTTTAAAAAAATATATTTTTGAGCTTAGTTTTAAATATTTGAATCTTTTGAAGTATGCAAGTTAAGTTTAATAAAGTTTTTTTAAAAAAAAAATATTTTTGAGCTTAAGTTTTCAAGATTTGAATCTTTTGAAACTTATAAGTTATTACTTATTAATATGTTATAACTTATAAGTTATATTTATAACTTGTAATTTAAATAACTTAAGTTTGTAATTTTAAAAAATTAAATAAAAATAAGGATAAAACAATGACACAAAGTCACAAATTAAAAAATATCAATCCAATATTCCAATTTATTTAAATTTGTATTACAAATTGCAATTTACAACTATTAGTAGAGTGCATAGTTTACGCAGACTAACAATCAAATCCACGCCACAACTACATCGATGTTGGCAGTTTTCAACAATTTTTAGGCTATTCTGAATTTCTGATCACTACTAGGGAGAAACTCGTGCTTTAATATATATATATATTTTATTTTTATTTTTTTTCTCTTTGATTCCATATAGTAATTAATAACTAATAATCAATGGAATACATGTTGGAAGCAACATATACAAATATTAAATATATATATATATATATAAAAAAAAAATTAATCGGAACCGGACCGGAACCGGACCGGACCGGAACGGAACCGGAATAAACCGGGATGTACCGGTACCGGTACACCGGTATCAAATATTGGTACCGTTCCGTCCCGTGTACCGGTTCACGGTGTCCCGTTCCGTCCCGAATACTACCGGACCGGAACGAACCGGAATGGTACCGGAACGGTACCGGACCGGTACCGGTACAACCCGGTCCGGTGCCCAGCCTTAAGCACACCTAATATGAAAACCATCAATATAAATAGGGTAAAGAGACGGTTTTAGTATTTCAACAACAATTTTATTATTAGAAGCATTATCTAAGGTGACACTACTTATTTTATCACAAATTCCACAGTTTTGTAAAACATCTATAATTGTTTGAGCTATATAACTACCGGTTTTATGCATTTCACAACATTTATAACCTAAAATTCTTTTTTGTAACGTCCAATTTTCATTAATCCAATGTGAAGTAATAATGAAATAATCATTCCCATTTACACTACGGCCCATATCAGAAGTAATAACTATTTTACAATAATTATAATAAAATAAACAACGAAGATATTGAAAATGTTGAGCTTGATAATCAAAGATAGCCTTTTTAATTGTATTTCTAGTAAAACCTTTAAAATGTGGATTATACACAATTTGAATATAATGAATAAAACCGGGATTTTCAGCAAAACTAAATGGCAAACCCATAACAACAATCATTTTAGCTAATTCTTCAAAATCTTCTTCTCTACTATATGACCATGGTATACTAGAGCTAGAAACATTAGAAGGATTTAATTGTGTTTGGACCATATTAGAGCCCTCTACTCCTACATTTTCAGGAAGGGTGGTACCATTCTTTTTAGCTTCGGCTACAACTTTAGCATGCAAAAGTTCATTTTTACAACATGACATTAAATGATTATTCAAATGTCCCGTCCCACCCTATTTTCCTACAGTTTTATGATTCATTCTATGTTTACATTTATTACAAATAGCTTAAGTTTTATCTTCTTTCTAAGTCATAAATTGCCACACAACTGATTTTTTAGCGCGTTCTACTTTAGTCCTAGGATGCACGGGGGAAATGGGAGCATGACAACGAAAGAGAGCTGGAGGGGAAGAGGGATTGGGAGTGGGAGTAGCTGGCTGAGTTTCATCATCATCAAATTCATCAACATTATTATCAAAACTATCAATATAATCATTAACATGATCATGTTCATCATCTTCAAGTAATTCCTCATCAAAATTACCAAACCTTCTTTGTAAATGTTCATGATAAGGATCTAACCCACTATTACTATCAATATTAAAAACAGTTTCATCAACATGCGTATAATCATCCGTATTTACTCTTAATTGAGAAGTTTTTTTAGTTTTAGATTTAGAAGTACTACCGGTTTTTTTATTTTTCTTGGATTTTGAGCTCCATAAATTAGTGATCGAATCAACTATGTTTGTTTTACCATTGTCAACATTGTTTTTACCGAAATCCATATTCAAATATAAAAAGTAGTAAATTATATATAATAAGAAAATGTAATGCAAAGTTTTAAATAAATAAATAACTAAATAAGTAGAGACTAGAGACTAATTACTCACAAAAGAAATAATAAAATGCAAACAAATAAATAACTAAATGAAAAGTGAGTTGGAATGAATGTACCAAACGTCTACTTAAAAAAGTAGACGTGTATGACCGAAAGCAGAAAAATGAAAGTTGAATTTTGAAGCTCCAATTTCCAAAGACCAAAATCCAAATTCGTAATTTTAACGAGAATAAGATATTAGAGAGTAGAGATTAGAAGATAATATTTTTCTGAATTGTGAGTAAAAAGAATGAAAAATTGGGGGTATATATAGTTAAAAAGAAGGATGAAAATGTAGTTTTTAGAAGGTTGGGGTATTAAAAAGAGTTTGGTGGGTAGGAAGGTGTAAAGGGAGTTATGGGGGTGAAAGAGCCGTTGGTGGGGCCCAAAACCTGTTGCCCAACGACTCTCGGCTATAATAATAATTAAGATTTTTTTTAAAAAAAATAATAATTTAATTGGACCGGACCGGGACCAGAACCGACACTAATCGATAAATCCTGATTTCCGTGCCATTACCCCTCCCGAACCCGCTACTATCCAGACCTAACCGGTACAAGCCGAAACCAAGGCAGAACTGGTAATGGATCGGGACGGACCAGAATCGGAACCAACACCTCCTGGTTCCATTGCCACTCTTAGTTTGAGCTATCCAGTAACTTATAGAAATTCAGTCATAATGTGTTCATTACTTAATCCATTGGTAGTAGCATAATACCGAGTTGGACTAGGGTTCAGCGTACCAAAATAGTCCCAGAACTACTAGCCACGTAGATTGTAAGTCTCCTCTGTGGGCATCATTTCAGTGATCACGCCAGCATGCCTCTATACCTCTGGCAGGATATATTGGGTCCTCTCGATGGGGCGTATATTTCGGACTCCACATTTAGCTCATGTGGTTTTATTATCGGTTTTTAGTAGCTCCCATAGTTCAGTCAGATTCTATTGCATTGACCATTTATCAGTATATCCAGTATTCAGTTTCAACATGTTATAAATTGGTCACTACATTCAGTTATCTCAACATTCAGTATCTATATCATGTTCAGGTTATATCATTGCTTATTTGCTTTGTTTAGTTATATGTTATTTCAGTTGTATTCTATCCTGTATGCTCAATACCTTTCAAGTACTGATGCATATTATGTGCTACATCTTCTCGTGATGTAGGTTCAGGTTCTCAGCATCAAAATCACGCTTAGATCGGTTCCCGATTTCCAGTTCAGCAGAATCAGTGGTGAGTCCTCATCCTCCGAGGACAATAGTCATGAGTTTCTTTTCAATATTTTTTTGTCCTTAAGTTTCAGTTTTGCTAGACTTAGCTGAGGCCTGTCCCAACATTTCTAGTCAGTTAGAGGTTATTTTCGGACATAGATAGATTCACCTTAGTATTGAGTTAATATCTTCCTTTTATTAAACTCATCAGTTTTCATATATATAAGTTATAGTATATGGGTATTCCCCATCTTTTCATTTTGTTATTATTATAGCTTTCACACAATTTCTATTATTCAATTNAGTATGCTCATGATCATGCCAACAGGGTTAGCTTGGGATCACTTGTGGTCCTAGGTCCCGTGTCCGCATCTCGAGGATAGCTTGGGGCATGATAGTATTAGTACAATACGTTGACAAGTTTAATTTAAAAATTGAGAATTTTCTTTGGAAGAATAGAAAGAAGAATTTTGGATCTAAAAGCACATTACATATACATCAAACGATTAATGTATCAATTGTGATCAGTAATGTATCACGACTTATATATCAATACACAAATAAAAAAATAAAACAATAGAGGGTATACATAGCAAATCCAAACAACTTGAATCAAAACTGAAAGGATCTTTGATGAACTTGAAGATTCAAAAGGATTGTCCAACAACAATTTCATCACTTTTGTATCCTTCATAACTCACCTCGCTAACCCAAAATTTCGACAAAAGTTTCTGAATTAAATTTGAAAGGTTTCTTCGCTGAACGGGGGGGGGGGGGGGGGNATTCTGAATTTCTTCGTTCTGGATTTGCCTCTGTATGATTGAGAGTAAGAAGAAACATAAGCGTAATTTATGGGATTTAATTATATTTTCAGATTTCATTCCCTTTTTAGCGCAACAGAATGATTCTTCTTGTATTAGAATTAATGTATCCGGATGATGAATTAATATACCCGGATGGTGACTTATGTATCCAGAAGGTACAAATTTTAAGGGATCATTGTAATTAGAAAAAGAGTGGAATAAGATGTAATTTACTCTTTTATATCATGGATTTATGTAACAAAAACATGTTTGTATTTAATTTGATATAAAAAGATTAGTTAAATCAATTTGTATTTTTCATATTTATTACATAATTCATATATACTAAAATATGTTTGTATATAACTTGGTATAAAAATTAATTAAACCAATTTGTTTAACCATTTTTTACATGAAAAAACTTAAAGTATACCGTATTTATGCCCCAGTTTTAGACTACAGATAATTAAATGTTTGAAAAAGTGAACTTATCATATTACTAGATACGGGACCCCTTGCCAGCACGAGCCCAATATATATTAATTTTTTGGTTTCAATTTATGTGATATATATGAAATTTGAAGTCAATTAATTTTTTAATTATTACATAATTAGTACCATTTATAGTACGTTTTACGTTATTTTCACATGATAGATGTTACTCTTTTTGTCTCAATTTAAGTGACACGGGTGAACTTGAGAGTCAACCAAATTTTTTTTATATATATTTTTATACTTTAGATATTTTGAATTGCTAATTATTATGATTTATAGTATTTTTTTAAATATTTAACTTGTAATTATAGTGAATTATAGTATATTTAATGTATTTCACATAATATATATTTCTCCCTTTAGTCCAATTTATGTGGTATAAATGGAGTTTTGAAAGTTAACAGAACTTTTATGTGTTTTCGAATATTTTAAGCTATTAATTATTATGAGTTATAATACTTTTTACACAATATTTTTTATCTATATAAAGTAATAAAGAAACCAAAATTTAAAGAAGAAAACATTAAAATTATCATATTACCCCTGGTATACAAGCAAGCATATTGACGAAGTGCTTCCTACTTCACCACAAAATCCATGGCTTCTTTTTCTTGAGAAAAGTTTAATTAAGATTATATGCACACACGCTTCACACCAATATAGAATTGATTCGGAGAAACATATGGTGCTAAATTTTAAGGATACTTTAGTTGGATTTGTGTGGAAAAAGAGAGATATTTAAGAATAATTTGTATGAAATTGAAATAATAATTTTGAAGTATGAAAAGTGATGAGATTAAATAGATAACTGGTCAAAATTAAGTCCAAAATAATATTCCTAAAATTGAGCTAATAATTGTGGGACATCTCATGCCCACGAACATTTCTCCAATTCTTTGAATGTAACGAACTGTTTCGCCGTTATTCAACAACATCTCGTGTAGAGTTTCAAAATCTTTTGGAATATGTCACCCGTTTAAAAATTGAGGTACACAAAAAAATTGTGAAATTTTAAATTTGAGCCAGACTGACTTCCTCAGCCATAGCAAGGTTATTTCTTCTATGGAGGCAAGGAAGATGCTATAGGGGGCTAGGGTAAGGACCCAACTGATTGGGTCGTGCGGGTAACTACTCTAACACCTAAATAGGGAAACCCTTTCAGTCAATTTAAATTAGGCCATGGGGAAATAAACTAAATAACCTATTTATATATTGAAATACTCACAACTTATCAAATCAAAATACATTTGTAAAGAAAATACATTGACCCCCCCCCCCCCCAAGTCTAAACAAGTACAAGAGATTCTAAAAGAGTACAGTTTATGATTGTAATAAGACATGACTCTCACCATAAGGAAAGAAAAGTAGAAGTTGTCAGAGATCATTTTCGTCTTCACCTGTATTTGAAACATCACTTAATCCTGCAACTACACTATGTCAAGTGACATAACAAGAGTAGTATCTGTACAAACAACGCGTACTGATAGGCATCATCGGTCGACTCAAATTTCACCACATAATATCATGTAATTAATTAGGAGAGCTATGCAATTTGAAAATAAATTAGGACTTCGACCCTTCAATCACCACTCTTACCAAAATCAGTATTCCTTGGGACACATAAATTCTGTCTCAAGTCACTCCACCTTCTTCCGCTGCCAACTCCACCATCTAGGTCATTTCACCCTTATATCAGATCAGAACAAACCCCTTCTATCACATAGAGATCCCCCAAAAACACATTGTTACTACTCTATTAACCAACCTACTAGTCTCCCTCAAGTTCTCATGCCAACACACCGAACCTTGACCAATTTTAGAAGACCACGTACAACAGTCTTACTAAACCACATTGCCTAAAATCCCCTTTATGAATATATTCTTAACACTGAACCATGACTAGTCCAAGCATTTAAACTATTCCCAGACCTAAGTCATCAACCTAACCTAGTAACCGCAACTTAGCAAAATAGATAACATACAATTATAATCACAAGTATAACATAGTTTGGAATCATTCCTGACCCTGAGTTGATATGCACAATAAACTTGAACAAACTTAGTACAACAAATCATATATAATTCATCAAAACTTTCAAGTAATATAACCAGACCATCAAGGATCCCTAAATATCATCCAAAGGATTTAACATGTAAACTTGTACTATAGAAGAACCAACCCGACATTTAAACTCAAGCTCAGATACTCATAGACCAACATGTAACCATCAAATTACAAAGAATTAAATCGTTTCTCTCATGGAACCCACACCCAAAATGTTAGTATAACAGTGTGGTACCCGAGCCAACCATTGTGAATGTACCAGCGTGGTACCCGAGCCCACCAACAATCACAAATGTGATGCAAAATCATAATTAATAACCACACTTGAAACCACAAGTAAATTAAAGAGGTTCATTGCATGAGATTATCAACATGACGTCATTTCACATTCACCTTTTATTTCCTGAACATGCATTACACAAGAATTTCACATAGAACACTCAACATGAACACACATACATATATATATATATATATATATATACACACACACACATATGTAGCCCAATGTTGAACTCCTTTTTTAGTACAAATTTGTTCTCGGAATCGAAAAAACTAGGAGATCAAATTTATCACCTTTACAAAGATTCCTCATGAAAAACTACTGAAATTTTTCCTAGATAAGCCTCTCACTTCTCCAAAATGTTCTTGTACACTAAGAATTTGTGTGTGGATTTGTGTTATATTTAACACATATTGGTCCTTAAGTTGCAGTATTATTGTATTTAAATGTTGTGATGGTCCTTGTGTGGACCAGGATTACATGCTAAATATTGTAATAATGTTTAAGATATCCTTAAATGTTCACATAATTGTAAAGTGTGGTGAATCAAATATAACTTATTGTAATGTAAGGAATCATGTGATTTGTGAATGTTAAGTCCAGTGTACGACTAGGAGTCAGGGTTATATTTCTTACGGGGGTTATAATTGTATATTATCAGTTTTACTAAGTTATGGTTACCTATTCATATTTTGTGTAACTGTAGCATTGCTAAATTATGATGTTGACAGAGAGTTTGGCTTATTCCAAGGCTTGTATGGTTTTGTCACTCTAGGTGTTCAGAGACATATCTGATAAGGGGGATTTGAGTCAAGATGGTTTAGTAAGTGTCTTACACTGGTTTACTAAATTGACCTAGGGCTAGGGTGTTGGTATGATAACTTGAGAGAGAATAGTAGACTAGTTAACAAAGTTAGCAATGAACTTGTATTCAAGGAATTTCTATATGATAGCAAATATTAGGCTATGATCACTTATGAGGGTGGAATGGCCTAGATGGGGAGTTGATAGTGGAAGGAGGTGGGGTGATTTGAGATAGAGTGTATGTATTTCAAGGTAATGGTACTTGTAGTATGAGTGGTGAATGAGCGGATTGGAGTCCTAATTTATATTCAAATCACATGTTTCTTCTGATTAATTACATGATATTATGTAGTGATTTTGGGCTGGCCGAGGATGCCTACCAACAAGTATTGTTTGTACTGGCACTACTCTTGTTATTCCACTTGACATAGTTTGGTTGCATGAGTGATATTCATAGGAGAAGACGAAGACAATTTCCGACCACTTCTATTCCTCTTTCCTTATGGTGGGAGTTGTGTCTTAATTCTTTCATAAACTGTACTCTTTAGAAGATCGTGTAATTGTTTAGACTAATTCCTAGGGAGAGATAGTTGGGTATTTTTCCAAGACAGTGTATTTCATCAAGTTTGACAATTTGTTTTCAAAATTAAATAAGTTAATATATTGCAAAGTTATTTATTTTCACATTTCATATTTTAAATGAGTGTAAGGATTTATCTATCTTGGTGTTATAGTGTCTTACCATACAACACGGTGATTGGGGTCGTGACGATTTGGTATCAGAGCCTAGATTATTCATCTCTAAATACAAGAGAAAATGTCAAATAGAGTCATGAGGATTAGTGTGATGATATCCACATTTAATCTCCTAGAGGCTATAAATCATTCTACAAAGTTGTCTCACTTCTCCTGGAGGCTTATAATACACATCTGACAAGGCTCAACATCCCCAAATCCATAGTCACAAATCAACAATCAAACGAATCAAATAAGTCAATCGCAAAGTCAAGTAGTTCATTCACATGCAACAAGTACATCAATCACAAATAGCAAGCAAATCAAGCATAAACATCAAATGCATCAAATCACAATAATCAATCTCTTGTCGAAACCATTTTCCATTGGCACAATATCACTAGCCGGAACTATTTTCCATCGACTTTAAATAAAATCATTAGTCAGAACCATTTTCCTTTGGCTTTATATCAAATCAATAGCGGAACCATTTCCCATTGGCTTTATATCAAATCACTAGCCGAAACCATTTCCCATAGACATTATAAATACTTTTCAGAAATGACCTCGACGTAATTGTACTCGCCAACAAAGACCTCGACATCATAATTCATCACATGTGTCATCATGGTGTTTAACAATTAATGCACACAAGAAATATCACACCACACGAAAGAGACAACCAATCATATATTTCAAGTCCACATTCATATTTTGAAGCATTACATTAATCAATCAACAAGGGTCACAATAAGACAATTCACATCATCATGTTCATCACATAACCTTTTTCATTTCAAACCCATTTTATTCATTTAGATGTATCAAGTGGACAATTAAATCTTTCACCTCATTCCCATTACTCCCAACACACAAGAACCAAATAAAGTACCAAATTCTAATATAATACAAGGTTTAGGAGATAATTTTCCTTAAATCAATCAAGGAACTCGTAAGTTATAATTGACTGAGTGCATGATTGCAATAACATAATCTGTCCCATCACTATTTCCTTTTCATTGATTATTGAACCTCTGAGTACTTTCCTCTAACTCAGGGTAGTTTCACTACTACTGCTCATAATTTCGTAACTCATGCTATCTTTTTGGGATGAAAATACTACCCCAAGCTCTAAACATACTTCCTCACAAGGATGCCAACTGAAACACGGCTTAGAGAAGAGAGTACAAATCACTTTCAGCTTGAACGCACGATTGATATGAACACAAGTGCATTCCTTTGAAATTTAACACTTAACTCACTTATGGGCTAAGAGCAACTCCTCGATAAAGAACTGATTTTTCTTTTAAACCAATTCTAGTGTGAGGGGTAGTCGAATGGATTTGAGAATGAATGAGTTAGAATGAGTCTATATGACATATCTCTATTGCATGATTAAGAGTATGAAAGAAGGGAAACTTTTCCTAAATATATGTAGTCCCTCATTTATAGAAGTGGGGCCCTCACAGCCATAAATAAGATCCTGCTTGACACGGCTTCATAGACACCCAAGGACACTTGAACTCTGTGCTCTGATACCAAGTTTGTCACGACTCGAGCCTACACCCTAGACATGACCTACACTCGAGAACCATTGTTGGTCCCCAAGCAAACCCTCATCCTGGCTGACTACATCGAAAAACTAACTCAAGCATAAAAACTGAATTAAATATCATTGAACTGAAATACTCAACCCTTTTAAAAGTTTGTACAATACTCAAAATAAAAGTAAATACAGAAACTCCCTAACTTTGTCTATCTATGAAGCCTCTACTATCACAGAAGGATATCAGGAAAAAACCCACGACATCTTAAAACTACTAATTATAAGATAAAGGTGAAGTCCTCCAAAATCTAAGATGGCTCACCAACGCTGACTGAATTATTACATGACCTCAACGAAATGCATATAAATGATCCTGAATACCTATATTTGCATCATGAAACGAAGCAGGCCAAATGGCATAGTACATGGAATGTACTAGCATGCAAGGGGAATTCGAAAGTATAAACATAAGCTTGAACTGATGGAAAAGAAACATACTTACCTCTTCTCAACTCACTCAACTCAACTCAATGAAACATAGTTCAACTCAACTCAGAGAAAATAGGGCTCAACTCAATAGTAACATACGCTACTCAGTGAAACATAGTTCAACTCAACTTAGAGAAAATAGGGCTCAACTCAATAATAAAATACTCAACTCCGTGAAAAATAGTTCGAATAAACTCTGCGAAATAAGGCCTAACTCAACAATAAGATACTTAACTCTGTGAAACATAGTTCAACTCGGGATACTTAAGGATAAAACAACAATAAAATATGCAATATCTGGAAAGCTTTTTTAAACAATAGATAATAACTCAGTTGTATGAAAACATACAATAATAACATAATTTTATGAAAATACAATAATAACTCTTATTTGTATGTAAAGATACAAATAACTCTATTTGGGATATTCTCCAACCGACAACCATCACTATGAGCTATGTGATAATACAACGTCTAGCCCACAATGACAGAACAATCGTATACTTTGCCGGGGTATAGAACCTACTAACTAAGTGGATCAACTAGTCTATGCTAAAAATCAACAAGGAGTCATCTAAAGAGTATGACCCTTTCTACCCACGTTGGCTACATGGTTTATGGTAGCTGTGAGTTAGGAATCTCTCCCATATTGGAGCTCAATACTACTCCCAAAAATATACTTAGCTCATATGTTTTAAAGAAAAATAACTCTTTATGTGTTTTGAGATTATTACTCAAAAATATTTCTCTTAAAAGATGTGGTACTCAAACTGCTTAAAAGTCATTTGGAAATCTCAATTTCCTCCTCTTTTAAATGTGAAAATATTACTCTTGGGAACTTAGTTCCCATATATTCATTTTAAAGAAAATGAAACTTGACTCTACTCTTCCTCATACTCATTTACTCAAGCCTTTAAACAAATTATGAATAATTGTAAAGGACTTCTCAAAATAGTGTTCATCCAAATTATGGACGTGAACAACTCAATTCAAGGATTTCAATAACCATATATAGAACTCAACACTCGAATCTCAATAAATCTAGAAATCAAGAACTCAATGATACTATTCATCTCATGAATACTCGAGTCATAGGGTTCATGCGAGATTATGTGCATGACCCACTCAACTCAAGGATCTCCCTGCATAACATATAGTAAACCAAAATTATGAAATATAGTTTAAAAAGGATTAGGAACTCAATACTCAAGAACTTAGAACTTGAAGACACTACTCCTCTCAGAGATACTCTATTTATGGAGTTCATGCAGAATTATGGGAATGAATTAACTCGACTCAAGGATCTCAATGTTAATATAGACTCATGAATACATTTTCCTCATTCTCATACTCACTTACTTGAGTCTTGAAACAATTTATAGGCTATTGTAGAAGACTCTTTAAATAGACTCAAAGGGACTTTCTCAAACTTTACTCTTATCTCTTCCTTGAATTTGAATTATAAATTCAAGGATCATGACTTGATATATAGGATTTCTTGATGATTAGATGTAGTTTGGATAGTAAAAATCAGTAAGAGAATGAAGACATGTTTTGAAAGAACGAATACGGAACGAAAAACAGAGGCAAAAAGGAGCTGACGCCTCTGGCGAGCAGGTCAGTTGATTGAGGCTGGTCTAGGGTGCACTGCAGGCACATGGCGCCAGGCCTTCAGGCGCAACAAGGGCGCGCTGCCCCAACCATGTTCCAGAAGAAAAACTCGACGGATTTCCTCTTCAATTTTCCAGCCGTACCTCATCTAAACTCTGATAATTTCCTCCAAAATATTTTAGATTCATATACTAAACACACTTAGGTCAAAATCCCAATCAAGACCTACTAAAACAATCACTCATTCGCAACTCTCGCCTCAAGAACTCAACAAGAACATCATCATCAAAGAATGAAGCACAAAACCTCAAGAACTCAACAATATTATCAACATACTTAATCTAGTGGATGATATTCATAAAAGAAACTCATGATTGGTGTGAGGGTGAACAAACCCAACACTATGGAAGCTTACATACCTCAAAGAACTAGGTTCTTGGCGAAATCTTGAATTTCTTTAACGAACGCTTGAAACATTGAACTTTTTCTCTTCTTGAATCATTTCTCTAAAACCCTAAAAACTTTAGGGATGAATGAAACTGATTCTAATCAGTTTAGACCCTTAATTGGGTGTAATTCACGTTTTGAATAAGTGGGGGGGGGGGTATGGAAAA
Organism: Solanum stenotomum; assembly: GCF_019186545.1. Classification (NCBI taxonomy): domain Eukaryota; kingdom Viridiplantae; phylum Streptophyta; class Magnoliopsida; order Solanales; family Solanaceae; genus Solanum; species Solanum stenotomum. The sequence goes on along the minus strand of NC_064286.1, from coordinate 11,841,208 downwards.
GACTAAAATAGCCCTCCTATTTCATATAACTTTCCTTAAATGGATAGCCTGACTTCAAAAGAGCATATCTCCCTTATACATGCTCAAAAATTAGCAAACTTAGTTGTGTTGGAAAGAGGACTCAGAGATCTTTCATTTAATATCTTATAGGTCTCCTAACGCATACTATACTGAAAGTTATGGTCGTTTAAAGTTGACCCAAAACTTAAAAGAACTAAGGAATGACTTGAATGAATTCTCTTTAATTCTTTTTGGAACTCAAGGTGCTATATCTAGGGCCCTAACATTAACACTTAAGAAATTTTAAATTCCTTGGTAAAATCCCACTCACAACGAAGAAGGGTTCGAGTCTCAGCTAAAAAAATTTCTAGGGTGTTACATTATCTCCCCCTTGGGATCATTCGTCCTCGAATGACGGCTGGACTGGATATGGTACTGGGTTACTCTCACTATCTCTTCCGACTCATGAACTTGCCTAGTAACACATGCTCTACTGATTCATACCAAGAGTTGGTGCGTACCATCTATAGCACCTAATCAAGAACGATGCTGTCGTGAACATAGTCACACTCTCTCTGAAGTTACCTTATCTGAAACAAAGGAAATCTAGGAATGAAGTAAGAATAGGAATATCATGCCTGGGGTAATTGATGTGAGGCCAAAATACATATGTTTAATCGTTAGTTGCCTCCCATTTATTATTTACATTTGTCCTTTCAGAGCGTGAATTTTATGGATTGTGCTAAATAGTATATTTTTATTTGTAGGATTAAATTGGTGGAAAAATGAAGAAGTTTGTAGCTAAAATGAATTAAAGATGGAAGGTTGGAGAAGGAAATCAAGCAGACAACTTAATTAATTAAATTTAATAGAATAATATATTTATATATAAACGTTGTAAGATGCAAAATTGCGGTAGAATAAAAAATCTGTCAATCAACCATTGCCAAGCGGCAATTTTTGGCAGCCAAGAGAAATAGACGGCTGTAATGTGCAATTCAAACAGCCTGCTGCAGCCACGTGTCAGCAGTCGGAGGGTTCTTATTATTATGAAGGCGGGGCAACAGAAATAGCAAATAATTCAAGCGAGGAAAAAAAAAAGAGGAATCCAATTCCTTTTGGTTTTGGATTCCTAATTTTATTTGGACTCATTTATTTTATTTAGGGCTTTTTTTCTATATATATAAATAGTTTATAGAAATAATTATTTTAAGGGGGATACTTTTTAGGATTCTTTTCTTCTTTTTATTTTGGGGTTAGCCACTTTAATTCTATTTCTTGAAAATTAACTTGCAAACATTAGCAATTTGATTTCCTAATTTCGGTTTATAAAGATTGTTGCTTTGAATTTAAATTGGAGATTATGGATTTCTTCTATTCATTACATAAGTTCATGAATTCTTCTCCTAACAATATGAATTGTGTTCTTGCTAGTATGGGTAACTAAATCCACAACTAGGGTTGTGGGAACCATGAGCGATTAACAAAGTATGAATAGTAACTAAGTAATTCTTGAATAGTGTTGTTGCATCCATTGATAATTCTTTCGTTTAGAAGTCTTTTTAACGGTTTCAAACGTTAGAACTTGCCTTGTTGCTACTTCCCGAACCAAGGAGGTAGTTAGTAAAAAAAAAATTATCAACATAGATTTAGTGTGATTACTATCTAATAGTCTAATGTCAATTGGTGCGAGGGTGAAAACTAAGACATACATTGATGTGATGTCTAATATGAGGTAAATGTAAGTGTTAGTAAATTATACACACTGTAGCCAGGCCAAGGTGCGGGGTAAAATTCTCTATTTTTTGGACCAAGGATTTAGAGATATTGATATACCGTGAGTTTACGATATTTTTAATACATTTCACTTAAGAGTTGTGTGTGTCTAGAGCCATTTTGTATTGGTATTAATGTGTTTTTATCATGTTTGTAGGAAATAAGTTCAGACGTGGAAGTGGAGAGACACAACTGAAGAATTGTGCAGAAAAAGACATTTACGGACGTGACCTACGGACCGTAGGTCCAGTCACGTTCCGTAGGTGGTAGGCGTAGATGGACAGGCAATACTTGATGGAAAATCAGGAAATTCTTGACCAAGTGTGGAACAACGATTACGAATGATGGATCGTAGGTCGACCTACAGGGTGTCCTGCAGCTCTGTCAAATGATTAAGAGAAGGGGGTTCCAGTACCTGATTTTAAAAGTTTAAGTATGGAGCTACGGAGGAGGATCTACGGACCATGGATTGAACAACGGTCCGTCCAGCTGATTCATCGATTGTTACTGAGAGTTGGAGATTTTGAGTTTTGGAAAATTACCTAAGTCCCAAACCATGGATTGTAGGTCAGTCCACGGTCTGTTGGTCAGTGTCGTAGATCGAAATCGCGTCCATAAACTTTTTTCCTTATTTAATTTCTTTTTTATTGGGGACATATTTTTCTATATATAGGGCATGTAAACCTTGTTTTTGGTGGTTAGACACTATTACTTTAGTTCTAGTTTTTGGCTTTGGAGATTAACTTGCAATTCTAGCAATTCTTGATTTCCTATGTTCGTTTTGAAGATTTTAGCTTTGAAATTCAAGTTGGGTTTTGGATTTCTTCTTCTTATTATGTAACTTCATGAATTCTTCTTCTACAAATATGAATTGTATTCTTGCTACTATGGGTAACTAAATCCACAACTAGGGTTGTGGGAACCATGAGCGATTAACCAAGTATGAATAGTAACTAAGTAATTCTTGAATAGTGTTATTGCATGCATTGATAATTCTTTCGTTTAAAAGTCTTTTTAGCTGTTGCAAACGTTAGAACTCACCTTGTTGCTACTTGCCGAACCAAGGAGGTAGTTAATAAGAAAAGAATTATCAACATAGATTTAGTGTGATACTATCTAATAGTCTAATGTCAATTGGTGCGAGGGTGAAAACTAAGTCATACATTGATGTGATGTCTAATATGAGGTAAAGGTATGGTTTAGTAAATTATACACACGTAGCCGGACGAAGGAGCGGGGTGAAATTCTCTATTTGCCAGACCAAAGATTTAGAGATACATAACTTATCACTTTGCATGTAATACACTAGGAAAGGATTACTATTACTAGGATTACCGCGTTATGAGCTTATGTGGAACACGTACACCCTAGTTTCTGACTCTCATTGATTACAACAAAGTTTGAATCTATTTACTTGTTCTTTAAACTACCATCAGTTATTTGTTACACAACCCCCCCCNCCCCCCCCCCCCCCCCCCCCGCCCCTTTTACTTACTTGTCTTGGAAATAAATTGACTGAACGAATATAATTGTAAGTTAAGTTTAAGTCTAAATCATATTTCTCGTGCGATCGACCCCAACCTCCAAGTTCGGTTCTTTACTTGATAACGATTGCTTATATTTCTTTAAGGAGGTGTAATTTGAGCGTATAATTCGTGGTGACGAGCAGTCTGTTGCAAATGCTTACAACGAGGGGTTTGTTCTCTGGTATGGCATCGAAGGATCCGCATGGGCATATGGCCAAGTTGAGGAGTTTTTGCAAGAGGTGTGTGGGTCGACTGGATTTAGACATGGATGTCATTGGGTTGAGAGTCTTCCCTTTATCATTGACTGGAGATGTTGTTGTATGGTTTACTGAGCTTCCTTATAACTTAATTCACACATGGGATCGATACGTAAAGTGTTCATGGGAGCTGAACCACAAAGATAAACTCTACAACTTCGTAGCACTACCTGGAGAATCTGTGAGTAGTTCGTGGGATAGATTCACTGATTTCATAAGAAGTGTGCCAAACCACCGTATTGATGAAGAGTCACTAAATGAGTATTTCTATAGAGGCTAGGATGACAATGGCAAGGTTCTGCTTGATAATATTGCTGGAGGATCATATGGTGAGTGTAATTTTGAGGAGATCGCTGAGAAACTGCTTAAGATTTCCCGAAATAAATAAACATGGAGCACTTGAAAGTCAGACATTGGAAAAAGTACTTTTGTAGTTCAATCTTCACCTAGTGTGGACAAAACTTGGGTTGGTGTTGAAGCATGTGAGCGGAGGTACCGAAAATATAAATGCTGTGAATTATTTGACTAAAAATCCACAACCGGTTGAAGAGTGCTACTATGAAGTGGATACTTATGCAGTGAATAATCAGACAAGGGGGGTTTCCGAGACAACGCCTAAGGTTCAATTCGGATAATTGGCGCCGAGGTCAAGGAAACCATGGTTGGAACTATGGCAACTACAACCGAAAGGGTCATTATATCCAGGATGGGAACTACAATCGTGACAACAACTACTACCGGAACAACTATGGCAACAAAAATGATAGGGGTGGGCCATATGTTCCTCCTTAAAATCAGGAATCTGGAAATAGGGAAGCTGGGGGTAGTATGTCACGTATTGAGGATATGATGCAGAAGATGATGAAGAGGTTTGATTCAACTGATGAAAATGTGAAGGGGATGTGAAACAACTTGTCTGGAATCGGTTAAAAAGTTGATGCCCATGTAGTGTCGTTCAAGCAACTTGAGAAGCAGATGAACCAGTTTTCCACTACAGTCAATCCATGTCAGCCTAGCACACTTCCTAGCAACACCATCAAAAATCCAAAGAATGATGGGCATTATATGGTAGTCACTACTAGAGGGGGTAAGCAGACCATTGATCCACCCATGCCGTCTGAGGTTGAAGTTGAGGTTAGTAAAGATGATTATAAGATCGAGGTTATTGGAGAATTTGAGAATTCTACAGAGAAGGAAGTGGAGATAACCTAGAAATTTGTTCCCATTCCTAGACCTCCACCTCCATTCCCACAGACGTTAGTGAAGAAGACTGAAGAAGTGAAATACCGCAGGTTTATTAGTATATTGAAACAACTTTCCATCAATGTTCCGTTGATAGAAGCCTTGAAGCAAATGCCTGGGTATGCGAAGTTTATGAAAGATTTTATGACTAAGAAGCGGGCCGTGAATTTTGAAGATGATGATAGGTTGCAACATTGTAGTGCTATTGCTACAAGGTCCCTTGTGCAGAGAAAGGAAGATCCTGGTGCCTTCACTATTCCATATACCATCGGGTTGTTGCATTTTTCTAAGGCGCTGTGTGATTTGGGTGCTAGTATTAATCTGATGCCATTGTCCATTTACAAAAAGTTGGATTTGAAAGATCCAAAACTGACTGCGATGCAATTGCTCATAGCCGATAGAACTGTGAAGACGCCCATTAGTGTGCTTCAAGATGTACTAGTAAAGGTGGCGTCTTTTATCTTTCCGGTGGATTTTGTGATACTTTATTGTGAGGTTGATTTTGAGGTTCCCGTCATCCCTGTGAGACCATTCCTTGCCACTTGGCGCGCATTGGTCGATATGGAGAAATGGCAGATGAAGTTTCGATTGAATAATGAAGAGGTAACTTTCAACATTTGCAGATCCATGAAGCAGAGTAGTGAGCTAAAGTCGGTATTAGTGGTGAATCATATTGTAGAGAGTGGTTCTGAGGTTCCTTTACTTGATAATGATCGCTTATACTACTTTAGGGATGTGTAATTTGAGCATATCAGTAATATAACTGCTAAATATTAAGCTTAGCAACAGACCTCAACCATGCTCTTCTTTCCTTATCCCGTACCTCATTGGCAGCAACTCATAGTTCCCCCGAGGGTACATGACTTCTCTTACCAAGGCCTGAGTATAACGACACACTCTTACTATATTCAAGCTTAACCCAAATCCTAAGGTTCGGGTTCTATACCTTTTTATAGTTTGTCTCATCCCAAGAACATTACTCTTTACCACCTCATTTACTCAATCTTGGGCTCATATGAAGAACTTCCTCATGTTTAATAACACCACATTCAAGCTTAGTATTCTAACCACTCCATGGACTCTTACTAACCAACTCCTTAAGAAGTTCTCATTCTCTCATCATCCCTGCCAGATCAACTAGAATTTCCCGCATTACTACTCGGTACCAACTAAGGGCTCTCATTTAACTATTTCTCATAGTAAAAACTCATCCTCCTCTTTCTCCTCATTTATAACATTAGGTGGAATTATCAGACCATCATTATCACGATGAGAACATTAATCTTCTCCTTCTAACATCACTCCGCTACAAAAGGGACTTCTGAAAATATATCTCCCATACTCTTTTGAGCTCATTACTATCTTATTCTCAACACTGGACTTGATTTCTCATCTTATCATCTCCCCCTTAGGTCTAAAGATGACACTTGGAAGCTTTGGACCTATTCTATCATCTTTAAACTGGTCTATATACCCTTTCACAACTTAAGTACTATTTGCTCAGTTATCATACCTCATTACTTTATCGGTTCCATAACCTTTGGAACATCATGACCCTCTCAAACAAATCATAAGCCTATCTTAGATCTATCACTTCATGAATACTCTGTTCTCTTATTCAACACATATATTTAGTCTCCTCTAACACGGTGGAACATCGAAAGAAACTCTATTCTGATTAAAAGTATACTCTTATCTCATGGGGACTAGTAACTATTCCGCTTTCTTCTATTAATAATTATCTACAACATTATTATTCTTATTGGACTCATAAAGGAACTTGTCACTTATAACTAACTCCATGATTGCAGTAACATAATCTGCCCCATCACTATCTCCCTTTCATTGATTACTGAACCTCTGCTTACTTTCCTCTAACTCTGGGCAGTTTCACTACTACTGCTCATAATTCCGTAACTCATGCTACCTTTTTGGGATGAAAATACCACCTAAGCTCTAAACATACTTCCTCATAAGGATCTCAACTGAAAGAGGTCTTTAAGAAGAGAGTACAACTCACTTTTAGCTTGAACTCACAGTTCATATGAACATGAGCGCATTCCCTTGATTTTTAACACTTAACTCACTCATGGGCTTCTCGAAAGCCCCTATGAAGTCTCATGACTTCCTCAGGATTTTGCTAAGAGCAACTCATCGATAAAGAACTGACTTTGCTTTTCAACCACCTCTAGTATGAGGGGTAGTTGAATGGATATGAGAACATACGAGTTAGAATAGTCTCTATGACATAGCTCTATTGCACGATTAATAGTATGAAAGAAGGGAAACTTTTCCTAAATGTATGTAGTCCCTCATTTATAGAGGTGGGGCCCTCACAACCATAAATAAGATGCTACTTGACACGACTTCATAGACACCCTAGGAAACTTGAACTCTGTGCTCTGATACCAAGTTTGTCACAATCCGAACCTACACCCTGGATGTGACCGGCACTCAAGAACCATTTGGTCCCCAAGAGAACCCTCATCCTAGCTGACTACAACGGAAGACTAACTTAATCATATAAAAGCATAAAAACTAAATTAAATTTCATTGAACTAAAATACCCAACCTTTTTAAAAGTCTGTACAATACTCAAAATAAAAGTAAATACAGAAACTCCTCAACTCTGTTAATCTATGAAGCCTCTACTATTACATAAGGATATCGGGACAAGACCCACGACATCTCAAAACTACTAACTGTAAGATAAAGGTGAAGTCCTCTGAAATATAAGATGGCTCACCAAAGTTGACTAGAATATCACACGACCTCAACGAAATGACCGTTGATGATCCTGAATACCTGTATATGCATCATGAAATGATGCTAGTCAAATGGCTTAGTACATGGAACATACGAGCATGTAAGGGGAATTCTAAAGCATAAACATAAGCTTGAACTGATGGAAAAGAAACATACTTACCTCTTCTCAACTCACTCAATTCAACTCTACTAAACTCAATGAAACATAGTTCAACTCAAGTCAGAGAAAATAGGGCTTAATTCAATAGTAGTATACTCAACTCAGTGAAACATAGTTTAACTCAACTCAGAGAAAATATGGCTCAACTTAATAATAAGATACTCAACTCCATGAAACATAGCTCAACCAAATTAGAGAAATAGGGCTTAACTCAACAATAAGACACTCAACTCTGTGAAACATAGTTCAACTCCGGATACTTAAGGATAAAGCAAAAATAAAAGATGCAATATCTGGAAAGCTTTTTTAAATATTAGATTATAACTCAGTTGTATGCAAAAATACAATAACAATTCAATAGTCTGAAAATACAATAATAACTCTTATTTGTATGTAAAGATACAAAATAACTCTATTTGTGAGTTTCTCTAACCGACAACCATCACTATGAACCATGTGATGATACAACGTCTAGCCCACGCTACTAGAACTGTTCTATACTTTGCCGAGTTATAGAACCTACTAATCATGTGGATCCACTAGTCTATGCTAAAAAGCAATAAGGAATCATCTAAAAAGTATGACCCTTTCTACCCAAGTAAGCTACACGGTTTATTGGGGTTGTGAGTTGTTAGGACTTTCCCCCATTCCGGTACTCAATACTACTCCAAAAAATATACTTAGCTCATATGTTTTAAAGAAAACATAACTCTTTTTGTTCTTTGATATTATTACTCAAAAATCTTTCTCTTAAAAGTGATTGTACTCAAACTGCTCAAAACTCTATTGGAAATTTCAGTTTCCTCATATTTTAAATATGAAAGCATTTAGTCTTAGAAATACTTAGTTCACATATATTCATTTTAAAGAAAATGAAACTTGACTCCACTCTTCCTCATACTCATTAACTCAAACCTTTATACAAATTATGAATAATTGTAAAAGACTTCTCAAAAAAAGATTCATGCCGAATTATGGACGTGAACGACTCAATTCAAGGATTTCAATAACCATATATAGAACTCAACAGTCGAAACTTAATGACTCCAGAATTTAAGGACTCAATGAAACTACTCATCTCATGAATACTTGACTCATTGGGTTCATGCGGGATTATGAGTATGACCCACTCAACTCAAGGATCTCCTTGCATAACATATATGTATCAAAATTTAAGAAATAAAGTTTTAAAAAGGATTAGGAACTCAATACTCAAGAACTTAGAACTTGAAGATACTACTCCTCTCAGAGATACTCTATTTATGGAGTTCATGCGGAATTATGGGCATGACTTAACTCGACTCAAGGATCTCAATGATAATACAGACTCATGAATACATTCTCCTCATTGTCATACTCACTTACTTGAGTCTTGAAACAATTTATAAGTTATTGTGGAAGACTCCTTAAAATGACTCAAAGGGACTTTCTCAAACTTTACTCTTAACTCTTCCTTGAATTTGAATTATGAATTCAAGGATCATGATTTGATATATAGGATTTCTGGTTAATTAAATGTAGTTTGGATAGTAAAAATCAGTAAGAGAACGAAGACATGTGTTTGAAAGAATGAATATGGAACGAAGAACGGAGGCTATAAGGACTTGACGCCCCTGGCGCAATAGTGGCACACCGTGCCAACCCTTAGTTGACTGAAGTTGGTCTGGGGCGAATTGAAGGCACAGGGCGCCAGCCCCTCAGGTGCAACAAGGGCGCGCCACCCCAGTCATCTTTCAAAAGAAAAACTTGACGAATTTCCTCTTCAATTTTGAGCCCTACCTCGTCTAAACTCTAATCATTTCCTCCAAAAAAAATTAGATTCATCTACTAAACACACTTAGGTAGAAATCCTAATCAAGACCTACCAAAACAATCACTCATTCGCAATTCTCGCCTCAAGAACTCAACAAGAACTTCATTATCAAAGAACAAAGCACAAAACCTCCAAACCTCATCAAGATTATCAACATACTCAATCTCATCGATGAAATTTGTAAAAGAAACTCATGATTTGAGTGTGGACGAACAAATCCAATACTATGGAAGCTCACATACCTCAAAGAACTAGGTTCTTGGCGAAATTTTGAATTTTTTGAACGAATGCTTGAAACTTTTTACTTTTTCTCCTCTTGAATCTTCTCTCTAAAACCCTAAACGCTTTGGTGATGAATGAAACTTATTCTAATCGTTTTAGACCCTTAATTGGGTGTAATTCACGTTTAGAATAAGTGGGGTTAAGGAAAAGGCTAAAATACCCCTCCTACTTTGGGTAACTTTCCTTAAATGAACAGCCTGACTTCAAAAGGTAATTTCTCTCTCATGCAAGCTCAAAAATTAGCAAACTTTGTGGCGTTGGAAAGAGGATTCAGAGATCTTTCATTTGATATCTTATGGGTCTCCTAAATCATCCTGTACGGAAAGTTATGGTCGTTTGAAGTTGATCGAAAACTTAAAAGAACTAAGGAATGAATTCTCTTTAACTTTTTTTGAAACTTAAGGTACTATATCTAGTGCCTTGACCTTGACACTTAAGAAATTTTAAATTCCTTGGTAAAGTCCCACTCACAATGAAGAAGGGTTCAAGTCTTAGCTCAAAAATTTTCTGGCGTGCTAAATGTAAATTCATGAAACTTTTGAAAAACGACCGTTAGAGTCATTACTTTAACAGTTGTAGGGATGCAAGGAATGAAACTTGGAACCGGGAAGGTTTCAATCAGTATCTGGCCTTAAGGGTCATGCGAATGCATAGATGTTGAGTAAATGACAATCCATGATGTGAATGGAATATTATGAACCGAATTTAATTTAGTGACCTAACTCGGCGACTGAAATCATGTGCATTGAATTGCTTGAACAATTGCAAACTATAGAAAAATTATTTTTGACCGAACCTAAGATTTACACAAATTTTAGTGTTTAAATATTTATTTCGGGTTTAAATTATATATTTTTATTTTTATATTATATTACTAAATTTATTTTTGAAAAGATTTGGAAAACTATAAAAAATGGAGTCACATTTTAAAATATGTTTTGATTTAATTTTTCAAAAGAAAGTAAATTTTTTAAAAAATATTTCTCACTTAGTTCTGATAGCTAATACTTTTAGTAGTTTTTTCAAGGGAAAATTGTATGAAATAGCAAACTTTTAATTCAAAATAAAAGCTATAACCACAGTTTCATTTCATTCTAATCCGTAGCAAAAGCTTTGCCATTCGCCTCTCTCCCCAGAAATCTCGCTCGCCATTCTCCAAAAATCTCGCTCGCCACTCTTTCTCGCCTCTATCACTTTATATAAACACAAATATATAAATTGCATTTGTGTTCGATTAAAACGAGAGAAAAATGTATATACAAATACAAATACATTCGCCTATCTCACCTGAATCTCCCTCGCCACTCTCCCTCGCTTCTCTCACTTTATACAAACACAAATGTATAAATTGTATTTGTGTTTATATAAAGCGAGAGAGAAATGTATATACAAATACAAATACAAATACGTAGCTCTTCGTCCTATACACTTATAATTATACAAATACAAATCTCCCCCTGCCTATTTCTCGTTTGCCTTTCTCTCTTTCTCGCTTTATACAAACACAAATTATACAAAATACAATGTATAATTTGTGTTTGTATAAAGCGAGAGAGAGATTTGATATACAAATATAATTGTTTAACTCGATTCAAATTGTATACAAATTTAAGTTTTATGCATATATATAAACACAAATAGCATATACATATACAAACATAATTTTCATAGACATAGACCCCCGATTTATACAAATCGCCGTGATTTATACAAATCTGATGCCTGAGATTTTATACAATCAGATGCTGCCTGCGATATTATACAAATCTGATGCTCCATAGCAAATTATGTTTGCTATAAAGAGCAAATAGCAAAATTGTAGCTATAAAGCACTAACAAGATTTTTTGTGTTTGTTAAACCTAAAATTTACTACATTTATTTAGAACTATCCATTTAGCTTTTCTATATTTATTATTAGTATAAAAAAAGAATTTGTTAAAACCAAACCCACTCACTCAGCCATTTAACTTTTTTATTATTATATTTTATAATATTTTATTCTATTCATATATAAATAAAACCAAATTTCGCCTTAAAATCCCTTACCTCCCATTATGTCACGATAACATTTTCCATTTCATAGAAATAACTAACCCCATCCCCCCATTTATGCCAACAAAAAACACACGTACTACAAAAAAAAAACACTCACACAACTCAAACATCCTACACTATATTAAGTCACTTCATACAACCTACAAAAGATACTAAGTTACAAAAAAGATTTGTGGGTGTTCTAATCAAGATTCGATAAAATTTTTACAGTATTTATATCCTCTATTTGAGGTTCAACTTCACCTTAAAGGTGTGTTTGGTATGAAGGAAAATATTTTCCTAGAAAAAAAGTGGATTTCTGACTTATTTTTCATGTTTGGTTATTTGGTAGAAACTATTTTTCGGAAAATATTTTTTAGTGTTTGGTTTGTGAATGAAAAATATTTTAAAGAAAAGTTCTTTTATTTTTTACTAGAGAGTAGAAAATAATTTTTAATCCGAAAACCAACCTCTAAAATCGATCTAGGACTTGACCCCGACACACAAACTAGGATACAACCCCATAAACAGATCTAAAATTCAACCCTGATATCTAACCCAGGACCTAATCCTTACTTTTGACCCGAGACCCAACATTCGAATGGGACTAGATATCCTATCCCGACACTCGAATTTTAATGCAATTCATCAATCAGGATTTCAACTTTATCACTTGAATCGAGACCCGACAATTGATGTGAGACCCAAGATTCAACTTTCAAATCGGAATGTCGACCCCAATTTCAAATCGGAATCCAACCACACCCGATTTGGGACCTAACTTTCAAACTGAGGTTTGATAAAAAAATTTAAAAAAATTAAATTTCTTTTGTGTTTGGGGGGGGGGAGGAGGGGTACGGGTTAAAAAATTTTTTTTAAAAAATTGAGAATAGTTTTTTAAAAACAAAATTTTAAATTATTTTTTTTGGGGATGGTAGGGGCTTCAGGGTGGGGCGAGGGGTCGAGGTTGGTGGGGTAAAAAACTAAATTTTTAAATTTGAAAATATTTTTTCAAAAATGAACTTTTAAATTTTTTTTGTGGGGGGTGGGTGGGCTGGTAGGGGATTGGGTGGGCGGAGGTCGGGGTGGGGTACAAAAATAAAATAGTAAAATTTAAAAATATTTCCCAAAAAAGAAGTTTAAATTATTTTAAAAAGCAAATGAAAATTGGAAATAAAATTGAAGGCGGGCTGGTAGGGGATAGGGTGGGCTAAAAAATCAAATATCAAATATCAAATTGAAAATATTTTTTAAAAACAAATTTTTAAATTTTTTTTGGGGTGGGGGTGGTAAGGGGTTGGGGTAGGTGCGGGTTAAGGAAAATGAAAATTTGAATTTTTTTTAAAAAAAATTCAAAAACAACTTTTTAATTTTTTTTCTAGGGGGGAAGGGGGTGGGGGGGGGGGGTTTAAGGATAGTCAGGAGTTGTGCGTGGTAAAAAAAACCAACAATTTTAAAATTTGAACTATTTCTCAAAAACAAAATTTTAAGTTGTTACTTTTTTTGATTGGGGGGAGGGGCTGGTTTGGGGGTAGGAGGGCCGGGGTAGGGACAAAATTAATAGATTTTTTTTTTAAAAAATGGGGAGGGTTGGGGTTCGGCGTGAGGTAAGAGAAAAAATTGTAATTTTAGGTTGGAGGAGAGTTTTGGAAAATGTTTTCCTTAATTTTTGAAGGGAAATCATTTTTCCTTAAATTTGAGAAAAATAGTTGTTCTAAAAATCCTCGAGGCTACTAGTGTCAACCACCTCTTGGCGTCAGTAGTGAAATGGAAGGCTGGTAATACCATTGATGGTGGGACAATAAACTTCATCCCAGAACTCCTCCTCGCTTAGTGTGTCCCAAATCCACCTCATGTCCATCCCCTCAGTTGAGCCTTAAACTCAGTGTTCGAGAGCTTCGACACCTTTAGCACCTCGTTGACCATCTAGGAATCTACTGCCATGCCACTCCCCATATGCAGATGGTTGGGCTGGAGTTTTCCAAATGCTCAGGGGGAGGGTATAAAAATCCCTCACCTAACCAGATCATGTGAGGGGGGGGGGGGGAACCTCCACCAATGGGCCCCAATCAAATTCCTCCAACCGGGTGTGGAAATAACCAACCTTCACTCCACCCTCTGCATGTTAAATCCCCTTTCATAGCATAATATCATTCCTCTATAGTTGCAATACGTCTCCCGACTAGCTACATCAGGAAATATCATAAATGGTACACCTTCTTGAGTATTGACACCCATAATTTTTGTAGAATCTGTATAGTACTCAAATAGAGAGATTAGAACTTATTCAATTGCATAGAAAGAATTATCAGAGAAAAAATTGTTCTTTGGGTTGGCTAGGAGGCTATTATCTGCATCTTCGTTGTAGTGGGTTGCATCCCGGTATGGGGGGCAGTTATAACAGGAATCATCCTACTAGCAATTTCCGCTATAGAGTGAATCTTCTCGCTATAACAACTTCCACTATTGTACCACCCCGGTCTTAGAAAGAGCTAAATCTAAAAAGAACTAAATTGGAAAGAGCTAAATTGAGGTTTGTACAAGTTACTCTTAGATTGTGAGTTTTGGTTCAACTTCAAACGACCATACCTTTCAGAACATAATGAGTTAGGTGACCCATGAGATATCAAATGAAAGATCTTTGAGTCCTCTTTCCAATGCCACAAATTTTTCTAAATTCCGAGTTCGGATGAAGGAGATATGCCCATTTGAGTACAACCTTTCTAGTTAAAACATTTCATTCGAATTAAGGAGGGGTATTTTGGTCTTTTCCTTACTCCACTAAGTCTACACATTTTTTTCACCCAATTAGAGGTCAAATCTGATTAAAATCCGTTGACGCTAAAGCCTAAAACGTTTTGAAGGTTAGGGAGAATTTCAAGAGGAGAAAAGGGAGAAAATATTCAAGTGTTCAAGAGTTCTTGTGATCTTTGAGGAATTTTGCCAAGGATTTGATCCTTTCAAGGAATGGAAGTTTTCATAGTGATTGTTTAGTTTACCCTCATGCCAATCATGACTTTTCTTATCGAATTCGTCCATGAGATTTTGTTATTGAGTTCTTGATGAGTTTTCTTGAGGTTTCATTCTTCATTATTTGTAAATGGGGTTTTGATGAGTCCTTGAGGTGAAGATATTTCAATTGAGGGTTGTTCTTGAGGGATTTTAAGTAGATTTTCATTTACTTGTATTGGGTTGATGAATCTAAGGATGTTTTGAACAAAACCATTGATTCTAGGTGAAATAGGACAAAAAATCGAGAAGAGAAATTCGTTAGAACATTCTAGGGAAGGGGTGGCCTGCGCTAGGAATGCGCCAGGGTCTCCTGCCCTCGTCCGTTTTCCGTCTTTCGTTCTGTCAGAGTTCTTTTAAAATGTATCTTCGCTCTTTTCCTGATTAGAACTATTCAAACTACATCTAATCATTGAGAAATCCTGGATATCCAAATCATAATTCTAGAATTCACATTTGAAATTTAAGATAGAGTTAAGAGTAAAGTTCAAGGGAGTTCGTTGAGTCATTTTGAGAAGTCTTTTGCAACCTTTTAAAACTTGTTTGAAGACTTGATTACTTCAGTATGAGGATTAGGAGAGTCGAGTTTCATTTTTGAAAATGATTATAAGGGAACTAAGTATTCCCAAGAGTATATACTTTTACATTAAACACGAGATGAAACCTTTTACATTTATCACTTTGCATGTAATACACTAGGAAAGGATTACTATTACTAGGATTACCGCGTTACGAGCTTATGTGGAACAGGTACACCCTAGTTTCTCACTCTCATTGATAACAACAAAGTTTGAATCCTATTCACTTGTTCATTAAACTATCATCAGTTATTTGTTACACAACCCCCCCCGCTCCTTTTACTTACTTGTGTTGGAAATAAGTTGACTGAACGAATATAATCGTATGTTAAGTTTAAGTCTAAATCATATTCCTCGTGGGATCGACCCCAACCTCCAAGTTGGGTTCTTTACTTGATAACGATCGCTTATACTTCTTTAGGGAGGTGTAATTTGAGCGTATAATTCATGGTGACGAGTAGTCTGTTGCAGATGCTTACAGCGAGGGGTTTGTTCTCTGGTATGGCATCGAAGGATCCGCATGGGCATATGGCCAAGTTGAGGAGTTTTTGCAAGAGTTGTGTGGGTCGACCAGATTTAGACATGGATGTTATTGGGTTGAGAGTCTTCCCTCTATCATTGACCGGAGATGTTGCTGTATGGTTTACTGAGCTTCCTTATAACTCAATTCACACATGGGATCAATACGTAAAGTGTTCATGGAAGCTCAACCACAAAGATAAACTCTACAACTTCGTAGCACTACCTGGAGAATCTGTGAGTAGTTCGTGGGACAGATTCACTGATTTCATAAGAAGTGTGCCAAACCACCGTATTGATGAAGAGTCACTAAATGAGTATTTCTATAGAGGCTAGGATGACAATAGTAAGGTTGTGCTTGATAATATTGCTGGAGGATCATATGGTGAGTGTACTTTTGAGGAGATCGCTGAGAAACTGCTGAAGATTTCCCTAAATAATAAAACATGGAGCACTCAAAAGTCAGACATTGGAAGAAGCACTTTTGTTGTTCAATCTTCACCTAGTCAATCTGCCAATGACATTCGTGAAGAGATGGCTCAGATGAGGATAGAACTTGGGTTGGTGTTGAAGCATGTGAGCGGAGGTACCGAAAATATAAATGTTGTGAATTATTTGACTAAAAATCCACCACCCATTGAGGAGTGCTACAATGAAGTTGATACTTATGCAGTGAATGATCAGACGAGGGGGTTTCTGAGACAACGCCTAAGGTTCCAATTCAGATAATTGGCGCCAAAGTCAACGAAACCAAGGTCGAAACTATGGCAACTACAACCGAGAGGGTCATTATGTCCAGGATGGGAACTACAATCGTGACAACAACTACAACTGGAACAACTATGGCAACAAAAATGATAGGGGTGGGCCATGTGTTCCTCCTTAAAATCAGGAATCTGGAAATAGGGAAGCTGGGGGTAGTATGTCACATGTTGAGGATATGATGCAGAAGATGATGAAGAGGTTTGATTCGACTGATGAAAATGTTAAAGAGATGTGAAACAACTTGTCTGGAATCGTTCAAAAAGTTGATGCCCATGCAGTGTCGTTCAAGCAACTTGAGAAGCAGATGAACCAGTTTTCCACTACAGTCAATCCATGTCAGCCTAGCACACCTCCTAGTAACACAATCAAAAATCCAAAGAATGATGGGCATTGTATGACAGTCACTACTCGAGGGGGTAAGCAGACCATTGATCCACCCATGCCGTCTGAGGTTGAAGTTGAGGTTAGTAAAGATGATCATGAGATCGAGGTTATGGGAGAGTTTAAGAATGCTATAGAGAAGGAAGTGGAGACAACCCAGAAATTTGTTCCCATTCCTAGACCTCCACCTCCATTCCCATAGTCGTTAGTGAAGAAGACTGAAAAAGGGAAATACCGCAGGTTTATTAGTATATTGAAACAACTTTCCATCAATGTTCCGTTGATAGAAGCCTTGAAGCAAATGCCTGGGTATGCAAAGTTTATGAAAGATTTTATGACTAAGAAGCGGGCCATGAATTTTGAAGATGATGATAGGTTGCAACATTGTAGTGCTATTGCTACAAGGTCCCTTGTGCAGAAAAAGAAAGATCCTGGTGCCTTCACTATTCCATGTACCATCGGGTTGTTGCATTTTTCTAAGGCGCTGTGTGATTTGGGTGCTAGTATTAATCTGATGCCATTGTCCATTTACAAAAAGTTGGATTTGGAAGATCCAAAACCGACTGCGATGCGATTGCTCATAGTCGATAGAACTGTGAAAACGCCCATTAGTGTGCTCCAAGATGTACTAGTGAAGGTGTCGTCTTTTATCTTTCCGGTGGATTTTATGATACTTGATTGTGAGGTTGTATTTGAGGTTCCCATCATCCCTGTGAGACCATTCCTTGCCACTTGGCATGCATTGGTCGATATGGAGAAATGGCAGATGAAGTTTCGATTGAAGATTGAATAATGAAGAGGTAACTTTCAACATTTGCAGATCCATGAAGCAGAGTAGTGAGCTCAAGTCGGTATTAGTGGTGAATCATATTTTAGAGAGTGGTTCTAAGGTTCTTATTGAAGAGAGATTGGGTGTTGATGCACTAGCAGTGATAATGATGAATTTTGAGGGTGATGTTATTGAAGACTATGATGAATTGGTCACCGCGCTTGATAGGTTCGAATTCTGTTCAAAACCAAAGAGATTAGAGTTAGACATGAAGAATCGCGACTCTCCACCTGTAAGATGAAAGGCTCCGAAAATGGAGCTTAAGGCTCTACCATCACATTTGAGGTATGTACTCTTGGGGAGAGATGGTAGTTTACTGATCATCATTGCGACAGATTTCAATGTGACACAAGTTGAGGCATTGGTTTCCGTGTTAAAGAGGTTTAAGCGGGCTATTGGGTGGATTACTGCGGACATTATTGGGATCCCTCCTGGCATTCGTTCTCATAAAATCCAACTCATGCTGAATCACAAGCCTAGTATTGAGCATCAGAGAAGACTAAATCCGCCTATGCAAGAGGTAGTGAAAAAGGAAATCATCAAGTGGTTGGATGCTAGAGTTATTTATCCCATTACAGATAGTAGTTAGGTTTTTCCTGTTCAATGTGTGCCCAAGAAAGGTGGGGTGACTATGGTTTCGAATGCAAAAAACGAGCTTATTTCGATGTGGCCCGTGACTCGATGGAGAGTCTGTATGGACTACCGGAAATTAAATGCTTGGACAGAAAAAGACCACTTCCCTATGTCGTTCATAGATCAGATGTTGGACCGACTTGCTGGTAAGGGTTGGTATTGTTTTCTTGATGGTTATTTGGGCTACAATCAGATTTCTATAGCTCCGAAAGACCAAGAGAAGACCACCTTCACTTGCCCTTATGGGACTTTCGCCTTCAAATGGATGCCATTTGGGTTGTGTATTGCTCCAGCAACCTTCCAACATTGTACGATGTCGATATTTTCTGATATGGTGGAGGAAACTATTGAGGTATTTATGAATGATTTCTCTGTGGTAGATGACTCTTTTGATCGTTGTTTAGACCATTTGGCCAAAGTACTGAAACAGTGTGAAGAGTGCAATGTTGTGCTCAATTGGGAAAAGTGCCACTTCATGGTGAAAGAGAGGATAGTTCTGGGTCATCGAATTTCTGAGAAGGGTATTGAGGTTGATAGAGCAAAAGTCGAGGTAATAGAAAAGCTTCCACCACCTATCTCTGTTAAAGGTGTTAGGAGTTTTCTTGGGCATGCAGGTTTCTATTGGAGGTTCATCAAGGACTTCTCTAAAATTGCACATCCATTATGCAAACTGCTCGAGAAGGAGTATAAGTTTTATTTTGATGATGCTTGTCTAAGAGCATTTGGAGAGTTGAAGGAAAAGCTAGTTTCCGCACCTATCATTATTTCACCTGATTAGGGGCAACCGTTTAAAGTAATGTGTGATGTGAATGGAGTGGCGCTTGGTGTGGTATTGGGACAGAGGCGAGAGAAGATTCTTCATCCCATTTACTATGCTAGTAAAGCTCTAAATGTGGCTCAAAAGAACGATACAGTGACTGAACATGAGCATCTTGCAGTGGTTTTCGCATTAGAGAAATTACGATCCTACTTGCTTGGTACTAAGGTCATAGTGCCTACTGACCATTCTGCATTGATGTATTTGATGGTTAAGAATGATGCAAAACCGAGGTTGATTAGATGGGTATTGTTAATGCAAGAGTTCGACTTTGTGGTGAAAGATAGAAAGGGGACAGAAAATCAGGTTGCCGATCACTTGTCCAGATTGGAGGAAAAAGCTATTCTCAAGCTAGGTGATATGGCTGAAATTAATGATGCTTTTCTAGATGAACATGTATTGGCGGCTTCTCATGATCTGATTCCTTGGTTCGCAAAGTTTGCTAACTACTTGGCAAGTGATCTGGTGCCATCTGATTTGTCTTTTCACCAAAGGAAAAAGTTTATGCATAATGTGAAGAAGTTTTTTTGGGATGAGTCTTATTTGTACCGTAGTTGTGCTAATGGGATTATACGTCGCTGTGTGCAAGAGGTTGAGATGTTAAGTATACTAGAGGCGTGTCACTCATCACCTTGAGAGTTTAATACAAGAGAAATATGAAACCTAAATACTAAGCTGAATCTAACTATGTCTAAAATGAGCCTCTAAATTGAATAGAAATGTTTGGACATGCCCTAACTAGATCTAGCAAAACTGAAACTAAAAGAATGAAAACTGAAAGATAACATGACTATTGTCCTAGAAGAATGAGGACTCACCACTGATGCTGCTGAACTGGAGATCGGGAACAGATCTACGCGTGATCTAGATGCTAAGAACCTGAACCTACATCACAAGAAGATATAGCACAGAGTATGTGTCAGTACTTGAAAAGGTACTGAGCATGCAGGATAAAGTAAAACTAAAATAAACATATAACTGAACAAGCACATAAGCAAGAGTTCAATCTGAACATGATATAGATACTGAATACTGGGCTAACTAAATGCAATGACCAAATTTATAACATGCTGAGACTGAATACCGATTGTACTAAAATGTGGTTAATCTAATGGAGTCTGATTGAACTGTGGCAGCTACTAATAACCGATAATAAAACCACATGAGCTAAATGTGGAGCCTGATGTATACCCTGCATCGTGAGGACCCAATATACCCTGCTAAAGGTACAAAGGCATGCTGGCGTGATCACTAAAATGATGCCCATAGAGGGGAGTTAGAACCTACGTGGCTCGTAGTTCTGGGACTATATGGGTGACTGGCCCTAGTCCAACTCGGTAGTATGTTACTCCCAATAGATTAAGTTGATTAACACATTATGATTGAGTTTCTGTAATGTACTAGACAACTCGAACTAACATACAAACTGAGAATGTACATTTATATAATGATAATGACGCATTCAAAACTAAGGTATGTATATCTGAAATGATTGAAATGTCTTGCCTAGCATATGTATTTCAGGAAGTAAAGAAATACATAGTTAGGGTACTGAAATTCATGCAAGAAACGATGTAATAACTTGATAATCTGATTTGGAACATTAAATTAACTAATTCATGATGATCTGCTGGAGTTCAAAAATCCCTAGGTCTAATCCTGATAAGGGAATCAAGAATCTGACTGAAAACAAAGGACCTAACGGGTGAAAGGAACCCACTACTGAAATCCCACATACCTGGTGACGAATTCCACAAAGAAAACTTTCGATTTCTGGGCTGGAATTGATGGAATCTTGTTGCGTTCTTGAACTAGGGTTGCTCGACCTTTTCCCCTCTTTATGCTTTAATTTTCTAAGTTTTTGTTGAAAGTTCTGACTTATGTATTTTCTAGTTTTGTTTCTAGGCCAAAACTAATAAAAAACCACGTAGTCTAGGGTTAAAACCACTAGTTTAGGGGTCCAACGAAATAGGAAAAAACCAAAAGACCCCTGACTTAAATTGCAGATAGGGCTGACCACGACCACTTCCACATACTTTGAAAGGAACCACGGACCACGAAGATGGACATGGTCTGGGTCCAGGAGCTGGGGTTCTGGGGTTTGATCCATGTGCCCCTACCACGGACCGTATGGAGGACCATTGACTGTGAAGGTCCCCGTGGTCCTCACTTGGGCTGAGGTCTGGATGCTCAGGTCTGGGGGCCTACTGGATAGCCTTCATGGACCCCTCCACGACTCGTGTGAGGGACCACGGACTGTGACGGCCCTCGTGGTCTTCACTTGGTTGTGGAGGTCTAAAGGGCTGGGTAAGGGGGACTACTCCCTTGACTATACGGACGCCACCACGGTCTGTCATCTAGACCACGACACATGAAGGGTCCCGTGGTCTGATGAATGGGCCTGGTGGAATCAAAGTAATGACCACGGGTAGGTCGACGGACCATGGACCCTGTCATGATCCGTAAACCCTACCATGGTTTACTACTTAAAGTAAGTTTCTACAATTTTTTTCTGGGTTTGGTTTTCGAGGTCTTACGGGATGATATTGAAGCCAATAAATCCTTGAGTCATAGATAAAGAAACCCAACCTGGGGACTAGAGATCCTATAACCATGTTCAAAGGGAAAAACCAATCATATGATGATGTCACGCCCCGAGCCTACACCTTGGACGTTGCCGGCACTCGAGACCATTGCTGGCCCCAAGCGAACCCTTGACCTGGCTTTCATAACTCAACGGAAGACTGTAAGCATTAAGAAAGAGTTTCATACGCTAAACAACTCAACTGTCTCAAAACTGAACTCATAATGTTTTAAATATATACATTTAACTTAGCCAAGATGGCAACTCAAATCTCAAGACAATAACAAAATGATGATGAATGAACTAACATCTGACTGACAATCTATGAAGCCTCTAAAACAAAGAGGGATGTCGGGACAGGAACCCCGATCATCCTAACATCTGAAAGACTAGAAAGCAAATAAACGGGATCCTCTGGAATGCAAAGAGGCTCACCAACAGACTCTGAACTGGTCACTAGATCAACGATGCACTGGATGCCGATACTAGTTACCTGGGTCTACATCATAATACAATGCAGGCCAATTGGCATTAGTACATTGCATGTACGAGTATGCGAGTTGCAATGCTAAACATAACACATGCTTGAAAAGATTCTGGAAGAAACACCTACCTGGGCTCTTCTAAACTCATGAATAACTTTATTAAGAATAAAGCAAAGAAACACATGCAATATATGAAAAGCTTTATAAAACAGAAAAAGTAACTTAGTTCGTTAAAGAAAATGCAATAGCAAACCCAACTGTACTCATATACAAAGTGATATAGTTTAGGTGGGAGTTTCTCTAACCGACAACCACCACTATGAGCCTAAGTGGTGATACAACGTCTTTACCATCACGCTGCCATACTGTCCTATACTTTGCCGTCATATAAAATAACTTAACTTAGTGGATCCACTAGCGTAACTTATGTGATCATCTAAAAAGTATGACCCATTAATACCCATGATGGGTACAAGGTTTATGGAGATTTGAGTTAATATGAACTCGCATTCCCATATCGATGCTCAATACTACTCCCAAAAATATACTTAGCTCATATGTTTTTAACACAACTTCTTTCTTTGGTTAAAAGCTCTCTTGGAATCGATGTTCCTTTATCTTGCTGAAATGTGAAAACATTTATAAACTCTTTCAGAATACTTAGTTCACGTATAAATTTTTGAGAAATGAATTGAACTCTTTAATCTTTGCTTAACTTGAAACTTGAGTCTTAGAACAAGGTTAAATTGTTTGTTAAAGACTTTTGAAAACTTTATAAACTTTTCCTTGACTTGCTTCTTAACTTCTAAACTTGACTCTAAACTTTGCTTGACTTTGATCTTAACTTTCCTTGAATTGGATTATGGATTCAAGGTTCATGATCTCATTTTTATAGATGATTCCAAGATGTTTGGATGTACCTTAGAGTGTTGGAATCAACTGGATAACATAGGTACATTGCTAAGGAATAAGTATGAAAATGTGGAGAACGAATGGGTAGAATTGGCATCCTTGGCGCGGGGCGCCAGCCTTCAACATTCTGGGACTGGTCTGGGGCACGCTGACTGGCGCGGTGCCCCAAGGGTGAAGATTCAGAGAGACTTTTGGGGCGCGCTAGCTAGAGCGAAGCCCAACCACTATCCCCAGGTACTTGACGACTTTTCTTCTCCGTTTTTCAACTCTAAACCCTCCCAATCAACTTAGTTCTTTCCCCCAAACAGTTGGAGTCGATTATATCCTCAATATATACCAGATTCAATTCGAAATTACACCCAAAAACATGAATCAAATCAAAAGAAACTCCAACAACACAACCCACAATAAATTCAACCAAACTTTCAACAACATTCATCAAGAACTCAATTTCTAATTTTCAAAGACTTAAATTCGCTGAATATAATCATGGTTGACGTGTGGGTGAACTAATGCAATGCTATGTGATCTAACATGCCTTGTAAGGATCACCCCCGACGATTCCACACGCTAAACTGGATGATCTTGACGAATCTTGCTTCCTCTTCTTCTTTCTCCTCTTTTCTCTTTTCTCCAAGCCCTAGCGTGAACTCTAACTTTTCTGAATGGAACACAATCTGATTTTACCCATCTTAAACATCTAAAAACGGATTAAAATAATAGGGCAAGGAAAAAACTAAATTACCCCTTAACTAAATCTAGTCCTATCAACAAAACTTCACCAACTTCAAACCATCCAATAGGAGATCTGCATCTTCTCCCATAAAGAGCTTCATAAGGAGTCATTTGGATGCTAGAGTGGTAACTATTGTTGTATGCAAACTCAATGAAAGGTAGGTGATCATCTCAACTATCTTTGAAATTTATCACCAAATCTATCTTTGATACTTCAAAACACCATCTCCCCCTTGTTCAAAAGCTAATACTTTTTGCTTAAGAACAATTGCCTTTAATTCAAGCCACAAAGGATCTTGTTCTTGCTTTCCTTTCACTTCTGACACAAATGATGATTCAGCCTCATTCATCACCACTACTCCTCCTTCTATGGAATCCATTAGTCAAACTCCTAGTCGTGCAAGTCTATGCACCAATTGTACTAACTCTTTCTTATCTTCCTCAAAATATGTGGTACTATCCACAGACAACCTGCTCAAGGCATTAACAACAACATTATCCTTACAACCTGCTCAAGGCATTAACAACAACATTATCCTTACAACCTGCTCAAGGCATTAACAACAACATTAGCCTTACCTGGGTGATAAAGAATACTCATGTCATAATCTTTGAGTAATTCTAGCCACCTCCTTTTGTTTGAGATTAAGCTCTCTCTGACTAAACACATATTGAGGACTCTTGTGATCGGTGAACACATCCGCATGAACACTTTAAAGAGCACGGCGTCATACTTTCAAAGCAAAACTACAACAGCCAACTCTAAGTCATTGGTTGGGTAATTCTGCGCATGAACCTTCAACTGTCTAGAGGCATAAGCTATAACTTTACCATTCTGCATTAATACACAACCCAAACCAATTCTAGACACATCACAATATACAACGAAACCTTGCGTACCTTCTGGTAAGGTCAATACTGAGGAAGTAGTCAACTTCTTTTTCAATTCCAGAAATCTTTTCTCACAAGCTTCGGACCATTGAAACTTCACTATTTTCTGAGTCAACTTAGTCAAAAGAGATGAAATAGATAAAACTCCCTCGACAAACCATCTCTAATATCCAACCAACACAAGAAACTCTTAATATCAGTTGGAGATGTGGGTCTAGGCCAATTTTGCACAGCCTTTATATTTTGGGTATCAACTCTAATTCTATCACCGAAAATTATGTTGCCTAAGAAAGCCACCTATTCAAGCCGAAACTCACCTTTAGAGAACTTAGCATATAATTTCTTATCTTTCAAATTCTGAAGAAGTATTATGAGATGGCTAGCATGATATTTTTCATTCCTTAAATAGATTAGTACGTCATCAATGAAGACGAGAAAAAATCCATATCTAAATAAGGTTCGAAAACTCTATTCATAAGGTCTATGAACGTTGTAGGTTCAATGGTTATGCCAAACAACATGACCAGAAACTCATAATGACCATAACGGGTCCTGAACGTTGTCTTTGGAATATCACATTCCCTTACTTTCAACTGATGACAACCTAATCTGAGGTCTATCATTGTGAAACACGAAGGACCCTGAAGCTGATCGAAAAGATCATCAATTCTTGGAATAGGAATACTTATTCTTGATGGTAACCCTGTTCAACTGACGGCATTCTATACACATCCTAAGGGAACCATATTTCTTTCTTACAAATGTGACCGTAGCACCCCAAGGTGAGATACTTGGTCGAATGAAACCTCTTTCTAAAAGATCTTTCAACTGCTCTTTCAACTCTGTTGGTGCATTTCTATGTGGAACAATATAGATAGGACAAGTATCTGGAATGATGTCTATGCCGAAGTGTATGTCTCTCTCAGGAGGGACTCCGGGTAGATCATCAGGAAAGACTTCTGAAAACTCTCTTACTACTAAAACTGACTGAATATGAGGTATCTCTACAGTAGAGTCCTTAACACAGACCAAGTGATAGAAACACCCCTTACAAACCAACTTTCTCGCGTTAAGGTACGAAATGAAATGACCCTTAGGCACTACTGAACTGCTTTTCAACTCTATAACTGGTTCACTGGAAACTGGAACTTGACTACTCGAGTTCTACAATCTATTGACGTATAATAGGCATGAAGTCAGTCCATACCTAGAATGACATCAAACTCTACCATGTCTAACTCAACTAAATAAGCCATGGTATTCTTCTGATTAACGAAAATCGAACAATCACAATAGACTTCTTTCTGCTAGAATAGAATCACCAACAGGTGTAGAAACACTGAAGGGCTCAAGATATTGCTCTAGAAGAACATCAAAACTGAAGAGTTGGATCGTACCAGTGACGACATCTGGCAAATCCTCTTGCTCTAAGAGACTAGTTATAGCATAAAGACGGTTTCCTTCTCCGCCTCCCCTGGAAGTTGCTCATCTTGATGAAGCTCTGTCTGATGGAGCAACTGAAAAAGACCGGGCTCTATTTCCCCATTACCATGACTCTATCTGCTCTTAGGACATTATCTCATAAAATTACCATTCTGGCCATACTTGAAACAACTAGTGGAGCCATCGCGACACACCCCTGAGTGGATCCTACCACACTTAGCACATGCAGGAGACTTAGTACCCCCTTGTGCCTTTCTACCTTGAGAATGTGCAGGTCTAGCTCCGAAGTTCTGAGAATTCTGACTACTGTACTCATATTTGTTTCTTAGTGCAGGTGCACTAGATGATGATGGAGCAGGTCCTTTATGCTCATGTTGGAAAGATGACCGGTTTGCATTACTCTTTTTGCTGCCCGGATTTATTCCATGATGTTTTAGCCCTCTTATTCTCAAACTCTTCTCTATCTTTCAGCAGGTTCTTCACAACTTGTTGCACATGGATCATCAGTCTTGCTATGCGCATGTAACCTATTATCATGGCTGTCTTACTTTACTTACTAAACAAACGAGTCAACCCAACTATGAATAAACTCATCTTGCTCCTCATGTCAGCAACCATCTATTCACTTCTCCTAGCTCATGAGGAAAGAAATGCCTCATGAAAGCACTCTCAAAACAGTCCAATTCACAATCGGTCACGCGCAAGCACGAGTTAGGAAGAAACTTTTTAGAGATAAAACTCTAAGGTATGAAATGAGTATAAAAGAAATGAGGAATTTCTTAAAATGTTGCAGCCTTCTAATTATAGATAAGGCGCGCTTCACACCGATAAGTAGGACTCTACAGACACGGCTTCATAGACTTCTTAGGACTCTTGAACTCTGTGTTCTGATACCAAGTTTATCACACCCCGAGCCTACACCCTGGACGTGCTCGACACCTGAGAACCATTTCTGGCCCCAAACTAACCCTTGGCCTAGCTTACTTAACTCAGCAGAAGACTATATGCATTAAGAAAGAGATTCACATGCTAAACAACTCAATTGTCTCAAAACTGAACTCATAATGTTTTAAAAATATACATTTAATTTAGCCAAGACGCCAACTCAAATATGAACATAAGTCAATAACAAAATGATGACGAATGAACTAACATCTGACTGACTATCTATGAAGTCTCTAAAACGAAGAGGGATGTCAGGAGAGGACCCCCGATCATCCTAACATCTGAAAGCCTAGAAAGCAAATAAACGAGATCCTCTGGAATTCAAAGACCCTCACCAACAGACTCTGAACTTCTCACTGTATCAACGATGAGCTGGATGCCGATCTTAGATACCTGCGTTTAAATCATAATGCGATGCAGGCCAACTGGCATTAGTACATTGAATGTACGATTATGCCAGTTGGAATGCTAAACATAACACATGATTGAAATGATTCTGGAAGAAACACCAACCTGGGTATTTCTCAGCTCATAAATAAACTTAACCGAGAATACAAGAATGTAACACATGCAATATATGAAAAGCTTTATAAAATAGTAAAAGCAACTTAGTTCATTAAATAAAATGGAATACCAAACTTAACTGTACTCATATACAAAGTGATATAGTTGAACTGGGAGTTTCTCTAACCGACAACCACCACTATGAGCCTAAGTGGTGATACAATGTCTTTACCATCACGCTGCAAGACTGTCTTATACTTTGCCGTCATATAGAACTAGTTAACTTAGTGGATCCACTAGCTTAACTTATGTGATCATCTAAAAAGTATGACCCATTAATACCCATGATGGCTACATGGTTTATGGAGACTTGAGTTAATATGAACTCGAATCACCATATCGGTGCTCAATACTACTCGCAAAATTATACTTCGCTCATATGTTTTTAAAACAAATTATTTCATTGGTTTGAGATAATTACTCAAAACTTAGCATAAAATCTCTCTTGGAATCGATGTTCCCTTTTCTTGCTCAAATTTGGAAACATTTATAAACTCTTTGGGAATACTTAGTTCCCTTATAACTTTTTGACAAATGAACTCAACCCTTTACTCTTTTATTAAGTTGAAACTTGAGTCTTAAAACAAGGTTAAAACATTTGTTAAAGACTTTTGAAAACTTTATAAAATTTGCCTTGACTTGCTTCTTAACTTCTAAACTTGACTCTGAACTTCTCTTGACTTTGATCTTAACTTTCCTTGAAGTGGATTATGGATTCAAGATTCATGATCTCATCTTTACGGATGATTTCTTGATGTTTGGATGTACCTCAGAGTGTTGGAATCAACTAGCAAACATAGGTACATTGCTAAGGAACAAGTACGAAAAAGTGGTGAACGAATGGGGAAAACTGGCGTCCCTTGCGCTCTGAGAAGAGCGGGGCACCAACCCTCAACATTTAGGGATTGGTCTGGGGCACGCTGGATGGCGCGGCGCCCTAAGAGTAAAGATTCAGAGACACTTTTGGGGCGCACTGGCTAGCGAGACGCCCTAACCCTTTCCCCAGGTACTTGACGACTTTTCTTCTACGTTTTCAACTCTAAACCCTCCCAATCAACTTAATTCTTTCCCCAAACACTTGGAGTCGGTTATATCCTCAATATATACCAGATTCAATTCGAAATAGCACCCGAATACATGAATCAAATCACAAGAAACTCCAACAACACAACCCACAATAAATTCAACCAAACTTTCAACAATGTTCATCAAGAACTCAATTTCTAACTTTCAAAGACATAAATTCTCCTAATATAATCATGGTTGGCAGGTGGGTGAACTAATGCAATGATATGTGATCTCACATGCCTTGTAGGGATCACCCCCGACGAATTCCACACGCTAAACTCGACGATCTTGACGAATCTTGCTTCCTGTTCTCCTTTCACCTATTTTCTCTTTTTTTCAAGCCCTATCATGAACTCTAACTTTTCTGAACTGAACACAATCTGATTTTACCCATATTCAACACCTAAAAACGGATTAAAATAATAGGGAAAGGAAAAGACTAAAATACCCCTTAAATATCCGGATTGGACGTTTCCTTTTTTGAACATGCCAACTTCCAAAGGGCTTATCCCACTCATACTAACTTGGAATTCCGCAAACTTGGCGGCTTTGGAAATATAATTCCAATAGCTTTCCAACCATCTCTGGAAATACCTCTAACTCACCCTGAGCTAGAAGTTCTGGCCGTTTGAAGTTGACCAAAAACTCACTCTTCCTAACTAAAACAATTTTCAAGATTTGTCACCATTTCCAAAAATGATTATTTCAAGTTCTTAGCTTCTTCCTAGCTATTTCAATTTGAATGATTTTATAATATCTCCCCCTTTGGAACATTCGTCCACGAATGAGATTACTCTTACTAGGCTAAGGGTGTAATATCAAAACTTCAGCTCAAATACCCAACAAGCAGATGGAAATGCAACATGCCAATTGATAAATTAGAGAGTACTAAGAAGAAAATTGAAACCTTGATTTGGAATTCCTCCGGATTCAAAGAGATGTGGATATGTTTTCTTCATATCCTTCTCAGCTTCCCAAGTAACTTACTCAACGAACTGGTTTCTCCAAAGAACTTTTGCTAATGCTACCTCTTTTGTTCTCAACTTGCGAACTTGGCAATCTATACTCTAAACACAGGTCCCTTCATAAGATAAGCTATCCTTGATCCCAATTTCTTTAGTTGGTACAATGATGAACGATTGCTTATGCATTTCTTCAACATAGAGACATGGAATACTGGATGAAGCACTACTAACTCTTAGGGTAGCTCTAACTCCTAAGCTACTTTGCCACCCCTCTTGGATATTTTGGAAGGGCCAATATATCGGGGACTAAGTTTCTTCTTTTTACTAAATCTCATAACGCTCTTCATGGGTGAAACGTCCAAGTATACCTAATCATCCATTTCAAACTCTAACTCTTCTCCTAACATCAGTGTAGGATTTCTGGCGACTCTGCACCATTTTCAACCTTTCTTGAATCACTTTCGCCTTCTCCATATCTTGATGAACTAAATCTGGTCCTTTCAACCAAACTTCACAAAATTCAAACCATCTAATAGGAGATCTGCATCTTCACCCATAAAGAGCTTCATCAGGAGCCATTTGGATAACAGAGTGGTAACTATTGTTGTACGCAAACTCAATGAAAGGTAGGTGATCATCTCAACTATCTTTGAAATTTATCACCCAATCTACCTTGATACATCAAAACACCATCTCCCCCTTGTTCAAAAGTTAATACTTTTTACTTAAGAACACTTGCCTTTAATTCAAGCTACAAAGGAGCTTGGTCTTGCTTTCCTTTTACTTCTGACAGAAATGATGATTTAGCCCCATTCATCACCACTACTCCTCCTTCTATGGAATCCATTAGTCAAACTTCTAGTCGTGCAAGTCTATGCACTTCTTGTGCTAACTCTTTCTTATCTTCCTTAAAATAGGTGGTACTATGCATAGACAACCTGCTCAAGGCATTAACAACAACATTAGCCTTACCTGGCTGATAAAGAATACTCATGTCATAATCCTTGAGTAATTCTAGCCACCTCATTTTGTTTGAGATTAAGCTCTTTTTGACTAAACACATACTGAGGACTCTTGTGATCGATGAACACATCCACATGAACACCTTAAAGAGAACGGCATCATTCTTTCAAAGAAAAACTACAGCAGCCAACTCTAAGTCATGGGTTGGGTAATTCTTCGCATGAACCTTCAACTATTTGGAGGCATAAGCTATAACTTTGCCATTCTGCATTAATACACAACCCAAACCAATCTTAGATGCATCACAATATACAACGAAACCTTGCGTACCTTGTGGTAATGTCAAAACTGAGGGAGTAGTCAACCCTTTTTTCAATTTCTGAAAGTTTTTCTCACAAGCTTTGGACCATTGAAACTTCACTATTTTCTGAGTCAACTTAGTCAAAGGAGATGAAATAGATAAAAATCCCTCGACAAACCATCTCTAATATCCAGCCAACCCAAGAAACTCCTAATATCAGTTGGAGATGTGGGTCTAGGCCAATTTTGCACTGTCTTTATATTTTGGGTATCAACTCTAATTCTATCACCGGAAATTATGTGGCCCAAGAACGCCACCGACTCAAGCCAAAACTCACATTTAGAGAACTTAGCATATAACTCTTTATCTTTCAAATTCTGAAGAACTATTCTGAGATGGCTAGCATGATATTTTTCATTCCTTGAATAGATTAGTACGTCATCAATGAAGACGAGAAAAAAACTTATCTAAATAAGGTTCGAAAACTCTATTCATAAGGTCTATGAATGCTGCAGGCGCATTGCTTAAGCCAAACAACATGACCAGAAACTCATAATGACCATAACGGGTCCTGAACGTTGTCTTTGGAATATCACATTCCCTTACTTTCAACTGATGGTAAACTGATCTATTGTTGAGAAACACGAAGGACCCTGAAGCTGATCGAAAAGATCATCAAATCTTGAAAGATGCTACTTATTCTTGATGGTAAACTTGTTCAATTGACGGTAATCTATACACATCCTAAGGGAACCATATTTCTTTCTTACAAATATGACCGTAGCACCCCAAGGTGAGATACTTGGTCGAATGAAACCTCTCTCTAAAAGATCTTTCAACTGCTCTTTCAACTCTGCTGGTGCCATTATATATGGAGGAATAGAGATAGGACGAGTATCTGGAATGATGTCTATGCCAAAGTCTATGTTTTCTCAGGAGGGACTCTGGGTAGATCATCAGGAAAGACTTCTGGAAACTCTCTTACTACTGAAACTGACTGAATATGAGGTATCTCAACACGAGAGTCATTAACATGGACCCAGTGATAGACACACCCCTTACAAATTAACTTTCTCGCCTTAAGGTACGAAATTAAATGACCCTTAGGCACTACTGAACGGCTTTTCAACTCTATAACTGGTTCACTGGAAACTGGAACTTGACTACTCGAGTTCTACAATCTATTGACGCATAATAGGCATGAAGTCAGTCCATACCTAGAATGACATCAAACTCTACCATGTCTAACTCAACTAAATAAGCCATGGTCCTCTTCTGATTAACAGAAATGGAACAATCACGATAGACTTCTTTCTGCTAGAATAGAATCACCAAGAGGTGTGGAAACACTGAAGGGCTTAAGATATTGCTCTGGAAGAACATTAAAGCTGAAGACTTGGATCGTACCAGTGTCAGCATCTGGCGAATCCTCTTGCTCTCGGCGACTAGTTATAGCTTAAAGGCGGTTTCTTTCTCCGCCTGCCCCTGAAGTCGCTCATCTTGATGAAGCTCTGTCTGGTGGAGCAACTGAAGAAGATTGGGCTCTATTTCCCCCATTACCATGACTCTATCAGGTCTTAGGACACTATCTCATAAAATTACCATTCTGGCCATACTTAAAGCAACTAGTGGAGCCATCACAACACACCCCTGAGTGGATCCTACCACATTTAGCACATGCAGGAGTCTTAGTACCCCCTTGTGCCTTTCTACCTTGCGAATGTGCAGGTCTAGCTTCGAAGTTCTGAGAATTCTGACTATTGTACTCATATTTGTTTCTTAGTGCAGGTGCACTAGCATATGATGGAGCAGGTCCTTTCTGCTTATGTTAGAAAGAAGACCGGTTTGCATTACTCTTTTTGCTGCCCGGATTTATTCCATGATGTTTTAGCCCTCTTATTCTCAAACTCTTCTCTATCTCTCAACAGGTTCTTCTCAACTTGTTGCACACGGATCATCAATCTTGTTATGCCCATGTAACCTATTATCATGGCTGTCTTACTTTCCTTACTAAATAAATGAGTCAACCCACCTACGAATAAACTCATCCTACTCCTCATGTCAGCAACCATCTATTCACTTCTCCTACCTCATGAGGAAAGAAACGCCTCATAAAAGCACTCTCAAAACAGTCCAATTCACAATCGGTCACACGCAAGCACGAGTTAGAAATAAATTTTTTTAATATAAAACTCTAACGTATGAAATGAGTATAAAAGTAGTGGGGAAATTCTTAAAATTTTGCAACCTCCTAATTATAGATGTAGCGCGCTTCACACCGATAACTAGGACTCTACAGACACAACTTCATAGACTTCTTAGGACTTTTGAACTCTGTGTTCTGATACCAAGTTTATCATGCCCCGAGCCTACACCCTAGACGTGGCCGACACTTAAGAGCCAATGCTGGCCCCAAACGAACCCTTGGCCTAGCTTACTTTACTCAGCAGAAGACTATAAGCATTAAGAAAGAGATTAACATGCTAAATAACTTAATTGCCTCAAAACTGGACTCATAATGCTTTAAAAATATACATTTAACTTAGCCAAGATGACAACTCAAATATGAACATAAGTCAATAACAAAATGATGACGAATGAACTAACATCTGACTGACTATCTATGAAATCTCTAAAACAAAGAGGGACGTCGGGACAGGACCCCCGATCATCCTAACATCTAAAAGACTAGAAAGCAAATAAACGGTATCCTCTGGAATACAAAGAGGATCACCAACAGACTCTGAACTGCTCACTGGATCAACGATGAGCTGGATACCGATCTTAGATACATGCATCTAAATCATAATGCGATGCAGGCCAACTGACATTAGTACATTGAATGTACGATTATGCGAGTTGGAAGGCTAAACATAACACATGCGTGAAATGATTCTGGAAGAAATACCTACATGGGCATTTCTCAACTCATGAATAAACTTAACTGAGAATACAACAATAAAACACATGCAATATATGAAAAGCTTTATAAAATAGTAAAACCAACTTAGTTCATTAAATAAAATGTAATACCAAACCAACTGTGGTCATATACAAAGTGATATAGTTTAGGTGGGATTTTCTCTAACCGACAACCACCACTATGAGCCTAAGTGGTGATACAACGTCTTTACCATCACGCTGCCAGACTGTCTTATACTTTGCCGTCATATAGAACTAGTTAACTTAATGGATCCACTAGCTTAAGTTATGTGATCATCTAAAAAGTATGACCCATTAATACCCATGATGGCTACATGGTTTATGGAGACTTGAGTTAATATGAACTCGCATCCCCATATCGGAGCTCAATACTACTACCAAAAATATACTTAGCTCATATGTTTTTAAAAAAATTCTTTCTTTTGTTTGAGATAATTACTCAAAACTTAGCATAAAATCTCTCTTGGAATCAATGTTCCCTTTTCTTGCTCAAATTTGGAAACATTTATAAACTCTTTGGGAATACTTAGTTCCCTTATAACCTTTTGAGAAATGAACTCAACCCTTTACTCTTTGCTTAAATTGAAACTTGAGTCTTAAAACAAGGTTAAAACGTTTGTTAAAGACTCTTGAAAACTGTATAAAATTTCCCTTGACTTGCTTCTTAACATCTAAACTTGACTCTGAACTTCTCTTGACTTTAATGTTAACTTTCCTTGAAGTGGATTATGGATAAAAGGTTCAAGATCTATTGTTTATGGATGATTTCATGATGTTTGGATGTACCTCAAAGTGTTGGAATCAACTAGCAAACATAGGTACATTGCTAAGGAACAAGTACGAAAATGTGGGGAACGAATGGGGAAAACTGGCGTCCCTTGCGCTTTGAGAAGAGCGAGGCGCCAACCCTCAACACTCAGGGACTGGTCTGGGGCACGCTGGATGGCGCGGCGCCCCAAGGGTAAAGATTCAAAGACACTTTTGGGGAGCACTGGCTAGCGCGACGCCCCACCCATATCCCCATGTACTTGACGACTTTTCTTCTACGTTTTTCAACTCTAAACCCTCCCAATCTACTTAATTCTTTCCCCAAACACTTGGAGTCGATTATATCCTCAATATACACCAGATTCAATTCGAAATAGAACCCGTACACATGAATCAAATTGCAAGAAACTCCAACAACACAACCCACAATAAATTCAACCAAATATTCAACAATGTTCATCAAGAACTCAATTTCCAATTTTCAAAGAGTTAAATTTGCTGAATATAATCTTCATTGGCGCGTGTGTGAACTAACACAATGCTATGTGATCTCACATGCCTTGTAGGGATCACCCCCGACGAATTCCACACGCTAAACTCGACGATCTTAACGAATCTTGCTTCCTCTTCTCCTTTCTCTTATTTTCTCTTTTCTCCAAGCCCTAGCGTGAACTCTAACTTTTCTGAACTGAACACAATCCGATTTTACCCACATTAAACACCTAAAAATGGATTAAAATAATAGGGAAAGGAAAAGACTAAAATACCCCTTAAAAATCCGGATTGGATATTACCTTCTTTGAACATGCCAACTTCCAAAGAGCTAATCCCACTCATACTAACTTTGAATTCCGCAAACTTGGCGGCTTTGGAAATATAATTCCAATAGCTTTCCAACCATCTCTAGAAATACCTCTAACTCATCCTGAGCTAGAAGTTATGGCCGTTTGAAGTTGACAAAAAACTCACTCTACCTAACTAAAACAATTTTCAAGATTTGTCATAATTTCCAAAAATGATTATTTCAAGTTCCTAGGTTCTTCCTAGCTATTTCAATTTAAAAGATGTAACAATATCTCCCCCTTGGGAACATTCGTCCTCGAATGAGATTACTCTTACTAGGCTAAGGGTGTAACATCAAAACTTCAGCTCAAACACCCAACAAGCAAATGCAAATACAAAATGCCAACTCATAAATTGGAGAGTACTAAGAAGAAAATTGAGACCTTGATCTGGAAGTCCTCCGGATTCAAAGAGATGTGGATATGTTTTTTTCATATCCTCCTCAGCTTCCCAAGCAACTTCCTCAACGAACTGATTTCTCCAAATAACATCAGCTAATGCTACCTCTTTTGCTCCCAACCTCCGAACTTGGCAATCTATACTCTAAATAGGGATCCCTACATAAGATAAGCTATCTTTGATCCCAATTTCTTTAGTTGGTATAATGATGAAGGATTGCTTATGCACTTCTTCAATATGGAGACATGGAATACTGGATGAACCACTACTAACTCTTAGGGTAGCTCTAACTCATTAGCTACTTTGCCAACCCTCTTGGATATTCTGTAAGGGCCAATATACCGGGAACTAAGTTTCTCCTTCCTATTAAATCTCATAACGCTCTTCATGGGTGAAATGTCCAAGTATACCCAATCATCTATTTCAAACTCTAACTCTCTTCTCCTAACATCAGTGTAGGATTTCTGGCGACTCTGCACCATTTTCAACCTTTCTTGAATCACTTTCACCTTCTCCATATCTTGATGAACTAAATCTGGTCCTATCAACAAATCTTCACCAACTTCAAACCATCCAACATGAGATCTGCATCTTCTCCCATAAAGAGTTTCATAAGGAGCCATTTGGATGCTAGAGTGGTAACTATTGTAGTATGCAATCTCAATGAAAGGTAGGTGATCATCTAAACTATCTTTGAGATTTATCACCCAATCTACCTTGATACTTTAAAACACCACCTCCCCCTTGTTCAAAAGCTAATACTCTTTGCTTAAGAACACTTGCCTTTAATTCAAGCCACAAAGGATCTTGGTCTTGCTTTCCTTTCACTTCTGACACAAATGATGATTCAGCCCCATTCATCACCACTACTCCTCCTTCTGTGGAATCCATTAGTCAAACTCCTAGTCGTGCAAGTCTATGCACCTCTTGTGCTAACTCTTTCTTATCTTCCTCAAAATAGGTAGTACTACCCAATTGACAACCTGCTCAAGGCATTAACAACAACATTAGCCTTACCTGGGTGATAAAGAATACACATGTAATAATCCTTTAGTAATTCTAACCACCTCCTTTTGTTTGAGATTAAGCTCTTTCTGACTAAACACATACTGAGGACTCTTGTGATCGGTGAAGACATCCACATGAACACCTTAAAGAGAACGACGTCATACTTTCAAAGCAAAACTACAACATCCAACTCTAAGTCATGGGTTGGGTAATTCTTCGCATGAACCTTCAACTGTCTGGGGGACTGTGGCTGGCGCGGCGCCCCAAGGGTAAAGATTCAGAGACACTTTTGGGGCGCACTGGCTAGCGCGACGCCCCACCCTTATCCCCAGGTACTTAACGACTTTTTTTCTACATTTTTCAACTCTAAACCCTCCCAATCAACTTAATTCTTTCCCCAAACACTTAGAGTCGATTATATCCTCAATATATACCAGATTCAATTCGAAATAGCACCCAAAAACATGAATCAAATTGCAAGAAACTCCAACAACACAACCCACAATAAATTCAACGAAACTTTCATCAATGTTCATCAAGAACTCAATTTCTAACTTCCAAAGACTTAAATTTGCCAAATTTAATCATGGTTGGCACGTGGGTGAACTAACACAACGCTATGTGATCTGACATACATTGTAGGGATCACCCCAGACGAATTCCACAAGCTAAACTCGACGAATCTTGCTTCCTCTTCTTTTTTCTCCTCTTTTCTCTTTTCTACAAGCCCTAGCGTAAACTATAACTTTTCTGAACTGAAAAAAATATGATTTGACCCATATTAAACTTCTAAAAATAGATTGAAATAATTGGGCAAGCAAAAGACTAAAATACCCTTTAAAAATCTGGATTGGACATTTCCTTCTTTGTACAACCCAACTTCCAAAGGGCTTATCTCACTCATACGAACTTGGAATTGCGCAAATACCTTTAAATCATCCAGAGATAGAAGTTATGGCCGTTTGAAGTTGACCAAAAACTCAATTTTCCTAACTTAAACAATTTTCCAGATTTATCATTATTTCCAAAAATGATTATTTCAAGTTCATAGCTTCTCCCTAGTTATTTCAATTTGCGAGATGTTACCGATGACTTGTTGTGAAAAATGCACTATTTTTTATTCTCTCCCTATGATGTGAGTGGATTGTTTCTTGTAATTTATGAAGGTTGAGTTTAGAAAACACTTAGTGAAAATTTGTAGCCCGTATTGGTGGAGTGCAAAACTTACAGGAGCGCTCTCGACAGATTTCACCTATGTGAGTGTGGAAGTAGGCCGCTTCCTATGAGAATTGGGCTTATTCTCAAAAGTACTCATGAAACCGCGGTAACACAAGGCCGTAACGTGCTGGATTTTAAAACTCATGTCAACACCTTGATTATTGTTTGTGACAAGTGATATTTTATTTCCCTTAAGCAGTCATAGTTCAAGTCTGAGACCACTACGACCCAGGAGTAAAAATTATTATTTCACTAAGTGGAGGTTCAGTGAAGATCACACAAGAAAATAAAAAGTGCATAAAGTTTGTCAAAAAGAGAGTTCTTATTACTTGAAGGGAGGTGTTTGTTTTGGGAGCTTTGGACCGAACTCTTGTCCAGAGTTTTTGAATTATATATTTTGTGATTAAGTTTTTGTATCCTGGAGGGGACAAGTCAAGAAGCACTACTGCTGGACCGGTGAAAAACATTTGCTACAGTGGGCACTTGAATTTCCTAAAGAGAGCGAGTTATCCACGCCTTAGGTAGAAGAGATTTTCATAATCTTCATTTTATTATGCTATTGTAATCTGGTAATTATGTTATTTTTTATGTTTTTAACAAAAAAAATATTTAATAATATTGGGTAACTATTTTTCGAGAAAAACCTCAAAAAGTTCTATGAGAACGCTTCGTCTTCCATAAACCTGCTTTATCCAAAACATCAACCTCCATAAAACAGATTATTCTCCAACAAAACATCCATCTTCCATTATTGAAAAATAAGAAAAGAGAGATCCTATAATCTTTCCTGAAAAACGAAGTGGAGTGTGTCTTTTTTTCATCAATGTTCTTCCCCAAGTTCAGTTGAATATTTTTCAATCTTCTTCCCCAAGTTAAGTTGGATCGTTTTCAATATTCTTCCTCTTAATTAAGTTTAATTGTGTTTTCAATAAGTTTTAGCCTAATTTAATTTTCTATTGCGATAGTGTAGCGAAGTTTAGATTTTTTCTTAATGTTCTGAAAATCTCACCCGTTTTTAGTTCATGCTTTTTATTCGGAATCATTACTGGACTTTTTCTTTGGATAATGCGTAGAAATTTTTGAATTTTTATGTTTATCTGGCCTATCTATTTGAAAGTTTTTACTATATTTTGGTCGACTTTAATGGTGTTTATGTAAATGGCATTATCGAGTTTTGTTGGAACTACTACTTGTTTTGCATAAATTTTTTAGCATTACTATGTTTGTGTTAATAGATTACTGGTTGATATTTTGGTATGAAAATTATGTTTTTGTAAATAGTACATTATGGCCAAAACTAG
Source organism: Solanum stenotomum (assembly GCF_019186545.1). Classification (NCBI taxonomy): domain Eukaryota; kingdom Viridiplantae; phylum Streptophyta; class Magnoliopsida; order Solanales; family Solanaceae; genus Solanum; species Solanum stenotomum. The sequence goes on along the minus strand of NC_064286.1, from coordinate 11,801,484 downwards.
AGGTGGCATCGTTAAACAATTTGTTCCTAAGCTTCTAAAAGTAAGAAAAGAAAGGCTGAAGAAGTTTCCAGATCTTTAAAAAGAAAATGATTGTAGTTGAAGAACCTAAGTCTAACTCGGATTCGGATACAATGATTGATATTGACAACTACGAGGACAGTAGTGCCCAAGCTAATGAGATGTTGAATCTAGTGAAGAAAAATGTGACAGTAGAGATAAGGGGAGTACTAGAGATACCTGAGATACAAGAGATGAGGATGATGACCACCAGTCCTTACCAATTTGTGCAAGAGAAATCTCTGCTAAGTCATATAATCTAACGACATGGATGGATGAGTTAGGATCGTTTCCAGCAAAAATTCTATGAGAACAAGGATGTTTGTTTATCGTGATTTTAGAAAACTTTTATTTCAAGAAAAAAATTAGAATGACTTTAAAGGTACTTGTTTTAGACACTTGAGGCATATTCCAGAATATTTCTAGTTCAATGGATAGATGGTCCATTATTTGTCGTTGCGATGTGTGAAAATGATAAAAGAAATTGCATGAGATGTGGTTCTCTGTAAATGATAAACCTTCTTGTTTTAAATTAAGAGAATTTGCATTGATTACAGGGCTGAAGCTCAGGCATACCTCTTTGATGCAAAAAGACAAAAGTACTTTAGAAAGGTGAGAAATTTCATTATAAAGTGACCAAGAATAAGAACATTACTGCTACAAAGTTGATGAGTTTGATTAAGGGTACCAAATTGAATAAGGAGCAGAAGTCGAAGTGCTCTTTAGTTTGTCTCCTCCACTAGATGTTGCTTACCCATGATCGATCCAAGATTGTGGATTCAAACCACATTAAGATGGTGGGTGATTTAGATTTCTTCAAAGTTATCCGTGGGGGAAAGAGTGTTTTGATCTAACAATGATGTATTTGTAGAGCAAAATCAATTTGAAGAAGTAGAGTGAAATGTACAATGAAATAGGGAATTCATCGTATGCTTTGTATGGCTTCCCCTAGGAATTTCTACTACTTATTATCAATTATGTACCTGATTTATAATAAACTCTTATATATTTATATAGTATTTCATAGTCTCTGTTTATTTATTTTTTATTTTATTAATTTCAGTTTTGGATATATGAGGCTTTTCCTTATCTTGGTAAGTATGCCAAGAAATCCTTAGATTCTCCTCTGCCCATTCCCCGTTTACTTAGATTGCACACGACAAAGTGTAATAATATTATCAAAGGTGATCCATTTAACTACAAAGTTATAAACTTATTTATTATTATCTAGCAATATTTGTAAATTAGTAAATGTTGTGTACTATGTATATATATATTTTCTGTAGATTATGCACCCATACCTCACACTTACTATCCGTGAGACAAAAGAAAGTTATATGGAAACATTAAAGCCATATACGGATGAAGTGAAGGACACATTCATTAATGCCTTAGAGGCCAATTTGAAAGGTGTCATTGTGAGGATGAAATATTGGGTAATAACAATTCATACCAACCTTGTGAAAATTCTATTTCGAGTGGACAGAAAAATATACCGAGTAATTGTAAAGATGATAATATATGTGAGCGGGTTGCATTCCTTGAACAATCAATGATGGAACATGATGCTTTTATACGAGATAAGAAATTTAGGAGAACTCAAAAGAACAAGAAAAATAAAGGTAGACTAACTTATATACTATTTGTGTAGAATAATTTATTTGTAAGAATGCTAAGTCACTGATCTTGCAGCAGTTGATGAAGACTATACAACACCAATAGTTGATGAGGATGGTTCTGCAGTTGATGTTGATGAAATACTTACATTAGCAATAGTCGATGAAAATCGTGTAGCAGTTGATGAATACTTTGCAGAAAAAGTTAATGAAGTTGTAGAAGAGATGAAGAAAGGAGAGAAATACCAAGTGGAGGAGAAGATGGTAGAAAAATAAGAAGAAAAAGAAGAGGAGAAACTGGAAGAGAACGAAGAAGAAAAAGAAGAGAAGCTGGAAGAGAAGAAATAAGAAGAAAATGAAGAGGAGAAGATTGAAGAGAAGAAACAAGAATAAAAACAAAAGGAGAAGCTGGAAAAGTAGAAAGAAAAAGAAAAAGAATAGGAGAAGCTGGAAGATAATGTAGAAGAAGGCTTGGTAGCAAGGGAAAATGAGGCATTGATCAAATTTCAGTGGACGTGATAGGTATTGTTATGCAACTCAATGGTGATGAGCAAGGCATTTAATTTGTGATTATTGTTTTCCTACGCCAATTGGTTTTTTAAGTCGGTGTTAACACAATTGGTTTTTGAAATTGTTCGTTTTTGGTGGTTGATTATTAAGATAGTTGGTTTTTGAGATAATTAGTTTTTGGTGGTTAATTATGAAGACAGTTGGTTTTTTAGATAATTAGTTTTTGGTGGTTGATTTTTAAGACAATCGATTTTTGAGATAGTTGGTTTTTGAAGTGCCTTTTAAGACAATTGGTTGTTGAAGAAGTTGGTTTTTTGTCACGACCCAGGGGTAACCCCTAGATGTAACATGGCGTATAGGATCCCGAGGGACCCCATACAAGCCACTTAGCATTCATAACATGAGAAATTGAATAATAGAAGTAAAACAACATTTCTAGTCCAATAGTTTTATACAGAAAAATGGAAGTCTAAAACACTTTTTCTTAATAGCCATCTAATACAATTGAATTAAATTGGGCCTAGCCAACATATCATGTCTAAAACTACAAATACAAAAGAAGAACTAAGAACAAACAAAATTCATCCTCGAAGCATGAGGACTCACCAAAGCTCGAGAACCTCGAAATCAACCACTAGCTTATGAGGTGTGTAACCATTTTGGTACAAATTTTGAGAGGGAACCCAAATGTTCATACCTTTCTAGACTACCTTATGAGGTGTGCAACCATTTTGGCACCATTTGAGACTTAACTATTTGTTGTCAACCTTGTTGAAACCTCTTGAGCCAAATTATCCCTAGCTTCTCTCACCCATAAAACCCTTTTCTAAGCATTGATTTATTTGAATAGTCAACTTAGCCCAAACGCCTAAGTTGGGGATATGGAAAGGAAGGAGGAAAGAAAGTCAAGCAAAAGGTGGAGAAAGAAAAGTGAGACTAAACATTTAGGGTTGTGATAAAAAGAATGAAACCCTCCCCAAAAAAAAGAGGGATAGAGAAAAAGCTTAAATATTAAAATAAAAAAGAAAGTATGATCAAATAAAAGGGGTATCTAACCAATTGAGTGAAAAGTTGAGGCTTCAGTTTCCAAGTGAAAAGAGTGAAAAGAACTTGAGAATAGGTGAAAATAAGTGCAAAAAGCTTTGAAAATGTGAAGTCACTGAGCCAAATTGATCATACATTTACCCTCAACCCCATTACAGGCGTAAAAAATCCCTTGTGATCTTGCATAAACTAGGTTGTCTGATGATTGGAAAATATGGGCAAACCTATGGGACGATGCTTACATGTATTTTTTCTTTTAGAGAGTGAGAGTTGTATTGATTCCTAACTTTTTTTTATTGATATGCTTTATAAGATTATAGAATCATTTTTTATGTGAGGCCACTTAAATGCTTTTGTTGAACCATGATTTTTCATTATTGGAGAGCATGAGTGAGCTTGATCTTGTATTGATCCCGATTAGTCATCATTTAAAGATTATTGCGCATGATTGAGTTATTGCATATGCTCATTATTAGTTTTGTGGTGATATTTGCATGTTAACCCTCATTGGGAACTTTAGTAGACACCCTTGTAGAACTTATTGTGTTCTTGATTTATTTGAGGACAAGCAAAAGTTTAAGTTGGGGTTGTTGATGAGTGGTATATTTACACTCATTTGAGGAGTTTTTATTTCAACAATTATTGTTATCAATGCGTATTGATGTCCTACTCTAATGATATTTTTATATTTTACGATTAATGGAAGCTAAAAGACAAGGTAGGGATGAATACATGAAAAAGAGGCCAGAAGCATTTGAAGAGTAGAAATTCCTAGCTGGGGTTGACTTACAAAAAGGGTGAATCGCCCAAAGGGCCTGACCTCGCCCAAGTTGATAGTGTTAAAAGTTGAAAATACTCAAGGAAGGTTGTGGACTAACGACATTAATGGTGATTCTCCGAAGTGAATGCAAGAAATAGGAATTCATTGCCAAAAGTGACATATTTCTGAGTGTAAATAAAAGTTGAAAAGGAAAACAAGGTGGTGATTGGCGATCCATTGAATGTGAAAGGCCGACTCAATTGAGTTCACCAACTAAGGTTCAGACCCCTGAAACCTAAAGCAAAAGAAGGCAAGCTCAAGATTAAATGGAAATCCTTTGTATAAGTAATGGGAACCTGATTAATGTCACCGAATATGTCATTGGTGGAATCATGGGCAAATTTTGGCGAAACTATAAATAGTAAGAAAGAGAAAGAAAATGGATTCAGAGTTTCGTATGAGATTTTGGAGAATTATTCTTTAATCTTTGAAGAAACATTCTTAGTTTTTGGGTTTTAAAATTCACTCTTGAAATTGGTAATTGAGAGTTGAAAAGGAAGTTGTTGATTCATCCATGGTTGCTATCATGATGTGTGGCAAAAATCTAAATTCTAGGGGTGCATATATGTGGTTGAGATAATTTGCATGACGTTAATTCATGGGTTAAGGTTGCAAACTTAACCATATTCTCGATCTTCGATTGATGCTCGAAATAGATCATTTTAATGAATAATTAGTTCGATGCATACAATTTAAGTTTGATTTATATGGCTTGTTCGAAAGAGAGTTTATGGTTCATCTCTAATTACACAAATCTACTCGAAAGAGAGATTATGTAAGTTAATAGGTTTATTTGTAATTCAAATAAATGAGATCGATAAGGGGTTCTATGATATGGTTCAATGAGATCAAAAGAAGATTAGTGTTATTGAAGATTACCCAGCCTATCAATGATTATATAGCACTATTGAGCAACACAAGTACCCCAACATTACATCGGTACTAATCCATACAGCCCTAGATTATTCCTTACTTTCTTGAATTTCTAATTTTTAGTATAATTTTGATACTTGCAACTTCAAACCTTTTTATTAAATTTGGTGGAATCATCCCCTCTTTTGTTCTAAAGGTCTACAATGAATAGATTAGTATTCTTAATTTCCTAATTGAATTCTTATCCTCTATTATTCCATGTGGGATTCGACCTGACTCTTTGTTGGGAATATTTATTGAAAACGAATGCTTAATCCTCGAATTGTTTTAGGGTAATTTGAGCTCTATCGAAAATGGCGCCTGTCACGACCCGAGTCTACACCCTGGACGTGGCCGGCACTCAAGAACCATTGCTGGTCCCAAAGCGAACCTTCATCCTGGCTGACTACAAGCGAAAGACTAACTTCAGAATGCAAAAGCTTAAAACTGAAATAAAAGTTCATAACACTTAAATACAAACTTTAAGTCCAAAGAAAAATCTATCTAATAAAATATATACAACTTGCCATTAAAAGGCAGCTTTAGTCTTGAAAACATTTAACAAAATGAATTAAGACTTCTAAAACTCTATTGTCTATCTATGAAGCCTCTAACTGATAAAGATGGAAGTCGGGACAAGACCCACGACATCCTAACAACTGATATAATTGAAAGGTAAATGAAATCCTCCGAAAGCAAGGAGGCTTACCATAGCTAACTCGAACTCTCGGATGTATCAACGAAACTTCTGTTGATGCTCCCAAATACCTGTGTCTGCATCATGAGAAGATATAGGCCAAATGGCTAAGTATGTGGAATGTACGAGCATGTAAGGGAAATTCTAAAACATAAACATAAACTTGAACTTGATAGAAAGTGGAAACATACTTACCTTATTTCAAACTTACTCAACTCAAGGAATACTCAAGGATACTAAAAAACTCAGAAGTACTCAAGGATAAGCTACTCAACTAAAAATTATGATACTCGACACTGGGTACTCAACTCAATATAAAGCAATAATATACATGCAATATATGGAAAGCTTTATAAACAGTAAAAACAACTTAGTTCGTTAAAGAAAATACAATAACAAACTTAACTTTACTTATATAATAAAGTAATATAGTTTATGCGTGAGATTCTCTAACGGACAACCACCACTATTAGCCTAAGTGGTGATACAACGTCTTGCCCACGCTGCCAAAACTGTCCTATACCGTCATATAGAAATCTTTAACTTAGTGGATCCACTAGCTTAACTTATGTGATCATCTAAAAAGTATGACCCATTAATGCCCATTATGGCTACATGGTTTATGATGACTTGAGTTATCTAAACTCGCATCCCCATATTTGTTCTCAATACTACACCCAATACGTACTTAGCTCATATGTTTGTAAAAACAAAACTCTTTCTTTGGTTTGAGATAATTACTCAAAACTTAGATTAAAAGTTCTCTTGGAAGTCACAATTTCCTCTTTACTGAAAACTAGGTCAAAGGCTCTTTCGAAATCTCAGTATCCTTTCTTGTTTAACTATGAAAAACATTTACTCTTTGGGAATACATAGTCCCGATATACTCTTTTGAAGAAAAGAACTCAACTGTTTACTCTTTACTCTTTGCTTAACTCAAAACTTAAGTCTTAAAACAAAGTTAAAATGTTTGTAAAAAGACTTCTTAAAATATGGTTCATGCCGATTAGTGGACATGAACGACTCAATGCAAGGTTTCCAATAACCATAGATATAACTCAACACTTGGAACTCAAGAACTTCAATAATACTACTCACTTCAAGAATTCTCAACTCAGAGGGTTCATGCAGAATTTATGAGCATGAACTACTCAACTTAAGGACTCAATGATACTTCTCATCTCAAGATTGTTTGACTTATAAACTTCATGCGGAATTATGGGCATGAACAACTTAACTCAAGGACTTCATGGGTAATATGTAATAGTTACATGATTAGAAATGAATCTCAAAGAAGGATTCAGGAACTCAACACTTAAAGGCTTAGAACTTGAAGATACCACTTCTCTGAAAGATGCTCAACTTACGAAGTTCATGCTGAATTATAGGCATGGGACAACTTGACTCGAAGGTCTACATAACATATTGGAAGTCATGTATACTACTCTTTTCATTCTCTTACTTACTTCCTCAAAACTTAGTTCAAATCAATAGTTGATCTCAAAGGATTCACAATTGAACTCAAAGGGTTTCTTGGACTCTACTCTTTAACTCTCTCTTGAATATAAATTATGAATTCAAGAGTTTGGTTAATGACATGAAAGATCTAGGTGATAGTGTAGACTTATGAATACATTCTCCTAATTATCATGATCACTTACTTGAGTCTTGAAACAAATTATTAGAAATTGTAGAAAACACCTAAAAAAGACTCACAGAGACTTTCTCTAAATGATCGGAAGAACTCTCAAGACATTGCTCTTAACTTTACCTTGAATTTTGAATGATGAATTCAAGGTTATGATCATGTTATGAATAATTTCAAGGTGTCTGTAAGTAGTTTAGAGTGATTAGAATCAAATGGAGGGAAGGTACACTTAAAAGGGGCCCAAAAGGGACGACTGACGGAAAAGGAGTTGGGGCAGGCGACCCTGGCACGTTCCGGGCGCGGGGACGGTACCCCCTAACTTCAGAGACTGCATATGGGCGCTCTGCCCCAGCCCCTTGGGCACATCTGGGGCAAGCTGCGCCAGCCTCTCCCCAGGCAAAGTTTCGACGAATTTCGCCTCTAACCCTAAATCTCTTTTAATCGATTTATTTTCTCTTGTTTTCCTTAGATTCAATTACCAAACCTAAGTACACGCTAATACACTAAAAAAAAACACTACAAACAATCACTTTCAACTCAAGATATCATCAAAATCCCAACAAGACAAGATTTATAATAAACCTCAAGAACACCTATCAAGAACTTAAATCTTTCAACTTTTTAAGAATGAAACTTCGTTGAAAATAATATGTTTGGCATGTGGGTGAACAAACCCAACACTCTGGAAGTTTACATACCTCTTAGGGATTTAACCCATGGCGAAAATCCACAACAAGACGCAAGAATTTCAACGAACGCTTCGATCCTTTCTCTTTTCTCCTTTTCTCTCTTCTTCTTTTCTCTTCTTGAACTCTCCGCTAAAACCCTAGGCTAATTTTAGGATTATAAAACTGAACCTAATAGGATTACACCCTTAAAACCTTACTAAAAATGAATTAAATCTGATTGGATAAGCAAAAGACCAAAATACCCCTCACTATTTTCGGCTAACTTTCCTTAACTGGACAGCCTAACTTCAGAAGGCCATATCTCACTCATCCGAACTCGAAACTTAGTAAACTCGGTGACGTTGGAAATATAATTCAAGTATATTTCCTACGGTATCTGGTATCACACCTAACTCATCCTGAGCTAGGATTTATGATCGTTTGAAGTCAACCCAAAACTCATACGTAGCTTAACTTGCAAAATTTCAGAATTTGCTATTTCCAATTCGATTCTTTTTGCAACTCAAGGTGCTACATCTAGTGAACTTTAGGCTTAAGAAATTTTAATTCCTCGGTAAAATCCTACTCACAATGAAGGATGGTACAAGTCTTAGATCAAAAAATTTATGGGGTGTTACAATATCTCCCCCTTGGTATCATTTGTCCTCGAATGACGACTGGACTGGGTATGGAACAGGTTACTCTTACTAAGGTCTGAGTCTAATGGTATGCTCTTACTATATTCAAGCTTAACCCAAATTCTTAAGTTCAGATTAATTACCTCTCTATAGGAAATCTCATCCCAAAACTATTACTCTTTTAACACCACATTCAAGCTTAGTACTCTAACAACTCCATGGACTCTTACTAACTAACTCTGTCGGAACCAACTAAGGGCTCTCATTTAACAATTTCTCATAGTAAATCCTCATCCTCCTTATTTACAAGCTTAGATGGAACTATCACACCATCACTATCACGATAAGAACATCAACCTCCTCTTTCTAACATCACTCAATTACTAAAAGGACCTCTAAAAAGATATCCCCCAAACTCTTTGAATTCATTACCATCTGAATCTCCAACACTTGACTCGATTTCTCATCTTTTCATCTCCCCCTTAAAGCTAACACTTGAAAGCTATGGATATATTCCATCATCTCTAAATGGTCTAGCTCTTCTTTTAATCTAACACTTGGGAGAAGTTTATCTCATGCCTACCAAACTCTCTATAAGCGGTACTAAGACCTCTTACTAAGGTGTTTCCCTTAACCTCTTCTGGTTACATACCCTCTCGGTACACCTCTTAACGCTCTTGTTACTCTTGTGACTTAGCTACACTTTACTTCCCTTATCTAAAGGTTAGGGTCTCTCACTTGTACCACTCATATCTATTGCAGCTAACATCTCAATTCCTCAAGTCTTTTAGATCAAACCTTAAGACTAACATCAACACCCTCATGTTGCCATTCTTTTGATCATGACACTCATATGAAATTCAAGCTTAAGGTTCATTACTAAACCCTAATATCAATACGATTGCTCACATACTATACTATACTTTATTACTTAATCAGTTATATAACCTTATGATCATCATGACCCTCTAAAACAAATCATAAGCCTAACTTAGCTCTATCACTTTATGAATACTTCTGTTGTTCTATTAAACACATACACCTGGTCATTACCTACACACTGACACTTCATCACAAACTCCTTTCTAGCTACAACACACTCTAGCTCCTATGATGGAATCTTCACAACTCATCACTTCTTCGTTTACCCATAAGGGAAAACTCCTCATTACTAACTTACTAGGTACTTGACTATAGTAACATCTACATAGTTTCCTCTAACTCTGGGATCTTTCACTACTACTGCTCATGATCTCGTAACTCATGTTACCCTTTTTGGGTGAAAATCATACTCAAGCTCTAAACATAACTTCTCATAAGGATCTCAGCTGAAACAAGGATAAGGAAAAGAGTACAACTCACTGTAAATCTGAAATGCATGATTCATATGAATATGGGTGCATTCCTTTGAGACTGAACATTTAACTTACTCTTGGGCTTCTCTCAATTCCCTCTGAAGTCTTATGACTTTCTCAAGACTTTTGTTAAGATCAACTTATCGATAAAGGACTGACTTTTCTTTTCAACTACCTCTAGTATGATGGGTAGTCGAAGGAATATGAGAACACACGAGATAGAATAAGTTACTGCGACATAGCTCTATTGCATGATTAAGAGTATGAAAGAATGGAAACTTTTCTTAAATGTCTATAGACCCTCATTTATAGAAGTGGGGCCCTCACAACCATAAACGAGAACCTACTGACATGGCTTCATACACACCCTAGGACACTTAAACTCTGTGCTCTGATACCAAGTTTGTCACGACTTGAGTCTACACCCTACACTTGGCCGGCACTCAGGAACCAAGCGAACCCTCATTCTGGCTGACTACAAAAGGAAGACTAACTTAAGTATGCAAAAGATTAAAACTAAAATAAAACTTCATAAAACTTAAATACAAACTTTAAGTCCAAAGTAAACTCTATATAATAAAATATAAACAACTCGCCATAAAAGGTCAACTTTATTCTTTAAAACATTTAACAAAATAAATGAAGATTTCTAAAACTCTACCGTCTATCTAAGAAACCTCTAACTGATAAAGATGGAAGTCGGGACAAGACCGACGACATCCTAACAACTGATATAACTGAAAGGTAAATCAAATCCTCCGGAAGCAAGGAGGCTCACCATACCTAACTCAAACGTTTGGATGTATCAACGAAGCTCCTGTTGATGATCCCGAATACCTATGTCTGAATCATAAGAAGATGCAGGCCAAATGGCTCAGTACATGGACTGTACGAGCATGTAAGGGGAATTCTAAAACATAAAAATAAGCTTGAACTTGATAAAAAGTGGAAACACACTTACCTCATTTCAAACTTACTCAACTGAAGGAATACTCAAGGATACTCAAAACTACTCAACTCAGAAGTACTCAAGGATAAGATACTCAACTCAGAGATTAGACACTTAACTCAAAAATATGATACTCGACTCTGGTTACTCAACTTAATATAAAGCAACAATATACATGCAATATATGGAAAGCTTTATAAATAGTAAAAACAACTTAGTTCGTTAAAGAAAATGAAACGAAAAACTTAACTATAGTTATATAATAAAGTAATATAGTTTATGTGGGAGATTCTCTAACCGACAACCACCACTATGAGCCCAAGTAGTGATAAAACGTCTTGCCCAAGTGGTGATAAAACGTCTTGCCCACGCTGCCAGAACTGTCATATACTTTGTCGTCATATAGAACACTTTAACTTAGTGGATCCACTAGCTTAACTTATGTGATCATCTAAAAAGTATGACCCTTTAATACCCATGATGACTGCATTGTTTATGGAGACTTGAGTTATCTGAACTCGCATCCCCATATCGTTGCTCAATACTACTCCCAAAACGTACTTAGCTCATTTGTTTGTAAAAACAAAACTCTTTGTTTGGTTTGAGATAATTACTCAAAACTTAGCTTAAAAGCTCTCTTGGAAGTCACAGTTTCCTCTTTACTGAAAACTAGGTCAAAGGCTCTTTCGAAATCTCAGTTTCCTTTCTTGTTTAAATATGAAAAATATTTACTCTTTGGGAATACATAGTCCCGATATACTCTTTTGAAGAAAAGAACTCAACTCTTTACTCTTTACTCTTTGCTTATCTCAAAACTTAAGTCTTAAAACAAAGTTAAAATGTTTGTAAAAAGACTTCTTAAAATATGGTTCATGCCGAATTATGGACGTGAACGACTCAATGCAAGGTTTCCAATAATCATAGATAGAACTCAATACTTGGAACTCAAGAACTTCAATAATACTATTCACTTCAAGAATGCTTAACTTAGAGGGTTCATGTGGAATTTATGAGCATGAACTACTCAACTCAAGGACTCAAAGATACTTCTCATCTCAAGATTGTTCTACTTATAATGTTCATGCGAAATTATGGGCATGAAAAACTCAACTCAAGGACTTCATGTGTAATATGTAATAATCACATGATTAGAAATGAATCTCAAAGAGGGATTTTGGAACTCAACACTTCAAGGCTTATATCTTGAAGATACCACTTCTCTGAAAGATGCTCAACTTACAAAGTTCATGCTGAATTATAGGCATGGAACAACTTGACTCGAAGGTCTACATAGAACATAATGGAACTCATGTATACTACTCTTTTCATTCTCTTACTTACTTCCTCAAAACTTAGTTCAAATCAATAGTTGATCTCAAAGGATTCACAATTGAACCCAAAGGGTTTCTGGGACTCTACTCTTTAACTCTCTCTTGAATGTGAATTATGAATTCAAGAGTTTGGTTCATGACATGAATGATCTAGGTGATAGTGTAGACTCATGAATACATTCTCCTAACTCTCATACTTACTTACTTGAGTCTTGAAATAAATTATTAGAAATTGTAGAAGATACCACAAAAAGACTTACAGAGACTTTCTCTAAATGATCATAAGAACTCTCAAGACATTGATCTTAACTTTACCTTGTATTTTGAATTATAAATTCAAGGTTGTGATCATGTTATGAATGATTTCTGGGTGTTTGGAAGTAGTTTAGAGTGATTAGAATCGAAGGGAGTGAACGTACACTTAAAAGAGGCTCAAATGGGACAACTGACGGAAAAGTAGTGGGGGTAGGCGACCCTTGCGCGGAGCGCCAGCCCCTAACTTCAGAGACTGCATATGGGTGCACTACTCCAACCCCTTGGGCGCATCTGGGGCACGCCACGCCAGGCTCTCCCCGGGCAATGTTTCGACGAATTTCACCTCTTGTTTTCTAACCCTAAATCTCTTTTAATCGATTTCTTTTCTCATGTTTTCCTTACATTCAATTACCCAACCTAATTTATAATGAACCTCAAGAACACCTATCAAGAAATTAAATCCTTCAACTTTTTGGGAATGAAACTTCACTGAAAATAAAATGTTTGGCATGTGGGTGAAAAAACCCAAAACTATGGAAGCTTACATACCTCTTAGGGATTAAACCCATGGAGAAAATCCGCAACAAGACGCAATAATTTCGACGAACGCTTCGATCCTTTCTCTTTTCTCCTCTTCCCTATTCTTCTTTTCTCTTGTTGAACTCTCAACTAAAACCCTAGGCCAATTTTAGGATTATAAAACTGAACCTAATAGGATTAGACCCTTAAAACCTTACTAAAAATGAAATAAATCTGATTGGGTAAGGAAAAGACCAAAATACCCCTCACTATTTTCAGATAACTTCCCTTAACTGAACAACCTAAGTTCAAAAGGCCAAATCTCACTCATCCGAACTCAAAACTTGTCAAACTCGGTGGCGTTGGAAAGATAATTCAAAGATCTTTCCTAAGGTAGCTGGTAACACAGCTAAATAATTCTGAGCTAGGAGTTATGATTGTTTAAATTCAACCCAAAACTCATACTTAGCTTAACTTGCAAAATTTCAGATTTTGCTATTTCCAATTCGATTCTTTTTGGAACTGAAGGTGCTACATCTAGTGAACTTAACACTTAAGAAATTTTAATTACTCAGTAAAATCCTACTCACAACGAAGGATGGTTCAAGTATTAGCTCAAAAATTCTCTAGGATGTTAAAGCGATACTGCCGGGGAATGGTATCTAAGAATTCAATTAGTGAAGTTGCTATGTAAGCTTGTTGAGTTGTTGTTGGTTTTTGTTTGGTGCTGTTGTAGTTCTTATTTGTAGGTATAATCATGAGTGATAATGATAGTGATGACGCTAGTCACGACGGGTAAAATGATCAGTTAGTTGACTTGAGTGGCATGCATATGAATGTCGTCGAGACAAATGGAACTATCAGATTACTTCCTACAACAAGGAAAGCAATGTACCAGAACAATGCTACAACTACTCCAAATGTTCGGAATGTTAGGGGACTTAGCTCAAAAGGATCCTCATGAACACCTTCAAAACTTTATGGATATTTGTGGGATGTTCATCTTAAAGAATATCTCACAAGAATCTATTCGGCTGCGATTATTCCCATTCCCCTTAACGGGGGAAGCTACTAGATGATTTGCTAAGTTGTTGAATGATTCTATCACTTCTTGGGAGGAGTTAATTAAAGCATTCTTAGAGAGATTATTCCACCATTGAAAATGGTCAAACTTAGGGACAACATTTAGAACATTAAAATAGTGGAAGAAATATTGTACCCCCTCAAAATTTAGAAAAGGAAAGAAATGTCTAAGAGGACTACTAGATGATTGGCTGAGTTGTTGAATGATTCTATCACTTCTTGGGAGGAGTTAATTAAAGCATTCTTAGAGAGATCATTCAATCATTGAAAATGGTCAAACTTAGGGAAATCATTTAGAACATTAAAATAGTGGAAGAAATATTGTAACGCCTCAAAATTTAGAAAAGGAAAGAAGGTCTAAGTGGACTACTGGTTCAAGTCTACTAGACTAGTCTATGGTTCATAAGAAGTTCTACGGTTCACTGACCAGTCTCGTAGGAAGTGGGAGAGTAATTTCGAAATCAAGTCCAGTAACGGATTCAATGATTGACCAAGATGGTATGGAGAATGGACTACGGACCGTAGGAAGGTCCCATGGAAGGGTCCCAAACTTCGTAAAATTTTGAGTTGAAAATTGAGGTCTACAGATGGGTTCCACGGACCATAGAAATTTAACAGTTCGTAGAAATGGGTCGTAGGATATTCCCAAGACGTAGGCCCCAGTTGTTAGACTTACGGTTGACAGTATGGTCCGTAGGAATTTCTATGGTCCATACGTCGCAATCATAGGGTCAGCCGGTAGTTATTTTAAAACTGTATTTGCGACATTCCTTATGCACCAAAATTTTATACTACGTCGTCTTGACTATAAATAATCCCCTATAACTAATTTTACCCCTAAATCTACCCATTCTCCAAAAATTTCAAAAGTTCATCTCCAAGGTTTCCTATCCAAGGCTCTTAAGGAATTTCTAGGGCTTTTCAAGTCTTCCATGTTTCTTCATCAATTGCTTGTAGGCTTTGAGATTGAGGTACGTAGGGAGTTCATCAATGGGTTCCATTCACCCATTCAGTCCCCAATGATTCTCCAATTCCCTAATTTAATTTCTATAAATTGGTTAGGTTTTTATTCATTTCCCCATGGCTTCTATATGTATGTATTTAAATTGTTTGATTTTTATTATATTATGATTATAGAAATTCAATTACATAGCTTTCCAATCAATTCCATATGAACCCATGCAGTAATGATTGTTTTTACTATGAACCCAGATTGCATGAATTTGAAGAAAAACTATGAATTAATGAATGATTCTTGTATGAACGTATGCATGATTTATTTTCACAACCCAAATTACACCGTAGACGTGACATGGCCTAGAAAATCTAAAGAGACCTTACACAAGCCACTTAGCATACATCATAAAAGATAATAGAATTTAAAGAGTTGAACAGATAGCATTTCATATTTCAAAAGTGTTTTTGAATCAAAGAAGAAGTCTAACATTTTTCTCAATAAGCCATTTAATACATCATAACGAAAGTGATCGGGACATAACCCATACATCACATACAAAGTCTGAAAAATGGAAATGACATAAAGCTATAAAATGACATTGTCCTTGAGGTATGAGGACTCACAAGTCTTCAAATCTCTAATGCAATCAACTAGCCACGAACGGAAGAATAAAAATCGTCATCCTTGCATTAGTAAAACAATGAAGGCACAAGTATGAATTAGTAAATGGAATATACTAAGTATAAACATGAGACATAATCATAAAGGGACATAATGGGAAAACATGAAATGCATGACCAAGTTAAAACATAGTAAAATTTTTTAAGAAGATTCATAAATAATGAAAAAGGTCATTGCATCTTTAAAACACAAAAGTAAGATTCATAAAACATGAATAATTAACTTAGTTTATTTGGTGGGAAGTTTATCTTAAACCTACATATAGACCATGCGAGCTAAAACATGGAATCTAGTGTCTACCACAGACCAAAAAGGGGTGTCCTCACTTGCCAAGGTAAGAACCATAAATCTGAGCTAAAGTAGATCCACTAGATAAATTCAGTGGCATGACTTTAGAGTAAAGGAAAAATTGGAGTTTCCTAAACATCTTATAGCCTTTCATTCATAAATATGGAGCGCTTCACAATTCTGAACAAGAATCTACTCGATGTGGCTTATGAGACATCCTAGAACCTTTCTAAACCTTCTTCTCTGAAAAATCAAATTTGTCACGGCCGAAAGTACACCCTAGATGTGTCATGCCGTATAAGACCCCAAGAGGACTTACACAAGCCACTTAGCAACCACCATACAAGATAATAAAATTTAAAGAGTTTAGAAGATAGCATTCCATATTTCAATATAGTTGTTGAATCAAAGCAGAAGTCTAACATTTGTCTCAATAAGCTATCTAATACACCATAAGAAAAGTGATTGGGACTTAACCAATACATCACATACAAAGTCAAAAAAATAGAAATGACGTATAGGTATAAAAGTGACATCATCGTCGAAGTATGAGGGCTTACCAGAAATTCAAATCTCTAATGCAATCAACTAGACACGAGCGAAATGATAAGAATTGTCAGGCTATACATTAGTGAAAAAATGTAGCACAAGTATGCATTAGTATAGGGAATGTGCTAAGTACGAGGGGAATGCAATAAAGCATGAGACATGATCATAATGGGAGATAATAAAAAAAATGAAATGCATGACCAAATTAGGACATAGTAAAATCTTAAATCATGAACATGTAAATTTATCTTTAAATCATAAAAGGAAACTTTAGAAAATATTAGTAATTAACTAAGTTCATTTTGTGGGAATTTTATCATTAACCGACATATAGACCATGCGGGCTATAATATGGAATCTAGTGTCTACCACACACCAAAAAGTGGTGTCCTCACTTACCAAGGTATGAACCATAAATTTGATCTAAAGTGGATCCACTAGCTAATTTCTATCAAAGCCAATCATCCTATGGTGACACATAGTTATGGGATACGGAGATTTATTCTCTTGCTGCTAAGAATAAATCCCATGGAATAGTCATTAATCTTATTCATTTTTATAATCCATGGAATAGTACAAATAAGATACTAATTCAAGCTAGAAACATCATAGGGTAGCTCCTTAGTCCATGTGTGAGAAAACATTTCATCAGCCATGATCATTTCATAATAGTTTTTTAAGGCCCATAGTCGTTAACTTCATGCTAGAAGTGTCTTACTACATACTGATGGAAATAGTTTTAAAAGCGTGATCTATAATCATTGATGGCATATCCAAATACCACACTAATCAAGACCTAATTTAGGAAAATAGCCCAAAAAGCATTGGAGGCAAATCTAGATGACATTCATGTCATGTGGCCAAGCTTCATAGAATATATAGATACGTTCATCTATAATCTTACTTGAGTCATAAATTGCTTTCATAAAAACATGCATAATTTCATAAAAATATATTTATATATTCAAGAATCTTTATAAATTCATGTAAGTTAGGGTTCATAGTCAAAATTCATAGATGAATGCTTGGGTTAACATGAAATTAGTTGAAAAGTATGTAAGTAAGTACAAATCATCAAAAAATAAGATCATAATAAAGCAACTAAATCCATAGAAATAGATCCCACGAGGAATTGAGTGAAAACCTAATCAATTCTTGGGAAATTAAATTGGAGAATTGAAAAATCTTTGGGGGCTTAATGGACGATTGAAGACCATTTATTAACTCTGTACGTACCTTGATTTAAGCCCCTAGCAATAATGAAGAAAGGAGACTTGAACTTGAAGATTTCTAGTTTCTTCCTCCTTGATTTAGAGTGAAGCTTTGTTTTTTGGAGAAAACATTGGAGAGACTTTAGGAATTTGAGCGAACGAATAATGGGGGAAATTTCAAAGGGAGAAGGGTATTTATAGGGTTTAGATTTAGAGGTAAAATGATGAAGTAATGGGTTAAAATAATTAGGAAAACACCCAAAAGCTCTTAAAATAAAAATGTCGAGCCTTACATTACGATTCAGACCTACAGTCCATAGTGTCACGACCCAAGCCTACACCCCGGACGTGGCTCGCACTCAAGAACCATTGCTGGCCCCAAGTGAACCCTTGGCTTGGCTTACTTACTTAGTGGAAAACTATATGCAATAAGAAAGGAATTCAAATGCTAAACAATTTAACTGTCTCAAACTGAACTCATAATGTTTTGAAAATAAACATTTTACTTAGCCAAAATGGCAACTCAAATCAGAACATAAGTCAATAACGAAATGATGACGAATGAACTAACATCTAACTGACTATCTATGAAGCCTCTAAAACAACTGATATGGATGTCGGGACAGGCCCACGACATCCTAATGAACTATCTAATACTAAAAGTAAGCAAAAGGGATCCTCCGGAATGCGAAGAGGCTCACCAACAGGCTCTGAACTGCTCATTGGATCAATGATACGCTAGATGCCGATCCTAGTTATCTACGTCTACATCATTATACGGTGCAGGCCAACTAGCATCAGTACACTAAATGTACGAGCATGCGAGTTCGAATGCTAAACATAACATAGGCTTGAAATTAATCTGAAAGGAACTGAAGAACTTACCTGGCTCAACTCAACTCAACATAATTGAACTCATTTCAATATAAAGAAGTTTAAAACAAGTGCAATATAAAGAAAAGTTATTTAAAACATAATGTCAACTCTGTGTGTATGCAAAGATACAAATAACTATGAGATGTATGTAAAAATACAAATAAACTGATGTATATAAAAATACAAAGTACTACTGTGGGAGTTTCTCCAATCGACAACCATCACAAAATAGCTACTGTGATGATACAACGATCTCCCTCACGCTGCCAACGCATCCTATACCCTGCCAGGGGTATAGGACCTAAATTACTAAGTGGATCCACTAGTCTACGTGAAAAGGATTCATCTAAAAGTATGACCCTTTTCTACCCATGATGGCTACATGGTTTATGGAGACGTGAGTTATCTGAACTCAAGCTCGTCCCCATATCGATGCTCAATACTACTCCCAAAATATGATACTAGCTCTTTATGTTTAAACCATACTTCTTTCTGTGATTTGAGATAATTGCTCAAAACTTAGCTCAAAGGCTATCTTGAAAATCAAAGTTTCCCCTCTTGCTTAATAATGAAAGCATTTAATCTTTTCTGAAAACTAGCTCAAAAGCTCTTTGGAAATCAACGTTTTCATTTCTTGTTTAAATGTGAAAACATTTTAAATCCTTTGGGAATACATAGTCCCCATATACTTTTGAAGAAATTAACGTCAAACTTTACTCTTTACTCTTTACTAAACTCAAAACTTAAGTCTTAAAACAAAGTTAAAGAGTTTGTAAAAGACTTTTAAAAAAAGAAACTTTATGAACTTCTCTTAACTTAACTCTTGACTTCTTGACTTGACTCCTAACTGGTCCTTAAATTGAATTGTGGATTCAAGGATCGTGATTTGTGATAGGAAAGATCTTATGATGTTTAGGAATGAATTTAAATAGCTAAACATGAGAAAATGACCAAAAATCAATATCTGAGGGTGGGTCCGCGACGCGGAGACATATTTAATTTTTAGTTTCAAAAATGACTTCTGAGGCAGAAGACTCCGTGATGGCTCCATGACGCGAGATGAAAATTCCCAAAATAGGGAACCAGCTCCGCGCGCGCCACTGATGTCGTATTTTGTCCGACAAAATATCTTCTTCCTTTTTCGGCTCTAATCCCTCTAAACTTCGTGGGTTCTTTTACCCAACACTTGGAATCGATTAAATGTTCAAAGTACAATCAGATTCTACTCAAAATTGAACCTAAAATCAAAGATTAGGATCAAACAACTCCTCAATGAATTCAACGAAACAAGAATCTAATGAAACTTTAACAAAGCCATTCAAGAACTCAATTTCTAAGTTTTCAAGAACCTAAATTCGCTGAAATAAATGATGATTGGTGCGTGGGCGAATTAAACCAATGCTATGTGATCTCACATACCTTGTAGGGATCAGCCCCGACGAAATCCACAAGCCAAACTCGACGATCTTGATGAATCTTGAACGTTCTTCTCCTTTCTCCTCTTTCTCCTCTTTCTCCTCTTCTTTTCTCTTTTCTGAAAACCCTAACTTTTTTTCCAAAAGCGTAAACTAACTAAGTTTAGTTTAGACCCCTAGGTAATTACCAAAAACGAATCAAAATAAAAGGGTAAGGAAAGACCAAACTACCTTTCAAAATTCCGGATTTGGACTTTCCTTAATCCAACAACCCAACTTCCAAAGGGCATAACTTACTTATTACAAACTCAGAATCACGCAAACAAGACGGCGTTTGAAAGATCATTCCAAGAGATTTCCAACCATATATAGAAGTACACCTAACTCATCCTAAGCTAGGAGTTATGGCCATTTGAAGTTGACCAAAAACTCATTTTTCCTAACCTAAACAAATTTCAAGATTTTCAATTCTTTCCAAAAATGACTATTTCCAATTCTTAGCCTCTTCCTAGCTATTTCATATTGTGAGATGTTACAATGTCTTTCCCTTGGCACCATTCGTCCTCGAATGAGATTACTCTTACTAGGCTAAGGGTGGTAACATCAAGTTCAAACACCCAACAAGCGCAACAATTACAATATGCTAACTTATAATTTAAAGATTACTAAGAAGAGAATTAGTACATTGGTCTGCATTTTCTCCGGACTCAAAGAGAAGTGGATATCTCTTTTTCATATCTTCCTCAGCCTCCGAAGTAGTTGCCTCAACAAATTGGTTCCTCTAAAGAACTTTGACTGATGCTACCTCTTTTGTTCTCAACTTGCGAACTTGGCAATTTAGAATCTGAACATGAATCTCCTCATAAGACAATCTATCATTGATACCAATATCTTCGATTGGTATGAAAAGTGAAGGATCTCCCATGCACTCCTCCAACATGGAGACATGGAATACCAGATGAACCGCTGTTAACTCTTGTGGTAACTACAATTCATAAGCTACCTTGTCAATCTTTTTGGAAATTCTATAAGGACCAACATACTGGGGGCTAAGTTTTCCCTTTTTATCCAAGTCTCATAACACCCTTCATGGGTGAAACTTTCAAGTACACTGAATCACACAAACCACCTTGATACCTGAAAACACGATCTCCCCCTTGTTCAAAAGCCATCACTTTTTTCTTATGAACACTTGCCTTTAATTCAAGAAATAAAGGATCTTGGTCGCGCTTTCCTTTTACTTCTGACACTAATGATGATTCAGTCTCATTCATCACCACCACTCCTTCTGTGGAATCCATTAGTAGAACTCATAATCGTGCAAGTCTATGCATATCTTTTGCAAAATCTTTCTTATCTTCCTCAACATGGGCGGTACTACCCATAGACAACTTGCTTAAGGCATCAGCAACAACATTAGCCTTACTTGAGCTTAAGCTCTTTCTGACTAAACACATACTGAAGGCTCTTATGATCGGTGAACACATCCGCATGCACACCATAAAGATAATGATGTCATATTTTCAAAGCAAATACTACGGCAACCAACTCTAAGTCATGTGTTGGGTAGTTCTTCTCATGAACTTTCAACTGTCTGGAGGCATACACAACCCAAGCCAACTCTAGATGCATCACAACACACCACAAAACCTTGAGTACCTTCCGGTAAGGTCAAAACTGGGGCAATAGTTAACCTTTTTTTAAATTCCTGAAAGCTTTTCTCACAAGCTTTAGACCATTGAAACTTCATTGTCTTCTGAGTCAACTTGGTCAAAGGAGATGAAATAGACGAGAACCCTTCGACAAACCTTCTATAATAGTCAGCCAACCCCAAGAAACTCCTAATATCCGTTGGAGATGTGGGTTTAGGCCAGTTCTGCACTGCCTCTATCTTTTGAGTGCACCTCTAATTCGATCATCGAAAACTATGTGGCCCAAGAATGCCACAGACTCAAGCCAATACTCACACTTAGAGAACTTGGCATACAACTTCCTATCTTTCAAAGTCTAAAGAACTATTCTAAGATGGCTAGAATGATTTTCTTCATTCCTTGAATAGATTAGTATGTCATCAATGAAGACTATAACAAACATATCTAAATAAGGTTTGAAGACTCTATTCATAAGGTATATGAATGCTGCTGGTGCATTAGTCAAACCGAACGACATGAACAGAAACTCATAATGACCTTAACGGGTCTTGAATGTTGTTTTTGGAATATCACATTCCCTTACTTTCAACTGCTCTTATAACTCTATCAACTATGTTGGTGCTATTCTATATGGCGAAATAAATATAGGACGAATATCTCGAAGACGGTCTATACCAAAGTCTATTTCTCTCTCACGAGGGACTTCGAATAAATCATCTTGAAAGACTTCTAGGAACTCTCTTACTATTGAAACTGACTCAATATGAGGTATCTCAACACTAGATTCATTAACTCGGACTAAGTGATAAACACACCCCTTAGAAACTAACTTTCTTGCCTTAATGTGAGTAATAAAATGACCCTTAGGCACATCTGAACTGTTTTTCCAGTCTAACACTGGCTCATTTGGAAACTGAAACTTTACAACTCAAGTTCTACTATCAACTGAGGCATAATAGGCATGAAGTAAGTCCATACCTAGAATGACATAAAAATATACTATGGTTCTCTTGTGATTGACGGAAATGGAACAACCACAATAAACTCTTTCTGCTAGAATAGAAACACCAACATGTCTGGAAACACTGAATGGTTCACTAAGTTGTTCAGGAATAACATCAAAATTCATAACAACATAAGGAATTACAAAAGGTAAACTCGTTCCTGGGTCTAGCAAAGCATAGACAGTAAAGTCAAAGATTGGATCATACCAGTGACAACATCTGGCGAATCCTTTTTCTCTTGGTGACTATTGATAGCATACAAGCGGTATGTTCCTCCACCAGTACCTAAAGTAGCTCCTCTAAGTGTAGCTCTGTCTGGTGAAGCAACTGAAGAAGACTGGGCTTTATTACCCTCTTTACCATTACTCTGCCTGTTCTCAAGACACTTCCTCATAAAATGACCGTTCTCACCACACTTGAAACAACCAGTGGAGCTATCACAACACATCCATGAGTGGTTCCTACCACACTTAGTACATGCAGCAGGCTTACTACCCCTTTGTGCAATACTGCCTTGAGAATAGGCAAGTTTAGCTCTGAAACTCTGGGAATTCTAACTATTGTACTCACCTTTGTTCTTAGGTGCAGGTGCACTAGCAGATGATGGGGGAAGGTCCCTTCTGTTTCTATTGGAAGTAAGACCGGTTCGCACTACTCTTTTGCTGCCTAAACTCGTTCCCTGATGTCTTAGCCTTCTTATTCTTAAACTCTTCTTTATCCTTCAGCTTATCCTCCTCAACTTGTTGTGAATGGATCATAAGCCTTGCTAGGTCCATATACCCTATCATTATAGCTGCATTGCCTTCCTTGCTCGACTGACAAGATAACCCAGCAACAAATAAACTCATCATGCTCCTCATGTCAGCAACAATCTCTGGAGCATAGCGGGAAATTTGTGTGAACTTCAGACAGTACTCATGAGCACTCATAGACTCTGGATTAAGGGTGAGAAACTCTCTTATCTTTGCCTCTCGCAACTCACGGGGAATGAAACGCCCCATGCGAGCACTCTCAAACACAACCCAATTCACTACTGGTGCATCCTCAGCCCTACTCTTTTTCCATTGGTCAAACCAGATTCTAGCAACACCCTTTATTTGGTATGCAACTAGTTCCACCCTCTCTGCATCAAAAACATGCATCACATCAAATATCTTTTTCAGCTCCTCAATGAAGTTCTCTGGATCCTCAGTGACACTTGAACTTGTGAAGCTTGGTGGGTTCATCCTTAAAAGGTCACGGTTCCTTGAAGTATCAGCCACTTCCTGTCGATTAGCTCTCTATCCAACTTGATAGGTCGCAACTTGACGTCACATCCGGATAGCTTCATGGAATTCAGCCTTGGTGACCTCTCCTTAGGGTTTCACTTCTATTGCATAAGGTACCCCTTGTTCCTCGACATTTCTCCTAGTAGGACGACCTCTGACTGCTCTTTATGGAGGCATGGTTATTTGGAAACACGTGCAAGCACGTATTAGAGGGAACTTTTTAGACATCAAACTCTAATGCACGAAATGAGTGTGAAAGAAGTGAGAAACTTTCCTAAATGTTGTAGCCTCCTAGTTATAGATATGGCGTGCTTCACACCGATAAATAAGACTCTACAGACACGGCTTCATAAACTTCTTAGTACTCTTGAACTCTGTGCTTTGATAACAAGTTTTTCACACTTCGAGCCTACACTCCGGACGTGGCTGGCACTCGAGAACCATTACTGGCCCTAAGTGAACCCTTGGCCTGGATTACTTACTCAGCGGAAGACTATATGCATTAAGAAAGGAATTCAAATGCTAAACAACTTAACTGTCTCAAACTGAACTCATAATGTTTTGAAAATAAACATTTAACTTAGACAAAATGGCAACTCAAATTTGAACATAAGTGAATAAGGAAATGATGACGAATGAACTAACATCTGACTGACTATGTATGAAGCCACTAAAACAACTGAGATGGATGTTGGGACAGGCCCACGACATCCTAATGAACTATCTAATATTGAAAGTAAACAAAAGGGATCCTCCGGAATGTAAAGAGGCTCACCAATAGACTCTAAACTACTCAGAGGATGAACGATGCTCTCTGATACTAGTTACCTGTGTTTGCATCATCATACGATGCAGGCCAACTGGCATCAGTACATTGAATGTACGAGTATGCGAGTTGGAATGCTAAAAAAAATATAGGCTTGAAAATAATCTAAAAGGAACTGAAGAACTTAACTGGATCCACTCAACTCAACATAACTGAACTCATTTCAATATAAAGCAGTTCAAAACAAGTGTAGTATAAAGAAAAGTTGTTTAAAACATAAGGTCAACTCTCTGTGTATGGAAAGATACAAATAACCCTGAGATGTATGTAGAAATACAAACAAACTGATGTATATAAAAATACAAAGTACTACTGTGGGAGTTTCTCTAACCGACAACCATCACATAAGAGTTATTGTGATGATACAACAATTTCATTCATGCTGCCAGTGCATCCTAAACTCTGCCAGGGGTATAGGACCTAAATTACTAAGTGGATACACTAGTCTATGCGAAAAGTATTCATCTAAAAAGTATGACCCTTTTCTACCCATGATGGCTACATGGTTTATGGAGACGTGAGTTATCTGAACTCAAGCTCGTCCCCATATCGGTGCTCAATACTACTCCCAAAATATGATACTAACTCTTTATGTTTAAAACATACTTCTTTCTGTGATTTAAGATAATTGTTCAAAACTTAGCTCAAAAGATATCTTGGAAATCAAAGTTTCCCCTCTTGTTTAATTATGAATCATTTACTCTTTAGCTCAAAGTCTCATTGGAAATCAAGGTTTTCCTTTCTTGTTCAAATGTGAAAACATTTTAAACCCTTTGGAAATACATATTCCCCATTTACTTTTGAAGAAATGAACTTCAAGCTTTACTCTACACTCTTTACTCAATTCATAACTTAAGTCTTAAAACAAAGTTAAAACGTTTGTAAAAGACTTTTAAAAAAAGAAACTCTATGAACTTCTCTTAACTTAACTCTTGACTTCTTGACTTGTCTTGACTTGTCTTGTCTTGACTCCTAACTTATCCTTAAATTGAATTATGGATTCAAGGATCGTAATTTTTGATAGGAAAGATCGCGTGATGTTTAGGAATAAATTTAGATAGCTAAACATAAGAAAAAGACAAAAAATCAATATTTGAGGGCGGGTCCGCGACGCGGAGACATATTTAATTTTTAGTTTGGAAATTGACTTCTGAGGCAGAAGGCTCCGTGAAACGAAATTTCCAAAACTGGGAAGCAGCTCCGCGACGCGCCACTGATGTCGAATTTCGTCCGATGAAATCTCTTCTTCATTTTTCGGCTCTAAACTTTGTAGGTTCTTTTACCCAATACTTAGAATCGATTAAATGTTCAAAGTACATCAGATTCTACTCAAAATCGAACCTAAAATCACAGATTTGGATCAAATAACTCTTCAACGAAACAAGAATCTAATGAAACTTCAACAAACCTATTCAAGAACTCAATTTCTAAGATTCCAAGAACCTAAATTCGCTGAAATAAATCATGATTGGCGTGTGGGAGAATTAACCCAACCCTATGTGATCTCACATACCTTGTAGGGACCACCCCCGACGAAATCCACAAGCCAAACTCGACAATCTTGACGAATGTTGAACGTTTTTCTCCTTTCTCCTCTTTTCTCCTCTTCTTTTCTCTTCTCTCAAAACCCTAACTTTTTTTCCAAAAGCGTAAACTGACTAGGTTCAGTTTAGACCCCTAAATTATAAATATAACAAGATTTGCGACAATATAATTAGAGAACATGGGACACTCCCAAAATTGAATTTGAGAAATAGCCACTTAATTTGTTTTTGATTTAATTTTTAGGGTTAGGGTTAGAAAAAGTTAATAAGTGGGGTTGGGTTGTGCGGTCATGGACCTTTTCATCACTTTAAAAACTTGGGCAATAAAACTACAAGTATGTAAAATATCATTTTAATCCCAACACTTCAACATTAAATAAATTCATCCCTCCAAAAAATTAAATTACAATCCCAAGGAATATAAAAAAAATGTTAGTATAGGCATTTTAATATTATATTATTTTACTTCTTTGAATCGCCACATTAACAATTTCTTTTTTGATTGTTGGAGTAACTAGCAGCATTGTTGCACTGTATAGCATTGGTGCCTAATTACTCAATGGTAAATTAATGACCAGAGGCATTATGTCATATTGCTTTAGGAACGTTGCAAGGAACATTGGCAATGAAACATTGGCAATGGTCATATAGTAACATCTGCACGTTAATGCATTTGTTGCCCTTCACCATTACTTCTCCATTATTCTGCCTCCATTATTCCTTGTAACCTAATTAATTGCTAGGCCATTTATCTTTTCTATTTAATATACCATTATGTTCCTATCAATTGGTAGGAAGACTTCCTCAACTATAAATAGTGGTAGTCTTAATTTATTTTATAGACAAGAAAATATAGAGTGCATGAAGTCTGTCAAAAAGAGAGTTCTTATTAGTTGAAGGGAGGTGTTTTTTTTTGTGGTGCTTTGTAGTCAACTCTTTTCCAGAATTGTTGAGTTATATTTTGTGATTAGGCTGTAATATCCTTGAAAGAACAAAAGAAGAAGGACTACTGCTGGACCAGTGAAAAACATCTACTGTAATGGGTTTGAATATCCTTAAAGATAACGAGATATCCGAACCTCAGCCAGAAGATATTTTTATTTTTATTTTTTATTTTTCAATTGTAATATTGTAATTCTGTTATTTTGTGGGTTTTACACTAACAATTTTAAGGAGATTCATAATGGCTATAATTGAATAAACCACAGATGTCAAGATGGGAGACCTTAACAAACTATTTCGATTCAATGGTAACCATTTCAAGATATGAGAGGGTAAAGTACTTTTCTACTTAAGTCTTCTCAATGTTTCTTATGTGTTAACTGAGAAGAATCTTAATAAAGTAGAGATCACCTCTATGAATGATGATGAAACTATTTCTCATCAACATAAAGTGGAAAAGTACGATGGTGATTTCTACAAGTGTCGGTATTATATTCTTAATTGTCTATCTGATAATTTTTATGATTATTATGATAGCACTTACTCTAGTTCAAAGAAAGTTTGGAAAATATTGCAGAGTAAGTATGATGCCGAAGAGGCAGGAGCGAAAAAATATACGGCTAGTAGATTTTTTCGTTTCCAAATGGTGGATAACAAATCAGCGGTAGACCAAGGTCAAGACTTTATAATGATTGTTGGAGAGATAAGCTCCGAGGAGGTCAAAATTGGAGATAACCTTATTGTTTGTTGCATAGTAGATAAACTTCCACCTTCTTGGAAGGAATTTCAAAAACTATGCGCCACAAACAAAAGGAAACCTCTCTTGAGACGTTGATAGTGAAAATCCGTATGCAAGAAGAGGAAAGGGGCCAAGATGCACTTTTACAATAAAAGAGAGCAACAACATGACCAAGGAAAATTTAATTACTTCAAATAATGCTACTCCTGAAACACACTAAAATACTTCTTTAAAGCCTAAGAAGAAAAATTTAAAAAAAAACAATGGTAGTCCTCCCAAGAAAAATAATGGAGAAAATAACCAAGCACAAAATCAACCAGTTCAAGATAAGGGACCGTGCTTTGTTTATGACAAGAGTGGGCATATTGCTCGATTTTGCAAATTCCGGAAACGTGGTCCTAACCCTCAGGGAAACATTACCGAAGAACATTTTGTGCCAGTGATTAGCGACACAAACATGGTTGAGAATGTTGATGGCTGGTGGACTGATTTTGGTGCAAACCATCATGTCTGTTATGACAAAGATTGGTTTAAAAAATATACTCATTTTGAGAAGCCCAAAACCATCATTCTCAGTGATTCTCATACAACTCAAGTGCTTGGAACGAGAGATGTCGAATTGTTTTTTACTTCTGAAAGGGTATTAAATTTGAAATTTGTCCTCTATACTCCTTCCATAAGGAAAAATTTGATGTTTAATTTTCATCTTAATAAAGCAGGCTTTAAACAGATTATTGAACGTGATAAATAAGTAATTGTGAAGAAGGGTATGTTTGTGGGAAAGGGGTATGCTTGTGATGGGATGTTTAAACTAAATGTTGAAAAGAAAAAAATTTCTACTTCTATTTATATGATTTCTTCTACCAATTTTAGGCATTCTCGTTTGTGTCATATTAATGATCATTATGTTGAAATCATGAATAGTTTAGAATTGATCGCAATGGTTAAAAAGATTGCTGAAAAGTGCGAGGCTTGTAGCAAAGTCAAAATCACTAAACTGCCTCATTTTCAAGTTGAAAGAAAAATTGATTTGTTAGAACTAGTTCATACTGATATTTGTGAACTTGGGGGAATTTTAAATCATGGAGGTAATAGGCATTTTATCACTTTCATTGATGATTTTTCTAAGTTAACATATGTTTACTTGATGAAAAATAAAAGTGATGCTTTTGAAATTTAAAAACTTATCTCCATGAGGTTGAAAATCGGTTTGGAAGAAAAATAAAAAGAATTAGAAGTGATAGAAGTTGTGAATATGAGCCAAATAAGTTTAATTCTTTTGTTAGATCATTGTGAATAATTCATGAAACTACTTCTCATTATTCTCCTTCATCTAATGGTGTAGCATAAAGGAAAAATAGAACTCTGGTTGAATTGACTAAAGTCATGCTTATTGAGTCGCATGCACCTTTAAATTTATGGGGTGAAGCTATTTTGACGGCTTGTTATGTGTTGAATTGTGTGCATCATAAAAAGTCTAAATTTACACCTTTTGAATTGTGGAAAGGTCACAATCCAAGTTTGGGATATTTAAGAGTTTGGGGTTGTCTAGCCTTTGTGAGGCAAATGGATCCCAAGATTACAAAGTTGGGTAAGAAAGTTACTACTTGTGCTTTTCTTGGTTATGCTTCAAATATTACAGTCTATAGATTTTTTAATCTTGAAGATAATGTTATAATTGAATCAGGTGATGCTATTTTTCATGAAAATATATTCACTTTTGATTCTAAAAATAGCGGGGATCAAAGAATTGAACAAAATATTTTGTCACTACCTAGTTCCTACTTCTACTTTAAAAAATAAAAAAAATATGATTTTGAGTTAAGAATAAGTAAAAGATCTAGAGAAGAAAATTATTTTGGTCCTAATTTTTTTGTGTTTAATGTTGGAGATAAACCTCTCACTTCGAAATAAGCATTATCTTCTCATGATTTTATTTTTTGGAAAGAAGTTGTAAATGATGAAACGGAATTACTGATTTCTAATAAAACTTGGAAATAAGTTGATTTACCATCAGGTCGTAAAACAATTGGTTGCAATTGGGTCTTAAAAAAAGTTAAAACAGGATGGATCTATCGATAAATATAAGGCTAGACTAGTTGCAAAAGGTTTTAAACAACTAGAAGGCCTAGAATTTTTTGATAATTTTTCACCGGTAACAAGAATTACATTCATAAGATTTTTAATTGTTATGGCTGCAATTTTTTTTTTTGCAAATTCATCAAATAGATGTAAAAACTACTTTTCTAAATGGAGACCTATATGAGAAAGTTTATATGGATCAACCCGAGTACTTTGTTGAAGCAGGCCAAGAAAGCAAAGTATGTAAACTTACTAAATCCCTATATGGCTTGAAATAGGCACAAAATCAATGGTGTGGAAAGTTTGATTCTTGCATGATTGAAAATGGTTTTAAAACAAATGAGTGTCATAAGTGAATATACCATAAATCTTTAAGTAATCCATATGTGATTATTTCCCTATATGTTGATGGTTTATTGATCTTTGGCTCTAACATGAATGTTATTGATGAAGCTAAAAATATTCTTAGAAGCTAATTTGATATGAAAATATTTTGGTGAGACAAATTATATTCTTGGAATAAAAATTACAAGATCATGTGAGGGAATTTCCTTGACCAGTCACATTATGTTGAGAAAATTTTGAAAAAAATATATCTTTCTTGATTGCAAGCATGTTGTAACTCTTTTTTATTCAAGTGTTCTCTTATTTCCTGTTGAAAGTGAAAATGATGTGATCAATCAAAAGGAATATGCTAGCATAATTGGAAGTTTGAGATATCTGACTGATTGCACTAGGCTTGATATTGCATATGGAGTAGGAGTACTTTGCAGGTTTAGCTAGGTAATGAACATTGACATACTATAACAAGAGTTATGAGATATTTAATTGGAACAAAAAATGTGGTTTGTTCTATAAAAAGTATCATGTTGTACTTGAAGCCTTTTATGATGTAGATTGGAACACTTTATCATGTGATTCTGGTTCTACCACTGGTTATGTCTTTACTTTAGGTGGTGGTGCTATTTGTTGCAGATCAAAAAACCAAACTATAATTGTTAACTCTACCATGGAGGTTGAACTAATTGCTTTAGCTTCAGCTAGTGAGGAAGCGAATTGGTTAAGAGATTTATTATTTAAAATACCTTATTTTGAAAAATCAATTCCTCCCATTTTAATTCATTGTGATAGCACCACTGCAATTAGTAGAGTTCAAAACCGTCATTACAACGGTAAATCCATACCTATAAAAAGAAAACACAGTAATGTAAGATCCTATTTGACAAATGGTACCATTAATGTTGATTATGTCAAATTTTGTGATAATCTTGCAGATCCTCTTACTAAGGTCTTAACGAGAGAAAAGGTCTGGAGCACATCAAGGGGGTTGGGATTGAAACCTACAGATCCTTGAGTCCTATATGTGGAAACCCAACCTGCGGACTAGAGATCATATAACCAGGTTCAAAGGAAAAAACTAATTATATGATAACTTGTTGTGAAAAATGCACTATTTTTTATTCTCTCCCTATGATGTGAGTGCAGTGTTTCTTGTATTAATTTATGAAGGTTGAGTTTAGAAAACACTTAGATGAAAATTTGTAGCCCGTATTGGTGGAGTGTTAAACTTATAAGAGCACTTTCAACAGATTTTACCTATGTGAGTGTGGAAGTAGGTCGCTTCCAATGAGAATTGGGCATATTCACACAAGCACTCATGAAATTGCGATAGCACAGATCCGTAACGTGTTGGCTTTTAAAGCTCATGTCAACACCTTCATTATTGTGTGTTACTAGTGATATTTTATTTCCCTTAAGTAGTTATAGTTCAAGTTTGAGACCACTACAACGCTGGAGTAAAAGTTATTGTTTCACTAAGTGGAGGTTCAATGCAGATCAAACCTTTATTATGCATAATAGTCTTCCTTATGCTAATATAATCTCTTTCCTAATATTTAAATGAGTGGGGGATTGTTAGTGTACGCCTTTTAGTATTATTTTATTTTACTTCTATAAATTGCCACATTAACAATTTCTTTTTTGATTATTGGAGTAACTAGCAGCTTTGTTGCATTGTATAGCATTGGTGCCTAATTACTCAATGGTCAATTAATTACCAGAGGCATTAGTGCATATTGATATGTGAACAATGGTCATATAGTAACATCTGCATGTTAGTTCATTTGTTGCCCTTCACCATTACTTCTCCATTATTCTTCCTCCATTATTCCTTGTAACCTATGTAACTCCTAAGCCATTTATCTTTTCTATTTAGTACACCATTATCTTCCTATTAATTGGTAAGAAGAACTCCTTAACTATAAATATTGGTAGTCTTCATTTGTTTTATACACAAGAAAATATATAGTGCATAAAGTTTGTCAAAAAGAGAGTTGTTATTAGTTGAAGGGAGGTGTTTTTTTTTTGGAGGTTTGGACTCAACTCTTGTCCAGAGTTGTTGAGTTATGTTTTGTGATTAGGCTGTTGTATCTTGGAGGGGACAAGTCATGAAGGACTATTGCTGAACTGGTGAAAAACATTTGATGTAGTGGGCTTGAATCTCCTTAAAGAGAGCGAGTTAACTTGCCTCAGCCAGATGAGATTTCTATTTATTCATATTATTTTTCAATTGTTATCTTTTAATTCTGTTATTTTGTTATTGTTTCACTAACAAAAAATATTTAATAATATTGGGTAAACATTTTTTGAGAAAACCTCAAAACGTTCTCAAAGAACTCTTCGTCTTCTATAAACCTGCTTTATCGAAATCATCAACCTCCATAAAACTGATCATTCTCTAACAAAACATCCATCTTTCATTATTGAAAACAAAAAGAAAAGTGAGATTCTATAATCGTTTTTGAAAGACGAAGTGGAGTGTGTCTGTTTTTCATCAATCTTCTTTTCCAAGTTCAGATGAATCTTTTTCGATCTTCCTCCCCAAGTTCAGTTGGATCTTTTTCAATATTCTTCCTCTCAAGTAAGTTTAATCGTGTTTTCAATAAGTTTTAGCTTATTTGATTTATTTATTGCGATAGTGTAGCAAAGTTTAGATATTTTCTTAATGCTCTGAAAATCTCACCCGTTTTATTTCATGCTTTTTATTCGGGATAATTACTGATGTTTTTCTTTGGATAATGTGTAAAAAAATTTGAATTCTAATGTTTATCTGGCCTATCGATCTGAATGTTTTTACTGTATTTTGATCGACTTTAATGGTGTTTATGTCAATGGCATTATCAAGTTTTGTTGGAACTGCTACTTGTCTTGCATATTTTTTTAGAATTACTCTACTTATGTTAATAGACTAGTGGTCGATATTTTGATATGAAAATTATGTTTTTGTAAATAGTACAGTATGGCCAAAACTAGAGGCGATATCATTAAACAATCTTCTCCTAAGACATCTAAAAATAAGGAAAGAAAGGCTGAAGAAGTTTCCAGATCTTAAAAAAGAAAAAAATTATAGTTGAAGAAGCTAAGTCTAACTCAGATTCTGATATATTGATAGAGATTGAGAACTTCGAGGACACTAGTGCACAGGCTACTTGTGATAATTTTGTTTTGGGTGGACAAGATAATATACTGAGTAATTGTAAAGATGATAATTTGTGTGAGCGTGTTGCATCCCTTGAACAATAAATGACGGAAGTTGTTGCTTTTATACGTGTTGAGAAATTAAGGAGAAGTTGAAAGAGA
This sequence comes from Solanum stenotomum, assembly GCF_019186545.1. Lineage (NCBI taxonomy): Eukaryota > Viridiplantae > Streptophyta > Magnoliopsida > Solanales > Solanaceae > Solanum > Solanum stenotomum. Next base: position 11,767,708 of record NC_064286.1, on the reverse strand, counting down.
ATGTAGAAGAAGGCTTGGCAGCAGATGGAAAAGGAGGCAGTGATCAAAATTCAGTGGACATGATGGGTATTGTTATGCATCTCAATGGTGATGAGTAAGGCATTTGTGATTATTCGTTTTTTAAGATAATTGGTTTTTTAAGTGCGTTCTTAGACAATTGGTTTTTGAAATGGTTGGATTTTGGTGGTTGATTATTAGAACAGTTGGTGTTTGAGATAATTAGTTTTTGGTGGTTGATTATTAAGATAGTTGGTTTTGGTATGATTTGTTTTTGGTGGTTGATTTTTAAGACAATTGGTTTTGAGATAGTTGGTTTTTGAAGTACCTTTTAAGAAAATTGGTTCTTGAAGTAGTTGATTTCTTGTCACAACCCAGGGGTACCCTCAAGATGTAACATGGTGTATAGGACCCCGAGGAACCTCATACAAGCCACTTAGCATTCATAACATGAGAAATAGAACAATAGAAGTAAAACAACATTTCAATTCCAATAGTTTTATACAAAAAAGCGGAAGTCTAAAACACTTTGTCTCAATAGCCATCTAATACAATAGAATTTGGCCTAGCCCACACATCATGTCCAAAACTAGGAATACAAAATAAGAACTAAGAACAATCAAAATTCACCCTCAAAGCATGAGGACTCACCAAAGCTTGGGAACCTCAAAATCAACCACTAGCTTATGAGGTGTGCAACTATTTTGGCACAAATTTTGAGGGGGAACCCAAATGTTCATACCTTTTATGACTAACTTTTGAGGTGTGCAACCATTTTGGCACCATTTGAGACTTAACTATTTGTTGTCAACCTTGTTGAAACCTCTTGAGCCAAATTATCCCTGGGTTCCCTCACCCATAAAACCCTTTCCTAAGCATTGATTTTTTAAAATAGTCAACTTAAGACAAACACCTAAGTTGGGGGTGTGGAAAGGAAGGAGGAAAGAAAGTCAAGCAAAAGGTGAAGAAAGAAAAGTGAGACTGAACTTTTAGGTTTGTGACAAAATGAATGAACCCCTCTCTAAAAAAAAAAAGAGGGATAGAGAAAAATCTTAAAAATTAAAATAAAAAAAGAAAGTGTGATGAAATAAAAGGGGCATCTAACAAATATAGTGAAAAGTTAAGGTTTGAGTTTCCAAGTGAAAAGAATGAAAAGAACTTGAAAAGAGGTGAAAATGAGTACAACAATGCTTTGAAAATGTGAAGTCACTAAGCCAAATTGACCATACATTTACCCTCAACCCCGTTACAAGCCTAAAAAATCCCTTGTGATCTTGCATAAACTAGGTTGTCTGATGATTGGAAAATATGGACAAACCTATGGGACGAAGCTTACATGTTTTTTTCTTTTAGAGAGTGAGAATTGTATTGATTCCTAACTTTTTTTTATTGATATGCTTTATAAGATTACACAATCACTTTTTATCTGAGTCCACTTAAATGCTTTTGTTGAAGCATGATATTGCATTATTGGAGAGCATGAGTGAGCTTGATCTTGTATTGATCCCGATTAGTCATCATTTAATGCTTATTGATCATGATTGAGTCATTGCATATGCTCTTTAGTAGTCTTGTCGTGACATTTGCATGTTAACCCTCGTTGGGAACTATAGTAGACACACTTGTAGAACTAATTGTGTTCTTGATTTACTTGAGGACAAGAAAAAGTTTAAGTTGGGGTTGTTGATGAGTGGTAGATTTACACTCATTTGAGGACTTTCTAGTTCAACAATTACTATTATCAATGCCTATTGATATCCTATTCTAAATATATTTTGATATTTTATAGTTAATTGAAGCTAAAGGACAAGGTAGGGATGAACAGATGAAAAAGTGGCCCAAAGCATTTGAAGAGTACAAATTCCTAGTTAGGGTTGCCTAACAAAAAGGGTGGATCGCCCAAATGGCCTAAATTTGCCCAAGTTAATAGTGTTAAAAGTTGAAAAGACTCAAGGAAGGTTGGTGGACTAAAAACATTAATGGTGATTCGCGAAAGTGAATGGGAGAAATAGGAATTCATTGCCGAAAGTGACAAATTTCTTAGTGTAAATAAAAGTTGAAATGGCAAACAAGGTGGTGATTGGGGACCACCGAATGTGAAGGGCTGACTCGATTGAGTTCACCAACTAAGGTTCAGACCCTTGAAACCTGAAGAAAAAGAAGGCAAGCTCAAGATCAAATGAAAATCCATTGTATGAGTAAAGTGAGCCCGACTAATGTTACCGAATAAGTCACAGGTGCAATATTGGGAAAATTTTGGGGAAACTATAAATAGTAAGAAAGACAGAGAAAATGGATTCATAGTTTGTATCATATTTTTGTATGAGATTTTGGAGAACTAGTTTTTTAACCTTTGAAGAAACATTCTTAGTTTTTGGTTTTTAAAATACACCCTTGAATGGGTAATTGAGAGTTGAAATCGAAGTTGTTGATTCATCCATGATTTCTATCATGATGTGTGGCTAAAATCTCAACTCTACGGGTGTAATTATGGTGTTGGGTGTTGATTTAATGTAGTTAATATTGTGTTTTTCTCAATTTTATGGCTATACATTCATTGCTTTGAGCTAATTAGCATGACGTTAATTCATGGGTTTAGGTTGCAAACTTAATCATATTATCGATTTTCGATCGATGCTCGAAATAGATCATTTGAATGAATAATTAGTTCAATGCGTACAATTTAAGTTTGATTTATATAGCTTGTTCGAAAGAGAGTTTATGGCTCATCTCTAATTGCACAAATCTACTCGAAAGAAAGATTTATGTAAGGTAATAGGTTGATTTGTAATTCACATAGATGAGATCGAAAAGGGGTTCTATGATATGGTTCTATGAGATCAAAAGAAAGTTAGTGTTATTGAAAATTACCCAGCCTATCAATGATTATATGGCACTATTGAGCAACACAAGTACCCCAACGTGACATTCGTACCAATCCATGCCGCCCTAGATTATTCCTTACTTGCTTTAATTTCTAGTTTTAGTTTAGTTTTGATACTTGATACTTCAAACCATTTTATTAAATTTGGTGGAATAATCCACTCTTTTGTTCTAAAGTGCTACAATGAATATTAGTATTCTTAATTTCCTAATTGAATTCTTATCCTTACACTATTCCTTGTGGAATTCAACCCGACTCTTTGTTAGGTATTTTTAATTAAAAATGAACGCTTAATCCTCTAATTGTTTTTAGGGTAATTTGAGCTTTATAAAAAATGGCGCCGCTGCCGGGGAATGGTAGCTAAGAATTCAATTAGTGAAGCTGCTTTGTAAGCTTATTGAGTTGTTGTTGATTGTTGTTTGGTGTTGTTGTACTTCCTATTTATCATATCATATCATATATTACTAAAAGTGGAAAGCTCCAAAGTGCAAAGTTGGATTTCCATTTTACCCCCACACTATATAAAAATATTATAAATTATATATATTAATTAATTATTAATTATTAATCCAACTCAAAAGTTATTTTTTATTTATCAATTATGAGTTATGTCTCTTCAATGGCTCAATCTCATTTTCCAACAACCATACAACTTCAACTATTTAAATCGTATATTATTTTATGTTTTCAAAGCATTATTCAGTAAGTTTTCCATATTAAATTGAATGTTTTATGTTTTCAAAGCATTTAGTTTATTTTCCATATTAAATTAAATATTTTTCAGTTTTCTAATCATTAAACTAATTGAATGGTATAACTAATACATAGACTCTTCAGATTTGGAATATGAATAATTATTTTCATTTTCTATATATATATATATTGTAAATTAAATACTTGTAATCCTTTTACAGTTTACTCTTGTATTTGCTTAGCCCTTCTGTTTGCTAATTACTAATTTTTATGTATTTTTCTTTGCTTCAGATCTTATCTTGCAATTGTGAATTATTCCCTTCTGCATCGCATCATCAGGTACATAATAGATATGAGAGTCATATAATTGGAATTGTGCTTAGTCATGAAGAAGGTAAACATACATTAGGTCAATTTATTAGGAGTCTTTTTAGTTTGTTAAGATGTGTCTCATCAGGAAATATAGAGAACTTGTATTGTTTGAGATCCATAAATTAGTAGTAAATACCAGAATGAAATGTGTCCAAATAGAGTGAAATGAATAATGAGAATGCATATGCCGACTCTAAGAAGCATGTAATTGAGGTATGGTTGTAATGGGATTAAAAAGAGTAATAGAAGTAGATGGATCGTTGTTGCCGATAAGTAACTGCTAACAAAATGATATACAAACCTTATGAGTTTTGTCATCTATACTATATTGTTACATGCTATAGGGTTTGACTAAATGATGACAGAAGCTTTCACTAGAAATCAAAGTAAAGCTTAATGTTGACCAAACAACATGATGTGAACTTACATGTATGGGTCCAGTAATCTCAAATTGAACTTTGGACTATCATCACGTATACACATAGCATATGCATAATCATAAAAAAGGATTGTGCCATTGTCTTTAGAAAGTTTCACCACTTTAGTCAGTTGCACCCCTGATGCTCCAAAATAATTATTTCAACCATTTGTATTAAGCTTTAGCTTGTTTGTGAATATGGATTGATTATGTTATATTTCGTAATACTATTATATTTAAACAATTTAGTTAATATTCTCATATAAAATTTACACATGAAGGATTCATAATCTTGAATAAAAAAAAAAGAAAGTTGTACATGCAATTATCTATTACAAATAAATATGATTCTTTTCAAGTGTACCGCGTGAAATTGACAACGATACATTATCCATCGTAAAGAAGACATATATTAATCAATATTTCTACAATATGAAATACAATTTTTTATTCGAAAAACAACATCTTGATATGTATGTAGATATAAGAAGGAGGAGACTATAGTTTACTAAAAACAAGACTAAAACTTTAACATATGAAACATTTACAAACATAATCAATGTTATTTATGTTTACCTATAAACTATTTGTTATTGAAATATTAAAAAAAACAAGGAAAGTGCCACACTGAGTATAAGATATATGAGAACTACATAAGAAAAGTGTTATATCAATTTAATTGACTGTTTATAGCTACAAACAATAACCCTTTCCTAAATTTGTCACTTATTACTCACATGTTTTACTATCATCTATATCATTTAAAAACTTTGTACTAATTAACATGGGCTACACGTGCAACGCACGTGTACAGAAACTAGTAGGTATAAACATGAGGGAGAATAGTAGTGACGACGCTAGTCACAATGGGTAAAATGATCAGTTGGTTGACTTGAATGGCATGCACATGAATATCGTTGAGATGAATGGAGCTATCAGATTACTTCCTACAACAAGGAAAGCAATGTACCAGAACAATGCTACAACTACTCCAAATGAGAGGAATGTTCGAGGGCTTAACTCAGAAGGATCCTCAACAACACCTTCAAAACTTTATGGATATTTGTGGGTTGTTCATCTTCAAGAATATCTCACAAGAATGTATTCGACTGCAATTATTAACGGGGGAACCTTCTAGATTATTGGCTGAGTTGCCGAATGATTCTATCACTTCTTGGGAGGAGTTAATTAAAGTATTCTTAGAGAGATTCATTCCTCCATTGAAAATGGTCAAACTTAGGGACAACATCTAAAACATTAAAAGAGTGGAAGGAAATATTGTAACACCTCAAAATTTAGAAATATAAAGAAGGTCAAAGAGGACTATTGGTTCAAGTCTACAAGACTAGTCTATGGTTCGTAGGAAGTTTTACGGTTCGGAGACCAATCTCATAGGAAGTAGGAAAGTGATTTGGAAATCAAGTCCAGTAACTGATTATACGATTGACCAACATGGTATGGAGAATGGACTACGGACCGTAGGAAGGTCCCATGGAAGGGTCCCAGACTTAGTTAAATTTTGAGTTGAAAATTGAGGTCTACAGATTGGTTCCACGGACCATAGAAATTTAACGGTCCATAGAAATGGGTCGTAGGCTTTTCCCAAGACGTAGGCCCCAGTTGTTCGACTTACAATTGACAGTATGGTCCGTACGAATTTCTATGGTCCATAGGTTGCAATCATAGGGTCAGCCGGTAGTTATTTTAAAAGTTTATTTAATACATTCCCTATTCACCAAATTTTATACTACATCGTCTTGCCTATGAATAAGCCCCTATGACTAATTTTACCCCTAAATCTACCCATTCTCCAAAAATTTCAAAAGTTCCTCTCCAAGGTTTTCTATCCAAGGCTCTTAAGGAATTTCTAGGGGTTTTCAAGTCTTCAATGTTTCTTCATTAATTGCTTGTGGGCTTTGAGATTGAGGTATGTAGGGAGTTCATCAATGGGTTCCATTCACCCATTGAGTCTCCAATGATTCTCCAGTTCCCCAATTAAATTTCCCAAAATTGGTAAGGTTTTTATTCAATTCCCTGTGAGTTCTATATGTATGGATTTAAATTGTTTGATTCCGATTGTATTATGATTATTTGAATTCAATTACATAGCTTTCCAATCAATTCCATATGAACCCATGCACTAATGATTTTTTTGACTATGAACCCAGATTGCTTGAATTTGAAGAAAACTATGAATTAATGAATGATGCTTGTATGAACGTATGCATGATTTATTTTCACGACCCAAAGTACACCTTACACGTGACATGGCGTACAAAACCTAAAGAGACCTTACACAAGCCACTTAGCATACATCATACAAGATAATAGAATTTAGAGAGTTCAAAAGATAGCATTTCATATTTCAAAAGAGCTTTTGAATCAAAAAAGAAGTCTAACACTTGTCTCAATAATCCATCTAATACATCATAATGAAAGTGATTGGGACGTAACCCATACATCACATACAAAGTCTGAAAAATAAAAATGGCATAAAGCTATAAACTGACATCGTCCTCGAAGTATGAGGACTCACCAAGTCTTCAAATCTCTAATGCAATCAAATAGCCATGAATGGGAGGATAAAAATCATCAGGCCCTGCATTAGTAAAACAATATAGGCACAAGTATGCATTAGTACTTGGAATATACTAAGTATGAGGGGAATGCAATAAAACATAAGACGTGATCATAATGGGAAATAATCGAAAAAAATGAAATGCATGACCAAGTTAAAACAAAGTAAAATTACTTAAGAAGATTCATAAATCATGAACATGGTCATTGCATCTTTAAATCACAAAAGGAAGATTCTTCAAACATGAGTAATTAACTTAGATTATTTTGGTGGGAAGTTTATCATATAACAACATAAAGACCATGCGAGCTATAATATGGAAACTAGTGTCTACCCCACAGCAAAAATGGGTGTCCTCACTTGTCAAGTTAAGAACCATAAATCTGAGCTAAAGTGGATCGACTAGTTAATGTATAACTAAGACAAATCATTCTATGGTGGCATATATTTATGGGATAAGGAGATTGCTACTAGAAACCCGACCTCAAGCTACGGGAGAGCGACCATCTCAATACGCTCTCAGAGCTAAGCATAAATCCCACAGAATAGTCATTAATATTATTCATTTTTATCTTCCATGGAAAAGTACAATTAAGATACTAATCCAAGTTATAAACATCATAGAGTAGCTCCTTAGACCACGCGTGAGAAAACCTTTCACCAACTATGATCTTTTCATAATAGCTATTTGAGACTCGTAGTCATTAACTTCATGCTAGAAGTGTCCTACTACTAACGAAAATAGTTTTGAAAGAGGGATATATAATCATTGATGGCATATTTGGATACCATACTAATCAAGACCCAATTAGGAAAATAGCCCAGAAAGCATTGAGGAAAAATCTAGATGTCATTTATGTCATGTGGCCAAGCTTCATAGAACATAGAAATGCCTTCATCTATAAGCTTACTTGAGTCATAAACATTGCTGTCATAAAAATATATTCATAGATTCAAGAATCTTCATAAATTTATGTAAGTTACGGTTCATAGTCAAAATTCACAGATCAATGCATGGGTTCACATGGAATAATTAAGTTCAACTCATCAAAAATAAGATCATAATAAAGAAACTAAATCCATACAAATAGATCCCACGAAGAATTGAGTGAAAACCTAATCAAGTCTTGGGAAATTGAATTGGAGAATTGAAGAAACTTTGGGGACTTAATGGGTGATTGAAACCCATTGATTAACTCCGTACGTACCTTGATTTAATCACTAAGAAATGATGAAGAAAGGATACTTGAAATTGAAGAACTCTAGCTTCTTTCTTGATCTAGAGAGAATATTTGTTTTTTCAAGAAAACATTGGAGAAACTTTAGGAAATTGAGCGAATGAATAAGTTAGGGGAAATTTCTAAGGATGAAGGGTATTTATAAGGTTTATATTTAGGGGTAAAATGACGTAGTATTGAGTTAGAATAATTAGGAAAAGACCCAGAAGATCTTAAAATAAAATTGTCGAGCCTCACCTATGATTTTAAAATATGGTCCATAGGTCCTACTACGGATCGTCTTGGTCGGCCGTAGGTAATATTCAAGGACATGAATTTGGACCATCCATGGACGGGAACCATGTACGGTTGTTAGGTATACCTACAAAACGTACATGGCCACCGTAGGTCCTAAAAATTTCCCCAAATTTTTTTGTTCATTTCATTGTTCCTATGGATGCCATCTACGGTAAGTATATGCTTCTACGAACTATAGGTAGGAGCCGTAGGTCACACTTGCAACCCAAAAACAACATTTTTTTCATTCCTTTAAATTCTTAGGTGTTACATTTATGAAAAGGGATTATTTATGATCTTGGTTGCTTTAAGATAAGCATCAATTAAGTTGTGAAAGGTTTTCTCACATTAAGGGATCATGGTTTGGTGAAAGGTTTTGTTACTCATGCATGATTCAAGATTTAAGGAGCTTTTCAATGATGTTTTAAGCTTGGATTAGTAACTTAATTGTGTTTTCCACAGATGATAATATGCTTATATTTATATGTTTAGCTTTGTGAGTTCTCATACTACGAGGACAGTGTAACCTTTATTGCTTTCTTATGTCTCTTAGGCTCGGATGTTGAACGTGGTGTACTAGTTACATTTCGACCACTCCTCTTGATGTAATAGATGGCTTGTCAAGACTATGTTAGCTTCCACTTTTAAATTCCAAACTCTTTTATTCGTATGAGACTCTTTGCTTTTATCTATTATATTGTGTATATGTCTGCAAAGTGGCTTGTGTAGGGTCTCTCAGTGTCTCACCCCCCATGTCTCGCCAAAGGTGTACTTTGGGTCGTAATAACTGACCATCGTGATTGTAGAGGTTAGAACTCTCAATCACAATGACCAAAAGAAGGTCAACTCAGTCAACTCTTCATTGCTATCGCAACCATGATGCATAAGGGATCAGGTCCTTGAAAACGTGACCAAGGGCCTTTGAACACTAAGGGTAAAATTACCTACACTAGCTGATGCACATTAACTGGTTTTGGCAAGTTTTTAATCTTCAGTGGAGTGTTTAGAATTTGTTCGGAACCCAGTGCACTCAAATGAGATATGCTACCCTACAAAATTCATTATTCCAGACTCAATGGAGTAGTGTAAACTTCCATACGAGGTCATATTAGTAAAAAGTGGGTCCCACACCCAAACTTTATTTTAAGCTAAAATCCACAGAGGGCTCGGAATCGGCTTGAGAGCCTCGGGATCTGCAGAAAGGTTGTTCTAAGCACAATTCAATATTTTAAAGCTAACCGTGCTGACGATATTTTTCATCCATGCCAATCATTCCACTATCCTAATATTACCCTTTCGAAGCTGATGAAACCGTCAAAATTGGATTCTAAGGTCGCCTTACAGAACCTTTGATCAAAATCAACCGTTCAAGGTTCAAAGAAACTCTGAAACACATAAATTCCTATAAAAACCAAAAGAACAATTATGGGACCAAAGTTTCAGTCCCCATAAGTCATAAATGACCTGAGTTCACTATAGGAACACTCTAAACGACGAGCAAAAGGCATAAACAAAGAAATGGCCTAGAGGGTCATTACAAAGAAATGGTGAGTACCCTTTTTTTAACCAGAAATGATATTATAATGGGTCTATAAAGGATAGGAAGAATCGTTCGATCATGTAAAAGGTTTTTAAGTGTGAGGTGGTGATCAAGAGTGAAATTATTCATTCAAACACCATAGCTTACCCCATGTTTTACCCACATTTTGAGTGTAGTCTAGTGAATATTCATGCGTTTAGTGATTATATGTTGTCATGAGTTAATAGATATGATTAGGTTGATTTTGGGCCAAAAATAGCAAGAAAAGACCCATACGATGGATTGGAACACAAAGAGCAATAATCCAAACTAAGATGAAGCAAGAATAGATGCAAGAAGGACTCAAAGATAGTCCTCACACCGTGCATGTACAGGAATTGAACTTTAGAGATTCAATAAAATGAGGTTGGATTTGAGAAATGGACCCTGCGATGTGAGGTAGTTCCTCTCACAATGAATCCCGCCTTCTAAGCACCTTATTTATTGGAATGGGTATGACCCAGACAATTTAGAGTCCAATCGAGATTAAGATTTTGACACTATTATAATATATATGTCTTTTGAAAACACATCTAGGGTTATGAAGTATTTCTAAGGGTTTGGAATTACTACAAGATATTAGAATTAATTGTTCTTAGTTTTCAGGTTTTACTTTCTAGTTTTGGTAGATTATTGTTGAATGAAAAAGATTATCTTGCTAGAGTTGCATTAATCAAAGGTTCATATTACTTTCTATTGTATTAATGCTATCTATTAGTTTAAATTACTATAGTTATTATTTACTACTAGTTATTAGTAAATAAACTCATAATTAGGGTTATCGAACTTAGAGTAGGGATGACGACAATAAATTATTTACAACAAATATATTTCTTATGAAGGGCTGATGATTGTGTATTAAGTTCCTTTCGCAATGGAAGTTTTCTTTAAATATTCGAGAACATTAAAAAGAACTTGGATCTATTCTAACTTGTTCGACAAAAGAAGTTAAGATTAGGAAAAATGATCATTACTAGGGATTTGGCACTACGTGCCAACCACCATCTAATAATTTAAGCTCCAGAGACGATAGTTTATCTGAGACTTTTGATGAACGGACAAATTTACTCGACACTCAAGTGAAATTGTTAGTTTTGCACAATAAACACACCTGAATAAATTGATAGTAAAATTTTGTTTTAGTTTCGTTATCTAATAATTATAACCGTAGTTCACATTTATTATTGACACAAATCCAACTTGTCAAAGTAGTTAGCAGATTCTCATAAAAAAGATCCAATTTTCCAATGATAGTTACTAATTTGAATCTCAACATTAAATTATATAAGAACTCTAGTACGCTCTCTAAGGGATTCGACCTCAACCTAGTTGGGTTACTATATTTATCAATCGACCATGTAAAAATAGAATTCTGAGTTCTAGTTCGTTTGATATTACTTTTTTAAAAAAAATTGATAATATTTGTTAAATATATATTTAAATTCAAAAGCACCATGTTTTGCCTATAAAGTTTGTTGTAACATCAATGATATACAAGGGTTGTTTCTTCAAAGAAACAAAGCAATGAAGCATAATGGATTATTGTTTGGTTAGTTAAAGGAAAAGGATTACCTGCGTCGTGCTTCCTCCGCCATTGTAACAACCCTTTCTATCTCAGCAATAATAGCTTCTGCCTGTGCGATTGCCGCTTCTGCTTCTGCAATTGTGTCTACAATTGCTTGTGCATTAAGCTCCTGTTGTGGCTGCCTTGGAATCTCTTCCGACTTCCAAACTTTGCTTTCTCCCATTCTGAATCGAAAACCCATCCTAAATTGAAAATACAACAAGATTTGCGACTACAAAATTAAAGAACAAGTTACAAGGGGTTTGATGGTTTGTTTACAACAAAGTTACATGAGATTAATTTGAGAAATAGCCACCTAATTTTTTGTTTATTTAATTTTTAGGTTTAGGGTTAGAAAGAGTGGAGTTGGGTGGTGGGGTCATGTACCTTTTCATCACTTTAAGAACTTTGGGGATAAAAATACAAGTATATAAAATATCATTTTCATCCCAACACTTCAACATTAAATAAATTCATCCCTCCAAATTATTAAATTACAATCCCAAGGGATATAAAAAAAATGTTAGTGTAGGAATTTTAATATTCTATTATTTTACTTCTTTGAATTGCCACATTAACAATTTCTTTTTTAATTGTTCGAGTAACTAGCTGCTTTGTTACAATGTATAGCATTGGTGCCTAATTACTCAATGGTCAATTAATCACAAGAGGCTTTATGGCATATTGCTTTAGGAACGTTGCAGTGAATGTTGGCAATGAAACGCTGGCAATGGTCATATAGTAACATCTACACGTTAGTGCATTTGTTGCCCTTCACCATTACTTCATCATTATTCCTTTTAACATATGTAACTCCTAGGCCATTTATCTTTTCTATTTAATATACCATTATCTTCCTATCAATTAGTAGGAAGACTTCCTCAACTAAAAGTAGTGGTAGTCTTCATTTGTTTTGTACACAAGAAAATATAGAGTGCATAAAGCTAAGTCTGTCAAAAAGAGAGTTCTTATTAGTTGAAGGGAGGTGTTTTTTTTGTGGAGCTTTGGACTAAACTCTTTTCTAGAGTTGTTGAGTTATATTTTGTGATTAGACTATTATATCCTTGAGGGGAGAAGTCAAAAATGACTATTGTTGGACCGGTGAAAAATATTTGTTGCAGTGGGCTTTAATCTCCTTAAAGAGAGCGAGCTATCCACGCCTCAGCCAAAAGAGATTTTTATTTCTTTATTTTATTTTTCAATTGTAATATTGTAATGTAATTTTTTCACTAACAATTTTAAGGAGATTCATAATGGCTACAATTGAAAAAACCGCAGATGTCAAGATGGGACACCTCAACAAGCCATTTCGGTTCAATGGTAATCATTTCAAAAGATAAAAGGGTAAAGTACTTTTCTAGTTAAGTTTTCTCAATGTTCTTATGTGTTAACTGAGAAGAATCCTAATAAAGTAGACATCACCTCTATGAATGATGATGAAACTATTTCTCATCTAGAGAAAGTGGAAAAGTACGATGGTGATTCCTATAAGTGTCGGTATTATATTATTAATTGTTTATCTTATAATTTCTATGATCATTGTGATAGAACTTACTCCAGTGCAAAGAAAATTTGGAAAATATTGCAGTGTAAGTATGATACCGAAGAGGCTGGAGTGAAAAAATATGCAGCTGGTAGATTTTTTCGTTCCCAAATGGTGGACAACAAATCAGTGGTAGACCAAGCTCAAGACTTTATGATGATTGTTGAAGAGCTAAGGTCTGAGGAGGTCAAAATTGGAGATAACCTTATTATTTGTGGCATAGTAGATAAACTTCAACCTTCTTGGAAGAAATTTCAAAAAGTAATGCGCCACAAACAAAAGGAAACCTCTCTTGAGACGTTGATAATGAAAATCCATATGGAAGAACAACCAAGGGGCCAAGATGCACTTTTACAACAAAAGAGAGCAATATCACAACTAAGGTAAACATAATTACTTTAAATAATACTACTCCTGAAACTCACTAAAATACTTCGTTGAACCTAAGAAGAAAAAATTCAAGAAAAATAGTGGTAGACCTACCAAGAAAAACAATGGTAAAAATAACCAAGCACAAAATCAACAAGTTTAAGATAATTTACCATGCTTTGTTTGTGGCAAAAGTGGGCATATTGCTCAATTTTGCAGATTCCGGAAACGTGGTCCTAACCTTCCGGCAAACGTTACCGAAGAACCTTTTATGGCAGTGATTACCGACATAAACATGGTTGAGAATGTTGATGGATGGTGGGATGATTCTAGTGCAAACCATTATGTCTGTTATGACAAAGATTGATTTAAAACATATACTTATTTTGAGGATCCCAAAATCATCATTCTTGGTGATTCTCACACAAGTCAAGTGCTTGAAATGGGAGATGTTTAATTGTGTTTTACTTCTGGAAGGGTATTAACTTTGAAAGATGTCCTCTATACTCCTTCCATAAGGAAAAGTTTGATGTTTAGTTTTCTTCTTAGTAAAGCAGGCTTTAAACAGATTAGTGAATCTGATCAATATGTAATTGTGAAGAAGGGTATTTTTGTGGTAAAGGGGTATGCTTGTGATTGGATGTTTAAATTGAATGTTGAAAAGAATAAAATTTCTACTTCTGTTTATCTGCTTTCTTCTACCAATTTTTGGCATTCTCCTTTGTGTCATATTAAAGATCGTTATGTTGGAATCATGAGTGGTTTAGGATTGATCCCAATGGTTCAAAAGAATGTTGAAAAGTTTGAGGCTTGTAGTAAAGTCAAAATCACTAAAAGGCCTCATTTTCAAGTTGAAGGAAGAACTAATTTGTTAGAACTAGTTCATACTGATATTTCTGAACTTGGAGGAATTTTACTCGTGGAGGTAATAGGCATTTTATCACTTTC